>NC_080623.1:5007124-5330327 GCF_027887145.1 Ammospiza caudacuta
TGCCCCGCGCTGCCGTAGATCTCAGCAGCGCCGAGATGGATCGCCCGCGCCGAGGCCACCCCGGATCCTGCCGGGAAACGAATCGCTGCTCGGGGAGGAAACCTTCTCCTGCAATGTGGGGAGGAAACCTTCTCCTGCAATGTGGGGAGGAAACCGTCCTTCTCCTGCAGCAGTCTGGGGAGGAAACCTTCTCCTGCAATGTGGGGAGGAAACCTTCATTCTCCTGCAATGTGGGGAGGAAACCTTCTCCTGCAATGTGGGGAGGAAACCTTCATTCTCCTGCAATGTGGGGAGGAAACCTTCTCCTGCAATGTGGGGAGGAAACCTTCATTCTCCTGCGCTAATCTGGGGAGGAAACCTTCCTTCTCCTGCGGCAATTTGGGGAGGAAACCTTCTCCTTTGGCAATTTGGGGAGGAAACCTTCCTTCTCCTGCGGCAATTTGGGGAGCAAACCTTCTCCTGTGGCAATTTGGGGAGGAAACCTTCCTTCTCCTGCAGCAGTCTGGGCTGTGGGTGTGCGTTGTGCCGGGGTCAGGCAGAGGGCCTGCCCTGGGGACAGCCGGAGCTCCGGGTCTGACAGGGCTGGGAGCTCCCGGAGGTGTCTCCGAGCTCCCGGAGGTGGCTCAGAGCTCCCAGAGGTGTCTTGGAGCTCCCGGAGGTGTCTCAGAGCTCCCGGAGGTGGTTCAGAGCTCCTGGAGGTGTCTCGGAGCTCCCAGAGGTGGCTCGGAGCTCCTGGCAGGCACTCGGAGCTCCTGGAGGCCGCTCCAGCCTCAGGGACTCCCTTTGGCTCCGCAGGCCCCAGAGCCACCCGCTGCCCCCAGACAGGGCCCAGACGCTCCCTAATCCCTGTCCAGGTGCTCTGGCCGAGGCCAGGTCGGTGTCTGGCTTTGCTTTGGGGTGACAGCATGGTGACAATGCCCCTGTCCCTCCCCACATCAGACCCTCTGCTCCTGGGGAGCTCCGGGACCCTCCGTGGGCTCACCTGAGGGCCAGGTGAGACCTCTGACAGCAATGGGCTGCCCCAAGCTGTTCTGAGGCACTTCCCAGCCAGCAATGAGGGTTTGCACATCCCCGACATCCTGAGGCAATGGGGTTTTGGCTTTTTGGGGATGCTCTCGGGGCCTGAACACCCAGAAAGGCCCAGCCCGAGGGAGTGCTGGGGCTTGGCTGAGGTTTCTGGTTAAACACGCTGTGGCTGGGGGGCATTGGTTTCCAGCGGGTTCCCTGCCAATATTCCAGTTTATACAGTTGGGTTTGCTTTGCTTTGTCAGGCCCGCGAAGCGTGAGGGTGTTGTGCCTCCAGAGCAGGTTTTAGGCCCGGGCTCTTGGCCTGCTTTCCCACCCGACAGTTTTAAGCTCTCGCAGCTTTCTGGTTGCAAAGCAAACACTCTCCCTCCTTCCCTCACACCCCAAAATAGTTCCAGAGTCGGAGTTTGGGCCCAAGAGCCGCCCTGGGGGGGCCTCTCCCTGCAAAACTGAAAGGGTTTCGCAATTTCCATGGGTGGATCCGGGCGGGGAGAGGCAGCGAGAGCTGCGGGCGCCCCGAGGGGCAGGAGCGGCCCTGGCCGGGTGTGGGCAGGAGCAGGAGCGGCCTCGGGCCCGGTGTGTGGAACTTGGAATTGTTCTGAGGGGCAGGAGCAGCCCTGGGCCCGGTGTGTGGAACTCGGGATTGTTCTGATTGTTCTGAGGGGCAGGAGCAGCCCTGGCCGGGTGTGGGCAGGGGCAGGAGCAGCCCTGGGCCCGGTGTGGGCAGGGACAGGAGCAGGAGCAGCCCTGGGCCCGGTGTGTGGAACTCGAGATTGTTCTGATTGTTCTGAGGGGCGGGAGCAGCCCTGGGCCGGTGCCCACAGCTCCGGCTCGTCCCGAGGTCTCACAGCAGCAGGGATGAGGATGAGGATGAGGATGGAGGATGAGGATGAGGTGCCAGCCTGGCCTCCCAAAGCAGGTGGGACCCCACTCCCGCTTTTCCCTCGGTTTTCTGCAGGAACAGCTGGAGCTGTTGTTGTTCCCTCACGTGAGGGTGGGTCACGGTGCTCACAGTCACCCTCAGGCTGGGGATGGGGACACCGGGCCCTGTCCCTGCCCTCTCAGGAGGCCCTGCTGACCCCAGCCCGTCCCAGCCTCGGGAAGCTCAGCGCTGGCCACGACTGCCCTCAGGAAAACCACGAGAGCCTTTCCTGACCGGCCTCGGAGCACTCTGCTTCCTGCCTCGAGCGTTCAGGGGAAACCTCCGAGCTTCTGGAGAGCCAGGGGACAGGGACAGGCCAGGGGCACAGCCTGGGGGCACACACCGGGGGCACAGCCTGGGGACAGTGTTGGGGGCAGTCCAGGGGCACAGCCCGGGGGACACAGCCCGAGGGCACAGCTTGGGGACAGTGTTGGGGGCAGTCCAGGGGCACAGACTGGGGGACACAGCCCGAGGGCACAGCCTGGGACACAGCTTGGGACACAGCCCTGCGCTTCCTCCTCGCGGGCTGTTAATGGCAGCCGGGCCGCCTCCCCTCGCCGCTGCTCCCCCAGCGCGATCCAGGGCTGGCCCTGGGGTTTGTGTGTTCTCCCGGAGGCCGCTCCAGCGCCGAGCCGCAGCCATCCATAATAATCCGGTTTATTGTGGCTCTCGGTGCTCTCCCCCTGGCCGTGCTCGGGGCTGGGCCGGTGCCCGGAGCGCCGTTTGTGTTTGAATGGGTTTGTTTGTGCTGCTGGCACGGCTCCCGGGCTGGCACGGCCGCCCTGAGGAGAGGAGCGGGGCTGGGCCAAGAGTTAACCCCATGGAGCTGGGGATGAATTAACCCCACCGAGCTGGGCTGGGCTGGCCAAGAGTTAACCCCATGGAGCTGGGGATGAATTAGCCCCATGGAGCTGGGCTGGGCTGGCCAAGAGTTAACCCCATGGAGCTGGGGATGAATTAGCCCCATGGAGCTGGGCTGGGCTGGCCAAGAGTTAACCCCATGGAGCTGGGGATGAATTAGCCCCATGGAGCTGGGCTGGGCTGGCCAAGAGTTAACTCCATGGAGCTGGGGGTGAATTCACCCCATGGAGCGGGGCTGCCCTGGCCAAGAGTTAACCCCACCAAGCTGGGCTGGCCTGGCACTCAGTGGGCTCCGAGTTAACCCCATGGAGCTGGGCTGGCGCTCCTGGACTCTGATAATTAACCCAGCCCGTTTTGTGCCTCCTCAGGCCCAGCCCGTTTTTGGGAGGCGGCTCTCGCAGCCCTGCTGGGTTTGGTTCATGGTTGGTGCAGCCCTCAGCTTTGATTGTGTGGTCACGTTAATGTGGAGTTTATTCTCGTGGTTTACGGGCATAGCCCAGAGCTGTGCTGGAGAGGGATCCCTGCTGGCTCAGAACAGTGCCTGCATCCCCCCGAGTATTTTTTGGGGCCTGCAGCACTCCCAGTGCAATTCCCAGTGCATTCCCAGCTCATTCCCAGTACAATCCTAGTGCAATTCTGTTGCATTCCTAGTGCAATTCCCAGCTCAATTCCCAGTGCATTTCCAGTACAATTCCCAGTACAATCCCAGCTCGTTCCCAGCTCATTCCCAGCTCAATCCCAGCTCATTCCCAGCTCAATCCCAGCTCAATCCCAGCTCATTCCCAGCTCAATCCCAGCTCAATCCCAGCTCATTCCCAGCTCAATCCCAGCTCAATCCCAGCTCGTTCCCAGCGGCTCCTGCCCATCCCGCAGTGCCCAGCTGCAATCCCTGGGCACCAGCATTCCCACAGCGGGAATGTCACGTGCCAGGACAACAATAGAACTTTATTTTTAGAGCATTTCCAGCTCCGTGCCGGCATTCAGCAGGGCCGAGCTCCAGGGAGTTCCTTGTGTCCCAGGCTGAGGGTGAAGGAAAGGTGATTTTCGCTGTTTGGTGGCGTTTCTCACGGGGATCGAGGCGCTGCAGCAGCCACAGCGTGGTTTGCAGTGAAGGAGAAATCCCCAAATTCCTGGGGGAGAAATCCCTAAATCCCTGGGTGAGAAACCCCAAATCCTGGGGGAGAAATCCCCAAATCCCTGGGGGAGAAATCCCCAAATCCCTGGGGAGAAATCCCCAATTTCTTGGGAGAAACCCCAAATCCTTAGGGAGAAAAACATCCCCCTGGAGCTCCCCCAGACTGATCTGCCTTTCCCTGTTCCCAGAGCATGCCAATGCCACCCCAGCAGTGCCAATGCCATGCCAGGGCTGCCAGGAGAGAGCTCCCAGCCCCTGCCAGCTCCTGCCTCGGCCTCTTCGCGAGCACAGGATTTATGGAGGGAATTTATCCCAGCTAAACGTGACATAAATCTGAGCACGCGTGTGTGTGTGTGTGTGTGTGTGTCCTGTGCGTGCTGCGCAGCCAGGGGCGGCTGGGTCCTGCTTTGGAACGGGGGGATCAGCTGGATTCTGCTTTGGGAACGGGAGGATCAGTTAAATCCTGCTTTGGGAACGGTGGGATCAGTTAAATCCTGCTTTGGGAACAGGAGGGATCCTCCTGAGGCAGCTGGGTCCTGCTTTGGGAATGGGGGATCCTCCAGGATCAGTTAAATCCTCCTTTGGGAACGGTGGGATCAGCTGGATCCAGCTTTGGGAACGGGAGGATCAGTTAAATCCTGCTTTGGGGATTGGGAGATCAGTTAAATCCAGTTTTGGGAACGGTGGGATCAATTAAATCCTGCTTTGGGAACGGTGGGATCAGTTAAATCCTGGTTTGGGAACGGGGGGATCAGCTGGATCCAGCTTTGGGAATGGTGGGATCAGTTAAATCCTGCTTTGGGAATGGTGGGATCAGTTAAATCCTGGTTTGGGAACGGGGGGATCAGCTGGATCCAGCTTTGGGAATGGTGGGATCAGTTAAATCCTGCTTTGGGAACGGTGGGATCAGTTAAATCCTGCTTTGGGAATGGGGGGATCAGTTAAATCCTGCTTTGGGAACGGTGGGATCAGTTAAATCCTGCTTTGGGAATGGTGGCATCATTTGGGAGCGGGGGATCCTCCGGGATCAGCCGGATCCATGCACAGCTCCGGTGTCCCCTCCCGGCCTGGCAGGGTTTGTCCTTGCTGCTGTCCCTGCTCTGCCATCTGCCGTGTCCCTTTTGGGATTCCTGGGCCCGTTGCTGTGTTTGGGTGCCTTTGTTCCCCCTGGGCCGGGCTCTGGCTGCCAGCCCCTGGTGACAGGGACATCCATCCCCATTGCTGCCGGTGACAGGGACATCCATCCCCATCGCCGTCAGTGACAGGGACATTTATCCCCATTGCTGTCCGCACAGCGCCCGGGGTCTGGCTGTGTAAACCCAGCCCCAAACCCAGCCCAGCTCTGGGAAATCACAGCTCCTGTCCCATCCTGCCGTGTTGGTTTGGGTGTGTAAATCCAGCCCCAAACCCAGCCCCAAACCCAGCCCCAAACCCAGCCCCAAACCCAGCCCAGCTCTGGGAAATCACAGCTCCTCTCCTCAGCCTGCTGTGTTGGTTTGGGTGTGTAAATCCAGCCCCAAATCCAGCCCCAAACCCAGCCCCAAACCCAGCCCCAAACCCAGCCCCAAACCCAGCCCAGCTCTGGGGGAATCACAGCTCCTGTCCCATCCTGCCGTGTTGGTTTGGGTGTGTAAACCCAGCCCCAAACCCAGCCCCAAACCCAGCCCCGAACCCAGCCCAGCTCTGGGGCTCTGCCTTGTGGGATCTCAGCTCGGTAAATGCAGCCCCAGAGCCAGCCCAGCGTCCCTGCCTGGTGGGGTCACAGCTCCTCTCCCCACCGTGCCGTGGCTGTGGGGAGGGATTCCCCTCCTGCAGCAGGGAATCGGCGGCTCTGTTCGTTTCCAGCAGCTCGCTGATCCCTTCCCGCTGTCCCCGCCGCATTCCTGGAGCTCCTTTCTCGAACAGCTCCTAAAAATACCGACCCTGGGGGCTGCCAGTGCAAGCCCTGCGGCCCCAGCCCAGCCCCGAGCAAACAGCATTGCTTTATCGCATCTCTCTGAAATCCTGCTCTAAAACATCGGTGTGTGGAGGAGGGAGCCGTCCTTCCCCAGTTTGAGTCTGGGGGGGAGGGTTTTGCTTTATTTACTCTTATTTTTTATTAATGAGAGCAGCTTCACTTGTAGCATAATAGGAGAGAGTGTTTTGTTATCCTTGGCTGTAATCCGTGATAAACTGCCCCTGCCATCAGCCTTGTAGTTTACCCACTGGGGAGCCCGATTATTGCCTTGTAAAACGGAGCACCACTCCTATAATCCCTTAATTAATTAAATGACAAATTTTAGTTCTCTCCCATTGAAAATATAACCGGTGCAGAGAGAGGCCGTGGATTTATTGGACGGCTGTTCGCTCGCACTTTGTTTTCTGTGCATTTTCTCTGTCCCTGCTGGTTTGTTTGTGCTGGGGGGACCCCTGGGCTGGCTCTGAGATTCCATGGGGGTCCCAGGGTGTTCCCTCACCCCAGAACATCCCTTTGCCTTCTGTTTGTGGGGAAAACTCTGCTCCCATCCCCTTCTCCTTCTGTTTGTGAGGAAAACTCTGCTCCCATCCCTTTTTCCTTCTGTTTGTGGGGAAAACTCTGCTCCCATCCCTTTTTCCTTCTGTTTGTGGGGAAAAGGAGCGGGGACGGGTGGGGCCGTGCTGGGGGGGCTATGCTGCTGTCCCCACCTCGGGAGGTGACACCCATGGGTGCTGCAGGCGCCCAGGGAAGCTCCCACACCTTCCCAGGTTCCCTTCCAGCTGTAAAATCCCAAAAACCCACCCCGTCCCTCCCAAATCCTAAACCCGGGCCAGGATAATTCCGTCCCAGCAGAGGGGCGGCTCCCGTGGGTGCTGTGGGGCTTTCTGGGGCCATTTAAAGATTTCTGTCCCTTCTCTGCTCCCCAGGCCGTGCAGGATGGGTGACGACCGGCCCTTCGTGTGCAGCGCCCCGGGCTGCGGACAGGTACGGCCCTGGGGGCTGCTCTGGGGTCTGGGGGCTGCTCGGTGGGATTGTGGCTGCTCTGGGGTTTAGTCTCAGGGGATTTTGGCTGCTTTGGGATTTGGTCTCATGGGATTTTGGCTGCTTTGGGGTCAGGATTTGGTCTAGTGGAATTTTGGCTGTTTTGTCTTTGGGGTCAGGGTTTGGTCCCGTGGGATTTTGGCTGGTTTGGCTTTGGGATTTAATGGGATTTTGGTTTAACGGGACTGTGGCGGGTTCATCCCTGAGCCAGAGCGCTCCGAGCTGCTGCTCCAGGGGATCCCAGGGGAAAAGCAGCCCCGGGATCTGCGGGGTGCAAACAGGGGGATCCTCCAGGATCAGCTGGATCCCGCTTTGGGAACGGGGGGATCACTTAAATCCTCCTTTGGGAAAGGTGGGATCGGTTAAATCCAGCTTTGGGAACGGGGGGATCAGTTAAATCCTGCTTTGGGAACGGGGGGTCCTCGTGGCTCAGCTGGGGCTGTTGCTGTGGCCCCGTCCTGCTCCCAGGGATAAACCCAGGGCCCTGCAGGGCCGGAGCCTCCCCGTTCCCCTCTGGAGCAGCTGGGAATGTGACAGGTGACGGAGCTGGTCCCCAGAACGCTATTTTGGGATGGGCTCCTTCCGTGCCCTGCGGGAATTCCTGCTCCTCCTCCAGCCTCTCCTTCCCATCCCCTTTTCCTTCCATGTCTGGGGAAAACTCTGCTCCATCCCCTTTTCCTTCTGTTTATGGGGAAAATGTCCCAAAGCTGAGCTCAGGGGTCCCTGGCAGTTGGTACTGGGGGAACTGGGGGATGATGGAATTGCTGCTGGTTTAATGGGATTCCTGCTGGATACTGGGGGATCGTGGAATTGCTGCTGGTTTAATGGGATCTGCTGGACACTGGGGCATGATTGAATTCCTGCTGGTTTAATGGGATTCCTGCTGGACACTGGGGGATCGTGGAATTCCTACTGGTTTAAAATCACATATTTAAGGTTTCCCAGCTTTCTGCTCATTGTGGCACGAGCCTCACCCAGATTCCCCCTTGCAGGTGAACTTCCTCCTTTTGCCTTTTTTTTTTTTTTTTTTTTTTTGGGAGGCTGCTTTTTATCTGAAACTTCTTTGCCTGTGAAATTGCGCAGGCCATTTATAAAATGTATTAGCTGTGTTTGAGCACTTAATGGTGTGAGCCCTTCAATCACGCAGCCCTAAAATCGGCTTCAAACAAGCAATTAAGGCAAACAACAATGTATTTAAATTTAATCTCCCACAATCTCCCACAAATGACATATAAAGGTGGCTGCTTCCTCCTCTGGCTGTTCCAGCCTGCTGCTTATGGGTAATTCCGACAATTCCTCATGTGAATATGGAAATGCTGGAATCCTGGCAATTCCGAGCGGGTGATTCATGGGGATCCAGCCTGACCTCGGGGCTGCTGCTCCCAGGACGTCCTTCAGAGCAGGGCAGGGCTGGGCTGGGATGGAATTGGGCATCCAGGGACGGCATGGCATGGCATGGCATGGCATGGGACAGCAGGGCTGGGATGGGATCGGGGAATGTCCTGGGGTGACTTGATGATTTCCCCCCGCAGCTGCTTCCTTCCCTCTGTAGCTGACACCAGCCCCATCTTTTGTGCCCTAAGCCCCTTTTTCCCTCCATTTTTTTCCTACTTTTTTTCCTTTTTTTCTTCCTTTTTTCTTAATTTTTTCTGCCTTTTCCCTCCTTTTTCCTCCTTTTTTTCCTCGTTTTTTCCCCTCTCTTTTCTTCCCTTTTTTCTTTTTTCCCTTTTTCCTTCTTTTTTCCTTCTCTATTTCCCCCCTTTTTCTCCCCTTTTCCTCCATTTTCCCTCCTTTTTTCTTCTTTTTTTTCCTCCTTTTTCCCTACTTTCTTTCCTCCTTTTTCCTCCCTTTCTTCTCCTTTTTCCCTCCTTTTTCCCTCCTCCTTTCCCCCCCCCTTTTTTTCCCCATTTTCTCCTCCTTTTCCCCTCCTTTCCTCTTTCCCTTCCCCCCCATTTTTCCTCTTTTTTCCCCCCCATTTTTCCCTCCCTTTTCCCTCCTTTTTCCTCTCCTTTTTCCCCCCATTTCCCCCTCCTTTTTTCTTTCCCTTTCTCCCCATTTCCCCCTCCTTTTTCCCCCCATTTTTCCCTCCCTTTTCCCCTCCTTTTCTCTTTCCCTTTTCCCCCCATTTTTCCCTTTTTCTCCCCCATTTTTCCCCTTTCCCCCTCCCCATTTCCCCCCCCCCTTTTCCCCATTTCCCCCCCTTCCCCCCCCCGTTTTCCCCCCCGTTTTCCCCCCCATTTTCCCCCATTTTCCGCCCATTTCCCGTTCCCGTTGCCGCGCAGGATCAGCCGCCGGGCAGGGCAGCCCCTCCATCCCCGGGCAGCTCCGTGCGCGCCGCGGGCTCGGCGGGGCTGCAAACCCGTTTGCGTGGCCAGGGCTGCGGGGGGATGGATGTTTCTGTCCGGGGGCTCTCCCGCTCCGAGCCGGGCTGGCGCGGCCGCGGCTCCCGCCGGCTCGGGTGCCCGGGGCCGCCGCGGGGACGGGCGGACAGAGATTCCCCGGGCCGGGCTGGGAACGGGCCGGCAGCGGGGCAGCGGGAGCTGCGGCTGTGCCTGCCCCCAGAACGGCCCTGGCAGCCGGGATTCCCTGCTGAGATCAATCCAGGCGCTCTCTGTCACCCCCAAACCTCTCGATTCTGCCGATCGCCTCAAATCTCTGAATTCCCAGTGCTGTCACCCCAGAGCTCTCAGTTCTGGGTGCTGCTGATCACCCCAAGGCTCTCAATTCCAGCCACTCCGGGGGCTGAGAGCTGAGACTGGGGCTGTTCCACCAGCTCCACCTCGTTAGTTAGGGAATTAAATGTTCAGGTTTGGGGAGATTGGGGAATTAAACCTTGAGGTCTGGGGGAATTAAACCTTCAGGTTAGGGCGGATTTGTGGTCTGCTGTTGGAATTGGGAGCTCAGAATTAAACCTTCAGCTTAGGGGGAATTGGGAATTAAACCTTCAGGTTTGGGGAAAACTGGGGAATGAAACTTTCAAGTTTGGGGGAATTGGGAATTAAACCTTCAGGTTAGGGGGAATTTGGGAATTAAACCCTCAGGTTTGGGGGAGATGGGAATTAAACGTTCAGGTTAGGGGGAATTTGGGAATTAAACCCTCAGGTTTGGGGGAGATGGGAATTAAACGTTCAGGTTAGGGGGAATTTGGTAATTAAACCCTCGGGTTTGGGGGAGATGGGAATTAAACGTTCAGGTTAGGGGGAATTTGGGAATTAAACCCTCAGGTTTGGGGGAGATGGGAATTAAACGTTCAGGTTAGGGGGAATTTGGTAATTAAACCCTCGGGTTTGGGGGAGATGGGAATTAAACGTTCAGGTTAGGGGGAATTGGGGCACTGGTGTTGGTGCTGGGAGCTGTTCCCAGCTCTGTGCAGTGGGACAGCTCCACCTCATTAATCAGGACATTAAACCTTGGTCTGGCTCATTAAGGCACCCAGAGCACAGCTCTGGAGCTGGGGCTGCCTCGGGAGCTTTCCCCACGTGCGGCTCCGTCTCCCCCCTCGTAAACCGGCCCCAGAGCCCCCCAGGAACCCAGCAGGGGCCAGGCTGGGGGCTCCAGGCTCTCCTGGGCATCCTCCTGCAGGAGCTTCCCTCTCAGTGAACCTGCGCCGCCACTCCTGCTGCCCGGGGCAGCGCCAGGGCCTGGAACCGAGTGTGCGCAATATATGGCATATGCTGAATATATGGAATATACTGAATATATTCCATATACCAAATATATGGAATATACTGAATGTATGGAATATACTGAATATATAGAATATACTGAATGTATGGAATATGCTGAATGTATGGAATGTACTGAATATATTCCATATACTGAATATATGGAATATACTGAATGTATGGAATATGCTGAATATACAGAATACACTGAATATATTGGATATATGGAATATATTGAAAATACCGAATATATTGACTATATTGAATATATAGAATATACTGAATATATAGAATATACTGAATATATGGAATATACTGGATATATGGAATATACTGAATATACTAAATATATTGAATATACTGTATATACTGAATATATTGAATATACTGTATATACTGAATATACTGAATATATTGAATATACAGAATATACTGAATATACTAAATATATTGAATATACAGAATATACCAAATATATAGAATATACAGAATATACCGAATATACTGAATATATTGAATATACTGAATATATTGAATATACTGAGTATACGGATATGCAGAATATACTGAATATCCTGAGCAGGGAGCACGGCTTCCCCAGCCCTGCCCTCCACAGCGTTTCCCTTTGCAGGGCACACAAATCATCCTGCAGCCCCAATTGCAGAGCTCCAGTTATCCAGGCCATTTCCTCAGACAGTAGTTTGCTTTTTAAACCCCCCTTAATTTGCCAATTTATTCCCCCAAACCCTTGCTCGGAGGTGCTGCTTTGTGCAGCGTCCAGGAAACGCCGAGCCCAGAACTTTTCACCAGGCCAGAAAATGATTTTTTATTTTTTTCCCCTCTCCCTTCTTGCCGGTTTATTGTATCCTCTTATCTTGTCATATAATAGAAATAATGTTTATGGCGTGGAGCCTCGGCATCGCTTGGCATTTAACCAAGCTCAAAAGCAGTTTATTGCTTTGTATACTCTGCTGCCATGGCCATTATCCCTTAAATCTCTATTGCCCGGTAATGGATGGGGCCCGGGCTGCTGCTGCCATTGCCTGGGCTGGGCTGAGGGGCTGCGCGGCCCAGAACGTGTGGGTTATTTCCTTTATGGGGTCTGGAGAGGGGAGAACATCCCAAACTGTGTGGGTCGTTCCCTTTGTGGGGTCTGGAGAGGAGAGAGCAGCCCAAAACGTGTGGGTCGTTCCCTTTGTGGGGTCTGGAGAGGGGCAGAGGGGCTGTGCAGCCCAAAACGTGTGGGTTATTTCCTTTATGGGGTCTGGAGAGGGGAGAACATCCCAAACTGTGTGGGTCGTTCCCTTTGTGGGGTCTGCAGAGGGGAGAGCAGCCCAGAACGTGTGGGTTATTCCTTTTGTGGGGTCTGGAGAGGGGCAGAGCCGCTGCACAGCCCGAAACATGTGGGTTATTTCCTGTACGGGGTCTGGAGAGGGGAGAACAGCCCAAAACGTGTGGGTTATTCCTTTTGTGGGGTCTGGAGAGGGGACAACATCCCAAACTGTGTGGATCGTTCCCTTTATCGGGTCTGAGAGGGGAGAGCAGCCCAGACCGTGAGGGTTATTCCCTTTATGGGGTCTGAGAGGGGAGAGCCCAGACCGTGAGCGTTGTCCCCTTTATTCACCCCTGAATTTTGGGGCCTGACAGGGGAGAGCAGCCCTTTCCCCTTGCCAGGCAGCGGGGAGCTCACCCTGGCACTGCTGTGGGGTGGCACCGTGCCCCCCGGCCTTGGCTGCTCCGGGCTGTCCTGTGTGGGGTGTCCAGTTTGGGGTGTCCTGTGTGGGATTCCAAGTGTGGGATTCCCAGTTTGAGGTTCCCAGTGTGGGGTGTCCAGTTCGGAGTTCCCAGTGTGGGGTTTCCAACTTGGGGTTCCCAGTTTGGCGTTCCCAGTTTGGCGTTCCCAGTGTGGGGTTCCCAGTTTGGCATTCCCGGTTTGGCGTTCCAAGTTTGGGGTGTCCGGTTTGGGGTTTCCAGTTTGGCGTTCCCGGTTTGGTGTTCCCAGTTTGGGGTGTCCGGTTTGGAGTTTCCAGTTTGGCGTTTCCAGTTTGGGATTCCCAGTTTGGGGTTTTCAGTTTGGCGTTCCCAGTTTGGCGTTCCCAGTTTGGGGTTCCCAGTGTGGAGTTTCCAGTTTGAGAGTTCCAGTGTGGGACCTGCAGTGTGCAGACTGGGAGCGGCTCCTGTGGCAGCAGCTGCAGGCCCTGCACGGTGGCAGCAGCTGCATTGAGCTGCAGGGGTGGGAGCTGCAGGAGCTGCAGGCCCTGCACGGTGGCAGCAGCTGCATTGAGCTGCAGGGGTGGGAGCTGCAGGAGCTGCAGGCCCTGCACGGTGGCAGCTGCTGCATCCCTGCAGGGCAGCGGGGCGGCTGCAGGAGCTCCGGAGGCGCTCCTGGCAGGAGAAGCAGGAATTGGCTGAATTTGGGCCGTATCTCGGGGCTGCCAGCACAGCCCGGCCGGCTCCCCCGCCTCTCGCCCAAGGTGTTTTTGGAGGTGGGCAGGGGGAAGGCTAATTTTGAATAATAATAAGCTTGGGAAGGCATCTGAAACCAGTAAACGTTTATTTTTTACACTCCTATAACTTAAAAACGGCCAAACCAATTTAAACCAAATTGGATAATAAAAAATATTGCTCCTAGGCTGAGCCCCTGTTTGCCAAGTTCCAGCCTAGAATGAATTTTTATGGCCAAATTATAAACCCCCTAGAAATGAAGGTTTAAAATGGAAATGTTGACAGACCTTTAACTACAAAAGCGCCGTAATAGAACTTCTTTTTTTCTAAAATGGCCGGTTTAAAATATAATTAAGACTTAAATATTATTTAATAGCAGCATTTCCTGTAAGTTAAAATCTTTATCATTCCTCTGGCCGGGATTCCTTGGCACTTCTTGGAAGCGTTTCTGTGGCGGGAGCGCGGGCGGGACACGGCCCCGGGTGGCACGGGGAGGGCTGGGGCTGGGCATGGGGCTGGGCATGGGGCTGGGGCTGGGCATGGGGCAATGGGGCTGGACACAACAGTGGGGCTGGACACAACAGTGGGGCTGGGCAATGGGGCTGGGCATGGGGCTGGGGCTGGGCAATGGGGCTGGGCATGGAGCTGGGACTGGGCAATGGGGCTGGGGCTGGACATGGGGCTGGGCATGGGGCTGGGACTGGACAATGGGGCTGGGCATGGGGCTGGGACTGGACAATGGGGCTGGGTTGGGCAATGGGGCTGGGCAGTGGGGCTGGGGCTGGGCATGGGGCTGGACACAACAGTGGGGCTGCACAGTTGGGCCAGGCAGTGTCCTGAATTCTGGCTGGACACTGGGGCTGGACATGGGGCTGGACATGGGGCTGGGCAGTGGGGCCGGGCAGTGTCCCAAATTCCGTCCCGGAGCCGGGGCCAGCCCCGGTTTCCTGAGGCTCCGAGGGGCACCAGCCCCGGATCGTGCCCTGGGAGAGTCCCCAGCCCTGCCGGGCTCCTGGGAACACCGGGGTGAGCCGGGAGTGTGCTGGGAACGCGTTTGGGAATGAGTTTGGGAATGTGCTGGGAACGAGCCGGGAATGTGCTGGGAATGAGTTTGGGAATGAGTTTGGGAACGAGCCGGGATGAGGCTGGAGCTCGCTGCGGTGCCGCAGTGTCCTTGCAGGGAAGGATTTCTGCTGCAGAGCCCGGCCAGGCTTCTGCCTGCTCCCTTCTGAGGGGTGCACGGCCCGGGGTGGCACTGGCTTCAGGGTGACATTGAGCAGGTTGGTGACACTGACCCAGGGTGGCACTGGCCCGGGGTGGCACTGGGTTCAGGGTGACATTGAGCGGGTTGGCACTGGGTTCAGGTTGGCACTGGGTTCAGGTTGGCACTGGCCCCAGGTGACACTGGCCCCAGGTGGCTCAGCCCGGTTTGGGCTGAGCCAGGCTCAGCATTCCTGCTGCTCCTGGGCTCAGGGGGAGCACAGAGCTGCTCTGAACCAAAGCCGGAGCCTGCGCCCGGCTCAGAGCTGGGCCTGGGCTGGGTTTCTCTCGGGAGCTGCAAATCCTGCGTGCTGTTTGTCCCCAAAACCCTCGGAAATGGGGCTGTGGCTGCCTGGCCGGGCAGGGAGGGTCTCGGAGCGCAGCCGGAGCTGCCGAGCCCTCGGCTCTGAGCTTTTCCTCCCCCTCGCCAGCCCTGGGTGTTTTCCTGGCAAGTGCAATATTTCCCGGCGTTAAACCCAGCGTTTTGGAGTCAAGGCTGTTTGGTTTCGAAGCCTGCTGCTCTGAGACAACCGTAAATCCTTTTTATTTTACTGTGAGAACAAATCACCGATTGCTGGGAGCAGCAGCAGCGCTGACAAAGAGCTCGTTATCGGCATCGCGGATATCCCGGCATCAGCAGGGCTGGCGCTGGGGGGACAGGATTTATCCAGCCTCAAAAACCTGCCGGGTTCGCAGGATTTTCTGTAAACTCCGTGTCCAAAGCCCAGCCAAGCTGTCACTTCGCGGTTTAAAGCCCAGTCTGAGGGAGGAATGGGGAATTTGCCGGGGCTCTGTCCCTTCCCCGGGGCTCTGTCCCTTCCCCGGGGCTCGGTTCCTTCCCCGCGGTGGTTCCGCGGCTGCAGGAGGGACCGGCGGCTTTTCCCGTGCCCTGCTGTTACTGAAACACCCAAACGATCGGCGCTGGGCTCCCGAGCCGCTGCCCCGCTCGCCGCCAGCCCCAAATCCGCTCTTTTTTCTCCCAAGGACGCTTTGTTGGCTGCGGAGGCCGCTCCGCCCCTCTGCGGCAGCCGCGGGATCCATGCGGCAGCGGGAGCGCTGGGGACACTGGGGACACTGGGGACACTGGGGATACTGGGGATACTGGGGACACTGGGGATACTGGGGATACTGGGGATACTGGGGACACTGGGGGACACTGGGGACACTGGGGATACTGGGGGACACTGGGGACACTGGGGATACTGGGGATACTGGGGATACTGGGGACACTGGGGGACACTGGGGATACTGGGGACACTGGGGATACTGGGGACACTGGGGGACACTGGGGATACTGGGGACACTGGGGATACTGGGGACACTGGGGGACACTGGGGACACTGGGGATACTGGGGGACACTGGGGACACTGGGGATACTGGGGATACTGGGGATACTGGGGACACTGGGGGACACTGGGGATACTGGGGATACTGGGGGACACTGGGGGCACTGGGAGCACTGGGGGACACTGGGGATACTGGGGACACTGGGGACACTGGGGGACACTGGGGATACTGGGGGACACTGGGGGCACTGGGAGCACTGGGGACACAGGGGGACACTGGGAGTACTGGGGATACTGGGGGACACTGGGAACACTGGGGGACACTGGGGACACTGGGGGATACTGGGGGACACTGGGAACACTGGGGATACTGGGGACACTGGGAGCGCTGGGGATACTGGGGACACTGGAGACACTGGGGATACTGGGGGACACTGGGGACACTGGGAACACTGGGGATACTGGGGATACTGGGGACACTGGGAGTACTGGGGGACACTGGGGACACTGGGAGTACTGGGGGACACTGGGGACACTGGGAGCACTGGGGACACTGGGATTACTGGGAGTACTGGGAGCACCGGAGTGCAGGCAGACAGGACACGGCGTGTCCTGAGCACCAGGGTGCAGAACTGTCGGCACAGGGTGAAAAAGCCCCTTGAATTCCTGTGTTTCTACAGAAACACGTGGGGCTTTCACTCGGGTGGTTTTTACTTTCTGGGGTTTTTATTGCTGACGTTGTCGCCCTCAGTTTCTCGCTGCTGTGTGTGAGAGCTTTTCTTGAGGTTGGGTTTGGGGTCAGTAAAGGAGATTTGGGGTCCGTAAAGGGGTTCAGGGTCCATAAAGGGGGTTCTAGGTCCAAGAAGGGGGTTTGGGGTCAGTAAAGGGCTTTAGGATCCACAAAGGGGGTTCGGGGTCCATAAAGCGCTTTAGGATCCGTAAATGGGGCTGAAGTGCGGCAGGAGCGGGGCGGGCGCTCGGGGCTGGCTCCGCGTCCTCCCGTCCGCACAAAGGGCTGTGCATGGGGGGCTCAGCAGAGGAACCAAACCCACATTTGGGGTTTTTCCTGAAGGCCAGAGTCCGGGCCGGGCTCCAGCGCTGCCCCGGGCTGGGCTTTGGCCCTCAGTGCTGCCCAGAGCCCCAAGCCCAGTGCCGCTCTAACAAACACCTGCTCGATGCCGGAGCACCGATCCTGCCCAGAGCCCCGATCCTGCCCAGAGCCCTGATCCTGCCCAGAGCCCCAAGCCCAGCGCCGCTCTAACAAACACCTGCTTGATGCCGGAGCCCCGATCCTGCCCAGAGCCCCGATCCTGCCCAGAGCCCCGAGCCCCAGCGCCACTTTAGCGCCGACACCTGCTTGATGCTGCAGCCCCGATCCTGCCCCGATCCTGCCCAAAGCCCTGATCCTGCCCAAAGCCCGAGCCCCAGTGCCACTTTAGCACCGACACCTGCTCGATGCCGGAGCCCTGATCCTGCCCAGAGCCCCGATCCTGCCCAGAGCCCCGAGCCCCAGCGCCGCTCTAACAAAGACCTGCTCGATGCTCCAGCACTGATCCTGCCCAGAGCCCGAGCCCCAGTGCCACTTTAGCACCGACGCCTGCTCGATGCTGCAGCCCCGATCCTGCCCAAAGCCCGAGCCCCAGCGCCACTTTAGCACCGACACCTGCTCGATGCTCCAGCACTGATCCTGCCCAAAGCCCTGATCCTGCCCAGAGCCCCGAGCCCCAGTGCCACTTTAGCACCAGCACCTGCTCGATGCTGCAGCCCCGATCCTGCCCAAAGCCCTGATCCTGCCCAGAGCCCGAGCCCCAGCGCCACTTTAGCACCGACACCTGCTCGATGCTGCAGCGCCGCGGCCGCCCTGCCCGCGCCCAGCCCAGCTGCTCCGCTCGAGCGGTTTTCTTTTTTTTTAATTTTTATATGCCGGATTAAAACAATAAAAACATTACAGTCCTAAAATCCCCGCAGGGAATAGAGATGCAGACAATAAAGATTTGTGCGAGAGGAGCTGGGCTGGGCTGGGCTGGGCTGGTTTTGTGGCAGTGCACAAGGAGCCGGGAGGGGTTTGGGGTGTTTGTCCTGGGGGTGTTTGTGAGCCGGAATGTCTGCAAGGGTTTGGGGTTTGGGGTGTTTGTCCTGGGGGTGTTTGTGAGCCGGAATGTCTGCAGGCAGGGAGGGTTTGGTGGTCACCAGAGCATCCCCCGGCTACAGACAAGGGGACAGAGCCAGGTCTCAACCCCCTCGTTTGGGGAATGAAGCCGCATCCCGGCTTGGTTGGAGGGAATGAGGAGGGAATGAGGCCCCAGCCAGGCTTGCTTGGAGGGCAGCGCTGCTGCGGTGGCTCCGCGAGCGCTTTTCCCTCCCCGTCCCTTTTGTTGTGCGGCTCCGGCCCTTCCAGAGAGCCTGCGGAGTCACCCGGAGGTGATCCCGGTGCCGGCAATTCGGGAATGAGCCTTTCCCGGTGCCGGCAATTCGGGGTGAGCCTTTCCCGGTGCCGGCAATTCGGGAATGAGCCTTTCCCGGTGCCGGCAATTCGGGGTGAGCCTTTCCCGGTGCCGGCAATTCGGGAATGAGCCTTTCCCGGTGCCGGCAATTCGGGGTGAGCCTTTCCCTGCAGTGCTGGGAATTCAGGGTGAGCCTTTCCCTGTGTCCTGCAGCGCCGGGAATTTGGTAATTCGGTTTATCCCAGTGCCCTGCAGTGCTCAGAATTCAGGAATGAGCCTTTCCCGATGCCCTGCAGTGCCCAGGGCTCAGCCCTGAGCTCTCCCTGCCCTGCAGCACCCCTGCAGTTCCTCCTGCCCAGCCTGGGTGTCAGAGCTCCCATCCGCCGAGCTCCAGAGCGCAGTTGCAGCGCTCCCTGCCCAGCCCGGGTGTGCAGCTCCCATCCCAGCACAATTCCAGCGCTCCCTGCCCAGCCTGGGTGTGCAGCTCCCATCCCAGCGCAGTTGCAGCGCTCCCTGCCCAGCCCGGGTGTGCAGCTCCCATCCCAGCACAATTCCAGCGCTCCCTGCCCAGCCTGGGTGTGTGCAGCTCCCATCCCAGCACAATTCCAGCGCTCCCTACCCAGCCCGGGTGTGCAGCTCCCATCCCAGCACAGTTGCAGCGCTCCCTGCCCAGCCTGGGTGTCAGAGCTCCCATCCCGAGCACAATTCCAGCGCTCCCTGCCCAGCCTGGGTGTGCAGCTCCCATCCCAGCACAATTCCAGCGCTCCCTGCCCAGCCCGGGTGTGCAGCTCCCATCCCAGCACAATTCCAGCGCTCCCTGCCCAGCCTGGGTGTCAGAGCTCCCATCCCAGCACAATTCCAGCGCTCCCTGCCCAGCCTGGGTGTGTGCAGCTCCCATCCCAGCGCAGTTGCAGCGCTGCCGAGCGCAGTTGCAGCGCTCCTGCGAGGTTTCGCTGCCTGCAGCCCGAGCGGGGGCAGCGGGAGCGGCTCGGGCTCCCCAGGGGTGGCTCTGCTGACCTTGGCTTTGTGTTTCCGCACGGCTGCACCGGCGGCTCCTCGCCGTGGCTGCGGGGGAAGCTGCGGGGAGGGTTCGGGGCTGTGTCTGCGGCAGGAGGGAGGGCTTGGGGCGGCCGGGACGTGACTGGGGAGCCGAGAGCAGCCGGGAGGGAATGGGAATGGTGCGGGATCGGGTCGGGGTTTGCTGAAACAAGCAATTGTGGGCTCAGCCCTCCTGGTGGGGGAATGGAGAAAGGCAAGGGAAGCCGGGAACACCCAGCACCTCCTGAAAACAGACAGTTTTGGGGAATAAAGAGGGGCTGGGAGCTGCAGGATGGAGGCAGGCACGGGAGGGTGCCGGAGGAACCGTGAATCTGCGGGGAGAGGAGGTCACCGAGAGCCCCGAAAGGCAAGGAAAACCTGGAACACCCAGCGCCTCCTGAGCACAGACGGTTTTGGGGAATAAAGAGGGGTCGGGGAGCTGAACCGTAGATCTGTGGGGAGAGGAGGCCACCGAGAGCCCCGAAAGGCAAGGAAAACGTGAGCCCTGGCCGGGAACACCCAGCACCTCCTGGAAACAAACAGTTTTGGGGAATAAAGAGGGGTCGGGAGCTGCAGGATGGAGCCGTGTGCCGGGATAAACCGTAAATCTGCGGGGAGAGGAGGTCACCGAGAGCCTCATCAGGGAGGCAGCAGCAGCTCCGCGGTAATGGCCCATAAATCCCCGCTCCGCAGAACAGGTGGCTCCTCCGAGAGGCACAGGAGCGAGCGCCGGGGTTTGATGCTGCTGCTGCTGCTGCTGCTCTGCTGCTGCTGCCCATCTCCTTTCTAAAGCGTTAATTACCGCAGCGCTGAGCTCCGGGCCGGGAATGCGGCGGGATGGGAACAGCGGCAGGGAGGGGAGCTGCGGGATGGCCAGAACAGCCAGGAAAAGGCACAAAAACGAGGGTTTGTACAGGAACAGAGGCACAAAAACGAGATTTTATACAAGAATGGAGGCACAACATGGGTTTTCATACAGGAATGGAGGCACAAAAATGAGGTTTATACAGGAATGGAGGCACAAAAATGAGGTTATATACAGGAGTTGAGGCACAAAAACGAGGGTTTATACAGGAATGGAGGCACAAAAGTGAGGTTTGTACAGGAATGGAGGCACAAAAGTGAGGTTTGTACAGGAATGGAGGCGCAGAAGTGAGGTTTGTACAGGAATGGAAACTCCTTTAGAGGGGACAAACCCCGAAGCCCTGAGTGACTGGAATTCTCTTTGTGTCTGACCCGCTGCCCTTCCCAGGCAGCTGCTGCTGTGCTGCAGCTTCCCCAGGAGATAAATCCCCACACAAATCCCCGCACAAACCCTTTCCAGGCCATAAAGCCATCAGCAGCGGCGGCTGCGCGCCGTGAATGGGTGGGCGCATTCCCAATGTCGCTCTCAATTGAAGGAAATCGCCATCGCAGGGCCTGGAAAGCCGAACGGGGCCGGGCGTGCTCCGGGTGCTCGGGGAGAGTGCCAAGGTCGGGGCTGAGCCACGGCGGTGCTCGGGCACGGCCGGGCCCGCGGAGCCCACGTTTGGGTCAGGGGCTCCTTTGGGGTCATGGAGCCCGGTTTGGGTTAGGGGTTGGTTTGGGTTAGGGGCTCGTTTGGGGTCATGGAGCCCACATTTGGGTTAGGGGTTGTTTGGGTTAGGGGTTGTTTTGGGGCCATGGCATTTGGGTTAGGGGTTGTTTTGGGGTCGCAGAGCCCACATTTGGGTCAGGGTTTGTCTGGGTTAGGGTTTGTTTGGCTTAGGGTTTGTTTTGGCGTCGTCATTTGGGTTAAAATTCATTTTGGGGTCGTGGAGCCGACGCTTGGGGAAGGGGCCGTGAGTGCCTTTGTTACCGGGCCGTGACAAAGTTCCCTTTGTTCCCCGCCTGGTTCCGCGCGCGGCCCCGCAGCCGCCGGGGCGCTGGGGGTCCGAGCCCCCTCCCCGGGGCCCTCCGCACCCACCCGGGGATCCACGGCTCCCCCGAGGTCGCCCGGGGCCTCCCCGGTGCCGGCGCTCCCCGCGGCCCCGCCATTCACACCCGAGCGGCTCCCGGGGGAGCGGGCCCGGCTCAGCCCGGCTCAGCCCGGTGCGCACGGGCCCGCTCCCCCGGCTCGGGGCTGCCGTAATTAACAACCGGCGGTTAATCTGTTAATCACCGCGCTCGGGCGGACGGGAGAGCGGCGCCTCAGAGCGCTCCGCCGGGCTCGGGCAGCGCGGCGTGCCCGCGGGGTTTGGGGTACAAAAAAACCCCAGTCCTGAAGGGTTTTGGGGATTTAAAAAATCCTATCGCGCGGGGTTTTGGGGTACAAAAATCCCCAATCGCGAAGGGTTTTGGGGATTTAAAAAATCCCATCGCGCGGGGTTTGGGTGTACAAAAAACCCCAATCCCGAATGGTTTTGGGGGTACAAAAAAACCCAATCCGTGAGGTTTGGGGGATTTAAAAACCCCAATGCGTGAGGTTTTAGGAATCCAAAAATCCCCATCCCGCGGGGATTTGGGGATTTAAAATAACCCATCCAGTGGGGTTTTGGGGATCCGCTCCGTGGGGCCAGCTGTGCCCAGCTGTGCCCAGCTGTGCCCAGGTGTGCGAACCACGGCGCTGCTCCTGCCCAGGTGCTCCCCAGCCCAGCCCGCCCATCCGCTCCTCCCCAAAGCCCGGAGGTTCCCTGGGTTTGGTGTGAGGGGTCCCTCGGCATCGCCCCGTGCCCCGTCCCGGCTCCGCTCCCTGCGCCCGGCTCTGCCCGGGGCGATCCCGCTGAAATTCAGGGGGAGAATGAGAAGGGAGAAGGGCGCGGGGTGCGGAGCGGGCGGAGGATTTCGCCCCGGCCGTCCTTGGCTCCTCACGCACCGCGCCAGATGCTTCCTCCCCCTGCCCAACACCTGCATCCAGGAGGGGGCCGTGCCGGAGGAGCCCTTGGGGATGAGCGAAGCCATAGAAATGTAAATTAAATTATTTACCTCCTCCCCGCTAAACGCTCTGCCCTTCTGGCCAAGGAGGATGGCGGTGGGATGGGGTGGGCTCCGGAACCCGCTCGGCTCTTTGTGTGAAATTGCGGGGAACTTTGGGCAGTAACCTACCGAAAAAAGGAAAAAAAAAAATATTTGAACAAACAGGGGAAAAAAAGGGGGAAAATCTCAATTGTGGTGCTTTGCACAATGCTCCGTGGGGCTGCTGGGCCGGGGATTCCTCACCCAGCGCTGCCCACAGCGTGATTATTATTGTTATTCCTCTCTTTTTTTTTCCGCACAAGGAAGGACCCGGCATCAATCACGGGGCAGGAGGGAGCAGCGTTTTAAAGGGAAAGGCAGAGACACAGCAGCGTCCCTGGAGCCGCCAGAGCCAAAATCGCCATCTCAGGGTTTAAATCTCGCTGCGGTTTTAGCTGGGGGCAGCTGCAGGGTGGGAATGGCTCCAAATGCACCCCGGGAGCTGCTGGAGCCTTCCTGCTCTCCATGGACCCGGCTCTTCCTCCCTTTCTGCTCCCCATGGACCCGGCTCTTCCTCCCTTTCCGCTCTCCATGGACCCGGCTCTTCCTCCCTTCCATGGCCCCGGCTCTTCCTCCCCTCCCGCTTTTCCCTGGAAAAACGCGGCCCCGCCGTGGAGCCCGAGCTCTCCCCGCGCCTTTCCCGGCCTGGTTTTCCTTCCTGAGCTGCTCCTTCCTCCCTCCTCCTCCTCCTGCTCCTCCATCCCCCGGCAGCACCGGGATCGGAGCCGCTTCCCGTCCCTGCTCCGGCCGTGGGGAGCGGCCCCGAGCACCCCCGGCCCCCAAAATCGGAGCCTCTGTGGGCGGCGGCACGGGTCCGGTTGGAAAAGGCAGACGGACAGACGGCTCCGTTTGTCCTTGTGAGGTTGGGTCCCTTTGGAAGAGGCAGACGGACAGACGGCTCCGTTTGTCCGTGCGGGGCTGGGCTGTACCGTGCCGAGCGTGTGCGCGGCGCTGGCCCCGCACCGACACCTCCTTCCCTCCGGTGGAACGGGGCTCGGTGACTGCCGTGCTCCTTCCCTCCGGTGGAACGGGGCTCGGTGACTGCCGTGCTCCTTCCCTCCGGTGGAACGGGGCTCGGTCATTGCCGTGCTCCTTCCCTCCGGTGGAACGAGGCTCGGGGATTGCCGCTGTCCCCCCTGCCGTGAATCACCGAGATTGGGGCACTTGGGGCACATTAGTGAATTAATTCATTAATCCGCGCGGCCGGGGAGGAGGGAATTACCGGGCATTGCTCAGATGGGAGATGGGAGATGGAGCCGGGGTCACGGCACACCCGGGACTGTCATCCTGGCCACGGCACACCCGGGACAGCCACGCGGGGTCACAGCACACCCGGGACAGCCACGCGGGGCCCCCTTGCCCGTGGGGTCACCCTGACCCCACCGTGCGCCCGGAATGGCAATGAGCAGGAGCGTCTGTGCAGCCCCGAGCGCAGAGGGTGGCGGCGTTTCCAGGCGGTGACTTTGAGCTCAGCCCGCGCTCGCCCTGCATCGTTTCCCTCCCGCTCCGCAGTGCAGTCTCCGCTGCCGCTGCTGCCCGCCGTCCCTCCGTGCTCGGGTGGCTCAGGGCCGTGTCCCCAAGGGCTCGGCGGCCCCAGCGCTGTCACCAGGGTGGCCCCGGGGCTGTGAGCACAGTGGCTCCAGCCCTGTCACCACGGTAGTGGCCCCAGCCCTGTCACCAGGGTGGCTTCAGCCCTATGGCCGCGGTGGCTCCAGCGCTGTCTCCACAGTGGCCCCAGCCCTGTCACCAGGGTGGTGGCCCCAGCCGTGTCACCATGGCAGCCCCATCCCCGTGGCCGGGGTGGCTTCAGTGTTGTCACCAGGGTGGCCCCAGTGCTGTCACCATGGCAGTGTCACCCTGTCACCCATGCCCGTGGCCAGGGTGGCTCCAGCGCCGAGTCACGCTCGGAGCAGGGCTCGGCCTCCCCGCGCCGCTGACAGCTCGTTAATTAATCCCGTTAATTCCGCCCTGAGCGGCCCCGCAGCTCCCTGGCCCTGCCGAGCCCGGTACCGCCGGGTTCCACCGGGAACTGCGGCCCGGTACCGCCGGGTTCCACCGGGAATTGCGGCCCTGGATCCGCTCGGAGCGGGCCCGGCGAGGCCAAGCCCTGCCCCGGCTCCCCCATGCCCCGGTGCCCCGCACAGCCCCGGCTCTCGGAAGGCAGGAAGGCCCCGAGCAGCCGAGCGAGCCCTTGTCGCTCGTGTCGCGCTCGTTAAACGGCGGCGCAAATCCCTCCCGCATTGTGCTACACACGGCTCGGCCCGGCTCGGCCCGGCTCGGGACCAGCGCGTCCATCCCGGAGCTGTCACAGCCCGGGGGCGCCGCGGGTTCGTCCCGCCCGGCCCGGCCCGGTTCCGTCCATTTTCCGTGCGGAAAACGCCGAATTTGGGGCTGCAGGAAAGCCCGAGGGCCGCTGGCAGCGCTCGCCCTGCTGCTGTCCCTCGCCCCAAAGACTTTACAGCCAACATCTTCTTTTTAATTCCGACACCCGCAAAATAGCAGCTGAAATAACCCTGCTGCATGTCAGCTGCTGATGGAAGGAGATTAAATATTAAAGCCAGCGCTGTGGCTTTAACTCATTCCATTTTTTTCCCCTCGTTCCCCCCCTGCTCTCCCCCTCTCTGTGTAAAATGACATGATTTAGAGCCCGAGCGCCAGACTCAGCCTCTGGCGTTGGGCGTTTGGAAATGCGTGCGGGAAGATATATTGTGTCTGTGAGCATTTCTGCGCAGGGAAGGAGAGAGCTCCCGAGCTGCGAGCCCACATAAAGATGTTAAATAGAGCTGTAACACGCGCCCGGCGCACCCAAAGTGCCGGGGAAAAAAAAAAAAAATTAGGGAAAAAAAAAAAAATCCGGCAATGAAGGAAAATGAAAGATTAAAATAAACCTGGCGTTGGCGAGGCCGGGCTGGGGCTGCTGGGGGAGACACAACCCCGCGCTGCGCCTCCCGCGCTTCCCTCCCTGGCCCGAAAATCACATTTATTCAGCGCAAAGCGGAGCGGCAGAATTGGGGATTTTCTTCTTTTTCATTTCCCCCCGCCCCCGGCTCAGGTGCTCGGGTTTCCGAGGCCGCCCGCCCGCTCAGTATTCAAATATTCATCCCAGCCCCGCACAAAAGCCGGGTTCATTTCCCTCCCTTCGCCCCGTCCCAGCCAAATTCCATAAAACCGGGGGATTTTGGGGCCAAAACCACGGAGAAACGTGGGTGTCCCTTCCCCTGCAGGGCCCCTCGGCAGGGCGATTCCCGAGTTCCCGAATTACTGAATTCTGGAATAATTCCCGCATCCCCCCTCTCCTGCTCCTTTGTTCGGAGGTTTCGGGGATCCGTGAAATCTGCTCGGACAAAAAGCGTTTGTGGGAGGCTGGGGCAGAGCAGCGGGGAGGGAAAACAAGCCCAGATCAGGCAGATTTTGGCCGAGCTGCCGAGAATTTGATTCGGGGTTTATTTAGGGTTGGGTTACGGAACAGAGCCAGGGGAGATGGAGGGGCTCTGAGCCTGGCAAAAACCTCCTGGCGCTTCTGCCACCAGCTCCGATTTCTCTGAATCTGAGCCCAAATCGCGGGCGGCCGGCAGAGCACCTGGAGAGCTCCGGAGGACGCGCGGTGTGCGTGTGTGTGACCCCTTGTCCTTGAGCTTGGGGACAGGGGCTGGGCCCAGGGCTGGCTGTCCCCACGGTCTGGGTGTCCCCAAGGGCTGGGTGTCCCCAGGTATGGGTGTCCCCACGGTCTGGGTGTCCCCAAGGGCTGGGTGTCCCCAGGTCTGGGTGTCCCCAGGTCTGGGTGTCCCCAAGGGCTGGGTGTCCCCAAAGTCTGGGTGTCCCCAAGGTCTGGGTGTCCCATGCCATCAAGGAATTGTCCTCTGCCATTGAGGGATTGTCCCCTCCTATCGAGGGGCAGAATTGTCCCCTGCCATTGAGGGGCAGGATTGTTCCCTGTCACCGAGGGATTGTCCCCTGCCATCGAGGGACAGGATTGTCCCGTGCAACCAATGGATTGTCCCCTGTCACCGAGGGATTGTCCCCCCTGTGCTCAGCTCAAAACCCAGATTTATTTGCTCAGAGCCATAAATAAAGCCATGGACAGGCCCGCGGTGGGTGTCCCCGTGGGGCAGCCCCCCAGGAGCAGGTGGCTCTGGGTGGGACTGGGATGCCTGGGAGGGAGGGAAGGGGAAAGGGAGGAATGTGCTGCTGCTTTGTTGCTGCTCTGCTGCTGCTCTGCTGCTGCTTTGCTGCTGCTTTGCTGCTGCTGCTCTGCTGCTGCTGCTCTGCTGCTGCACGTTTGTTTGCTGCACGTTTGTTGCGGTGCGCGGGGCGCTGCGGAGCGCGGAGGGCGCGTTGGCTTTGTCGCAGTCTGTTCGGAGAGCTGCAATCCATCCTGCGCCTTACGGGGCTGCGCTTTAACCCCGTCCGCGCCGAGCTCCCCTGCTCAGCCTTTGTCTGCCTCTGCAGCCCCACAGCCTGCCCCACAGCCGGCCCCACAGCCGGCCCCACAGCCGGCCCCACAGCCTGCCCCACAGCCGGGCCCAGAGCCGGGCCCAGAGCCTGCCCCACAGCCAGCCCCACAGCCGGGCCCAGAGCCGGCCCCACAGCCGGCCCCAGAGCCGGCCCCACAGCCGGCCCCAGAGCCGGCCCCACAGCCAGCCGCACAGCCGGGCCCAGAGCCGGGCCCAGAGCCGGCCACAGAGCCGGGCCCAGAGCCTGCCCCACAGCCGGCCCCACAGCCGGCCCCACAGCCGGACCACAGCCAGCCGCACAGCCGGGCCCAGAGCCGGCCCCACAGCCGGCCCCAGAGCCGGCCCCACAGCCGGCCCCACAGCCGGACCACAGCCGGCCCCACAGCCGGCCCCAGAGCCGGCCCCAGAGCCGGGCCCAGAGCCGGGCCCAGAGCCTGCCCCACAGCCAGCCCCACAGCCGGCCCCACAGCCAGCCCCACAGCGCTCCATGGGGTTTTGCCCTCCCTGAAGATGGGGTCCATCCTGCAGCTCCCCCCGGGGTTGGGGTTCGGGTGGGGGCACATGCTGCCCCGCCCTCACTCCATAAAACCTCAGGAGCTGAACCTGCAGGCAGGGCCCGGCTCTGCCCTCACCCCATGCAGGAAAAGTTGCCCAAATTGCGCCAAATTCGCCTCTTCCTCAGCCAGCAACAGAGTGGGCATTTTGGAGTTCAGAATTTGCTTGCATTTACCCCTAACCCTTACCCTGCTCCCACAGCCCTGTCCCCTTCTGTCCCCTTGTCCCACCCCCTGTCCCCCTCTGTCCCTTCTCCCACAGCCCCAGATCCCCCCTCCATTGTCTCCAGCCCCTCTCCCCCTCCATAGGACGAGCCCATGACCCCGAGCATTCATTGCCCATTCTGTGCCCATACCCCGAGCATTGATCGCCGTTCTGTGCCCGTCCTGTGCCCATAACTCCAAGCGCTGATCGCCCGTTCTGTGCCCGTCCTGTGCCCATACCCCGAGCGCTGATTGCCCGTCCTGTGCCCGTTCTGTGCCCATACCCCGAGCATTTATCGCCGTCCTGTGCCCGTTCTGTGCCCATACCCCGAGCATTTATCGCCGCCCTGTGCCCGTTCTGTGCCCATACCCCGAGCGTTTATCGCCGCCCTGTGCCCGTCCTTTGCCCATACCCCGAGCGCTGATTGCCCGTCCTGTGCCCGTCCTGTGCCCATACCCCGAGCGTTTATCGCCGCCCTGTGCCCGTCCTGTGCCCATACCCCGAGCGCTGATTGCCCGTCCTGTGCCCGTCCTGTGCCCATACCCCGAGCGTTTATCGCCGCCCTGTGCCCGTCCTGTGCCCATACCCCGAGCATTTATCGCCGCCCTGTGCCCGTTCTGTGCCCATACCCCGAGCGCTGATCGCCCGTCCTGTGCCCGTCCTGTGCCCATACCCCGAGCATTGATCGCCCGCCCTGTGCCCGTTCCCTTGCAGAGGTTCACCAACGAGGACCACCTGGCCGTGCACAAGCACAAGCACGAGCTGACGCTCAAGTTCGGCCCCGCTCGCACCGACTCCGTCATCATCGCAGGTACGGCGGGCTGGGCGCCAGGCACAGCTGCGCCCCATAAACCCCTGATCTGCATTTCATCAGCCTTCCACGTTTTTCCTTTATTTTTTATGGTGGTATCAGGTTTTGTGGGGTTTGGGTTGGTTTTTTTTTTTTTAATTTTTTTTTTAAGTTCTCGCCGTTTTTTATTAAAGGCTGGAGGATTTATGGCCAGAAGGGCTTTCACGTCTCTGCGTGTGCTTTGAGCACGATGAGCCAGCCCTGACAGAGCAGCTTCCCCTCTCAGCCCAGGTGTCAGTTTTCCCTGAGCTTTTAGGAACCTGCAGTTAATAAATTAAATAAATAAAATAAATTAGAGCCCCACGAGCTCTGCAGAGCCCCAGCCAGAGCTCCCACAGCCTCTGTAAAATGGGGGAACCCAAACCCCACAAATCTCAGAGCAGAGAGACCCCAGGGTCCCTCCTGTCCCTCTGTGTCCCTGCTGGGTGACAGAGGGGACACCCTGGAGGGGTTTTGGGGAAAACAAAACAAAACAAAACTAAACACCAGAGAAACAAACCCAGCTCACAATGACTGTCCCCGTTCCGGAGTGTCACTGGCTGTCCCCGGGGTGACACCCACGGTGCCGGGGCTCCCATTGAGGGACTGGGGTGGTAAAATGGGGATTTTTGGTTTTGCTCTCCCTGACCAATTCCCGGTGTTCCGACCCAGATCAGACCCCGACCCCGACGCGGTTCCTGAAGAACTGTGAGGAGGTGGGGCTGTTCAACGAGCTGGCCAGCTCCTTCGAGCACGAGTTCAAGAAAGCGGCCGAGGATGACGAGAAAAAGGCAAGAGGGGCACTGGGGGCACTGGGAGGGACTGGGGGCACTGGAGGGACTGGGGGCACTGGGAGCACTGGGAGGGACTGGGGGCACTGGGAGGGACTGGGAGCACTGGGAGCACTGGGAGCACTGGGAGCACTGGGGGCACTGGGAGCACTGGGAGGGACTGGGGGCACTGGGAGGGACTGGGAGGGACTGGGGGCACTGGGAGGGACTGGGAGCACTGGGAGCACTGGGAGGGACTGGGGGCACTGGGAGCACTGGGAGGGACTGGGGGCACTGGGAGCACTGGGAGGGACTGGGGGCACTGAGAGCACTGGGAGGGACTGGGGGCACTGGGAGCACTGGAGGGACTGGGGGCACTGGGAGCGCTGGAGGGACTGGGAGCACTGGGAGGGACTGGGAGCACTGGGAGGTACTGGGGGGCACTGGGGGCACTGGGAGCACTGGGGGCACTGGGAGCACTGGGGGCACTGGGAGGTACTGGGGGGCACTGGGGGGCACTGGGGGCACTGGGAGCACTGGGAGCACTGGGAGGGACTGGGAGCACTGGGAGGGACTGGGGCGGCTCCTGTGCGAGGCACGGCCCTGGCGGGATCTGCTGCCGTGTGGGGCCTTGTTGGTGTCACTCGGGTGACTTTGGCGCCGTTCCCACCGATCCTGGCCTGCCGAGAGCTGATTTAATGGCTTATTATTCCTTTGGCTTTGCACTTCGGAAAAAGGGGGGAAATAGAGAGGGGGAGAGCCCAAAACACCTGACAGGGAAGGAACTGCAGAAACAGAGAGGGGGGATATCCAAAATAATGACAGGGAAGGAGCTGCAGAAATGGAGAGGGGGAGTACCCATAATAACGACAGGGAAGGAGCTGCAGAAATGGAGAGGGGGAGTACCCATAATAACGACAGGGAAGGAGCTGCAGGGCCCGGGTTGGGAGCAGAACGCCCTCGGGGCCGAGGCCCGGCGGGATGGCGCCTTGGAGGGGCTGGCATGGATGGGATGGGGGCACCGGGGCTCCGTCGCAGCTCGGTGGGAAGGAGCAGATTCGCTAACAAAGAGCTCCGCGCTCCGCCAGCGCCATCGATCCCGGCTGCCCCCGCAGCCCGGCGAGCGCCGGCGGCTGAAGGACGCGGGGATCTCATCAGAAAGCAGCTAATTAAGGACATTTGCAGCCCCCGCCCCGCCCGCCGGCCGGGCGGGAGCGGCAGCAGATGCGTGCCGGGCGCGCAGCCTGGCACATACATTTACTAAATTGATGTATGGCCGCGCATACGCTCGCAGTCAGCGGCGCTGCTCGGAAATAAACTGCGGGAGCCGAGCCGCGTAAATCTTGCCGAGATGGGGAACGGAGGAATTCAGAATTAAAACTGAAACCTGCCTTCCCAGCCGCTCCCCCCGCTCGCCAATAACAGGCTCTTTAAACCGAAATTGATCTCTCTCATTGGTATGCGGCTGCGGCAAAGGCTCCTGCCCTTTGTTCTGGAGCGGGGAAGGGAGGCAGGAACAGGCAGGGAATGGGGACAGGGATGGAGGGCAGGAACACCTGGGGATGGGGGGCAGGAACAGGCGGGGATGGGGGGCAGGAACAGCCCAGGATGGGGGGCAGAAATGGGCAGAGATGGGGGGCAGGAACAGGCGGGGATGGGGGGCAGGAACAGCCCAGGATGGGGGGCAGGAACGGGCAGGGATGGGGGGCAGGAACAGGCAGAGATGGGGGGCAGGAACAGGCAGAGATGGGGGGCAGGAACAGGCAGAGATGGGGGGCAGGAACAGCCCAGGATGGGGGGCAGAAACAGGCAGGGATGGGGGGCAGGAACAGGCAGGGATGGGGGGCAGGAACGGGCAGGGATGGGGGGCAGGAACAGGCAGAGATGGGGGGCAGGAACAGCCCAGGATGGGGGGCAGGAACAGCCCAGGATGGGGGGCAGGAACAGGCGGGGATCAACCTAAACACTCCTGAGAAACGATTCCGAACTATTCCCCGCACGGAGCTGGGGTTTTAGGGAGGGGTTGTCCCTGCCCAGGCCCTGTCCGGCCAGGCCAGTGGTGGCTCCGGGGCCGGGCCGCGCTCCCCGCGTCCATCCCGGTTCGTGCTTGCCCTCCCCTTGCGCGGCGGTGCCGCTCCAGCGCCGCTGATCGAACCGCGGGCGCGGCGGGCGCGTCCCCGGGGAGCGGCTCGAGCGAGGCTGGGCGTCAGTCCCGGCTCTGTGTGATCCCCCGGGCGGGCCGGGAAACGCGAACTGCTGCACCTGCGGCGGGGCTGGGCTCTGAAAGGGCAGGAAAAACATGGTTGTAAGGGCAGGTAAATGGGTATAAGGGCAGGTGAATGCGTATAAGGGCAGGCAGTTTGGTTATTGCTGCACCTACCGCGGGCAGAACCGCCCAGGGGAGCTGCCCAGGGGACTGGAGCTGTGTCCTCTGTGAAATACCCCAAAAGGAGGGGCTGGAGCTCTAAAATAGCCCAAACCAAGGGGCTGGAGCTGTGTCCCCCCCTAAAACACCCCAAAATGAGGGGCTGGATGGATGATGGATGGATGGATGGATGGATGGATGGATGGATGGATGGACGGACGGATGGATGGAGCAGGGATGGAGGGATGGATGGATGGATGGATGGATGGATGGATGGATGGATGGATGGAGTAGGGATGGAGGGATGGATGGATGGATGGATGGATGGATGGAGCAGGGATGGAGGGAGGGAGGGAGGGATGGATGGATGATGGATGGATGGATGGATGGATGGATGGATGGATGGATGGACGGATGGAGCAGGGATGGAGGGAGGGAGGGAGGGATGGATGGATGGATGGATGGATGGATGGATGGATGGATGGACGGATGGAGCAGGGATGGAGGGAGGGATGGATGGATGGATGGACAGACAGACAGACGGACAGGGAGCAGGCAGGGGCGGAGCACAGGCTGGACAAAGCCAGGGCTGCTTTAGGGACAGTTTCCCCTGCCCGGGCAGGAGCAGGGCCCAGGTGATTTGCCAGCCCTGGAGCAGCATCCCTGCCCTGCCACGGCCTCCCTGCAGGTCTGGGACCCCGAATTCAGCTGAGCCCTGGCCCTGGTGTCCCCTGCACGTCCCTGGCTGGTTCCTCCGGGCCACGTGGCTCTGCTGGATCCCAGGGTGGTGGCAAGGGGCCAACTCCAGGCATATGGTTGGGTTTTATTTTAATGGGGCGCTCATAGATATTTAATAACTTGCATGGCCCTTTGTTTGCTTTTGATAATCGGGTAATAAAATAATTCAGGCTGATTTATACAATGTTTTACAGCTGTTGTGTGAGTGAAAGCGCCTCCTGTAACTCACAGGCGTTTGGCTGGGGTGCCTGTTCTCCTTCGCAGGGCCCTTTTCATGCTGAAAATCCCCATAACAGCCCGTGGGGCAGTGCTGTCTGTCACGGGGCCCCACACGGTGCTGCCATCGGGGGCTGCTGGGGCTGCAGCTCCCTCTGGGCCGGGCTGGAGCCGCCCCACGCGCTCACAGGGGCTGCTGCAGTGCAAATAAATAACAATTGTAATAATAATAATGATGATGATAATGATAATAAATGGGCAAGGCTGGGGGCCTGAGCCTCCAACTCGGGGAGCAGAGAGCGTTTCGCAGGCAGTGCGAATTGGGGGCTCCTTCCTGGGTGTCTGTCCTTCCAGGGTGTCTGTCTGTCCTCCCAGAGCTGTCTGTCCCTCCCAGAGCTGTCTGTCCTTACAGAGCTGTCTGTCCGTCCCAGGCTGTCGCTCCCAGGCTGTCTGTCCCTGCCAAGCTGTCCCTCCCCAGGCTGTCTGCCCTAGATCTGTCTGTCTGTCGCTCCCAGTCTGTCTGTCTGCCCTAGATCTGTCTGTCTGTCGCTCCCAGTCTGTCTGTCTGCCCTAGATCTGTCTGTCTGTCGCTGCCAGTCTGACCATCCCTCCTCCCCGCAGGGCTCGGGCGCCCTGGACATGTCGCTGCCCTCCACGCCGGACGTGCGGATCAAGGAGGAGGAGCCGCTGGACGTGGACTCGTCCCCGCCCGAGAGCCCCGCGGCGGCGCGGCCCCGCTCGCCCCAGCGGGACCGGGACAGGGACCGGGACAGGGACAGGGACAGGGACAAGGTGCGGCTGTGCCCTGGGAACCCGGCTGGGCTCCTCAGGGCCGGATTTGGGCTTTTCTGGGGCCTGAGTTGGGCCTCTGAAGGGACAGAGGGGCTGGAGATTCACCCCTTCCTAAAGCACCCCAAATGGAGGGGCTGGAGCTCCTAAAACGTCCTGAATAGTGAGGGGCTGGAACTTCTAAAACATCCTGAATACTGGGGGGCTGAAACTTCATCTCCATCCCAAACACCCCAAATGGAGGGGCTTGAGCTTCTAAAACATCCTGAATGGAGGGGCTGGAGTTTCAGCTCCCTCCCAAACACGCCGAGTCCAGTGGCTGGAGCTTCGCGCCCCTCACCGTGTGGGTGATGCATTCCCCTGGGTTTCTGTGATGGGGGTTTCTGGAGGCTGAGGATCTGGCATTGAGCAGCCCCTGTTTGTGCTCTCTGCCCCCCAGGCGGGCCCCCCCAAGGCCGTGGTCCTGTCCACCCCCACGCCCACCATCGTGCGGCCGGGCTCGCTGCCGCTGCACCTGGGCTACGACAGCCTGCACGCCGCGGCCACGCTGCCCTCGCCAACCTCGGTCATCACGCAGGCACCGCCCGCCAGCCGGCACCTGGGGTGAGTGTCCAGGGCATTCTGACAGACTGACAGACTGACATACTGACAGACTGACAGACACAGCTGGGTGAGTACGGGCACCGCCTGCCAGCCGGCACCACGGGTGAGTGTCCAGGGCATTCTGACAGACTGACTGACAGACTGACTGACTGACAGACTGACTGACTGACAGACAGACTGACAGACACAGCTGGGTGAGTACGGGCACCGCCCGCCAGCCGGCACCTCGGGTGAGTATGGGCAGGGATTGTGACTGACAGACAGACAGACAGACTGACAGACAGCTGGGTGAGTATGGCAGGGAGAGATCCAGGGGCAGGAATTCCATCCGGGAATTCCCTGGGAGCCAGGGGGAGCTGCCACAGTGGGGCTGCTGGGCTGGCACAGCTGGCACGGCTGGCACAGCTGGCACGGCTGGCGCTGCCATGGCCCAGGCAGTGGTGCAGGGCTGCTGTTGTGTTTTGCAGCTCTCCCAGGGCAGTTTTGCAGAGCTGCTGCTGTTGTGTTTTGCAGTGGTGCAGAGCTGCTGCTGTTGTGTTTTGCAGCTTTCATAGGGCAGTGGTGCAGTGGTGCAGTGGTGCAGGGTTATTTTGCGGCTCTCCCAGGGCAGTTTTGCAGGGCTGTTGTTGTGTTTTGCAGTTTTGCAGGGCTGCTGTCATTGTGTTTTCCAGCTCTCCCAGCTCCTCCCTCCCTCTCGTCGTGCAGCTCGCCAACGGCCAGACCGTGCCCGTGCTGCCCGGGCCCCCCGTGCAGATGCCGTCTGTCATCTCGGTGAGAGAACCTTCCAGAACCTGCCCTGTGCTCCGTGCTGGGTGATTGTGGCACTCGGGGTGGCAGGGGCTGAGCAGGACTGGCAGCCCTGCCCTGTGCTCCGTGCTGGGTGATTGTGGCACTCTGTCAGGGTTGGCAGCCCTGCCCTGTCAGGAGCTGCTCCGGTGCCAATGCCTCTGTCCCGCTGCCCGCAGCTGGCCCGGCCCGTGGCCATGGTGCCCAACATCCCTGGCATCCCCGGGCCCCCCGGCAGCAGCAGCAGCAGCAGCAGCAGCGGGTCCCTGTCGCCCTCAGCACTCCCGGTGCACTCGGAAGCCAAACTGGTGAGTGGTGGCACTGTCAGGGGGTCCCCAGGCTCCAGCAGCTCCTGGCTGGGGCAGCTCCCCTGCCCAGGGAGGGGACTGGGCGCCGTTGTCACCATTGTCACCCCTGGGTCCCTCAGGGGCTGCTCCCCTCCCCACAGAGCCAGGGAGGGGATTGGGCGCCATCGTCACTGGGCACCCCTGGGTCGCTCTGCACCCTCAGATCCCGCTGTGGGCACTCGGGGACACCTGGGCCCTGCAGCCTGCCCGGCCCCTGGGCAGGGCTGGGCTGGGCACTGCCCGCTGGGCTGGACTGGACACAGCTGGTGGCCGTGTCCAGCGGGGTGGCTGCAGGGTGGCTGCAGGGTGGCTGCAGGGTGGCTGCAGTGTGGCAGGGGCTGCCGGGGCCCTGGCAGCTCCTCTGATGTCCCTTTGTGCCCCTCCCAGAGGCTGAAGGCCAGCCTGGCAGCCTCCTCCTCGCTGAACGGCAGCAGCCTGGCCGTGGGCTCGGCCAGCACCCTGGTGACCGCGCGGCCGGAGCAGAGCCAGGGGGGACAGCACCCCGACACGCCGTCCCCGGCCCAGCCACAGGTGTGTGTGTGTGTGTGTGTGTGTGTGTGTGTGTGTGCTGCTGCGGCTGCTGGTAATGCTGCACTGGAGCTGCAGCTGGGGCTGCCCTGGGGCTGCTCCTGCTGCACTGGGGCTCCCAGGCCTTGGCAAGGAGCACAAACCCTCCCAGCGCCCCCCCCACACTGCAGAAGGGGTTAAACCCTGTCCGTTCCAGGGCTGCTCAGCACTGAGGCACCCCCAGCGCACCAGGCAGGGGCTCCAGCCCTGCTTCACCTGCCTGGCAGCCCCGGCTTGGGCTGGCAAGGAGCATTTCCCCTCCTGTCCCTGCCCAATCCGGGTTAAACGCTCCCCGCTCGGGCAATCAGCCGGGCTGGCTCTGCAGCAGCTCCATCAGCGTGGCCACCTGCTCGCTCAGCGGCTGTGCAGGGTTTGATCTCCAAACGCTGCACTGGGGCTGGGCCGGCCCCTCATTGTGTGGGGCTGGAGCTGCTCTGCTGCCAGCCCTGGCTGCTCTCCCTTTTTCTCCCCAATAAAACCAAGGCCCTACAAACCCTCCCGTTCCCTGTCGCCTCCCAGGGCTTGTTTGGCTGCAGGTTTTGAGGGGAAAATTAATTTTTAAAGCAAATTGCATTCTTGAAAGCCGGGATTATCTGGTGCCCTGAGCAGTGGCCGTGCCTGGCAGTGGCAGCAGGACCGAGCTCCGCTCACTCTGCGCTGCCAGCGCCGTGTCCTGCCTGTCCCAGAGCCGCTGCTGAGCCTGTCCCTGTCCCCTGTCCCTGTCCCCTGTCCCTGTCCCCTGTCCCCTGTCCCTGTCCCCGCAGGTGTCCCCGGTGCAGCCCACACCCATCTCTCCCTGTCGCTGTCCCCAGGTGTGCCCATCTCTCCCTGTCCCCAGGTGTGCCCATGTCCCTGTCCCCAGGTGTGCCCATGTCCATGTCCCTATCCCCAGGTGTGCCCATGTCCCTGTCGCTGTCCCCAGGTGTGCCATGTCGCTGTCCCCAGGTGTGCCATGTCCCTGTCCCTATCCCCAGGTGTGCCCATCTCTCCCTGTCCCCAGGTGTGCCCATGTCGCTGTCCCCAGGTGTGCCCATGTCCCTGTCCCCAGGTGTGCCCATGTCCCTGTCCCTGTCCCCAGGTGTGCCACGTCCCTGTCGCCAGGTGTGCCCATGTCCCTGTCACTGTCCCCAGGTGTGCCACGTCCCTGTCCCTGTCCCCAGGTGTGCCCATGTCCCTGTCGCTGTCCCCAGGTGTGCCCATGTCCCTGTCCCTGTCCCCAGGTGTGCCACGTCCCTGTCCCCAGGTGTGCCATGTCCCTGTCGCTGTCCCCGCAGGTGTCCCCGGCCCAGCCCACGCCCAGCTCCGGGGGCCGGCGCCGGCGCGCGGCTGACGAGGACCCGGACGAGCGCCGGCAGCGCTTCCTGGAGCGGAACCGCGCGGCCGCCTCGCGCTGCCGGCAGAAACGCAAGCTCTGGGTGTCCTCGCTGGAGAAGAAAGCCGAGGAGCTCACCAGCCAGAACATCCAGCTCAGCGTGAGTGTGGCACGGGCTGGCACAGTCCTGGTGCAGCCCTGGTGTGGCCCTGGCATGGCCCTGGGTTTTTTGGAAGCTCCGAGGAGTTTTTGGGACGCTCTGAGGAGTTTTTGGGACACTGAGGGTTTTGGGGAAGCTCTGAAGGTTTTTGGGAAGCTCTGAGGGGTTTTTGGGACACTCTGAGGGTTTTTGTGACACCGAGGGTTTTGGGACGCTCTGCGGAGTGACTCAGGTGTGCCTGTGTCCCCTCAGAACGAGGTGACGCTGCTCAGGAACGAGGTGGCGCAGCTGAAGCAGCTGCTGCTGGCCCACAAGGACTGTCCCGTCACGGCCCTGCAGAAGAAGAGCCAGGGCTACCTGGGTGAGTGATGGCACACGTGGGCCGGGCTGGGCTGGGCGGGAGGGGACTGTCCCCTCAGGCCGTGCCTGTCACCCCCTGTCACCTCTGTGCCCCCGCTGTCCCTCGGGGTCCCTGCAGGGCAGGGCTGGCACAGCGCAGCGCCAGCAGGGAGTGCAGAGCGCCCGGGCCGGGCCCAGGACACCCCAACATCCCCTCGGAGCCCCCCAGGACATTCCTGCCCATGCCACTGAGGGGCATCCCCGAGTGTCCCTGTGACCTTGGGGTGGCACCTGCTGGCACGAGGGCAGTGCCAGGGCAGGGTGGGTGTCCCCGTGCACCCCTGTGCCCCCAGGGCAGGGTCCCTGTGCCCCCCATGTCCCTTGGAAATTCCAAATTTGCTGCCCCACGCCAAGGCCAGACCCCCCCCATGACATCCTGGAGCTCCATTGCTCATTCTTTGCCATTCCCTCGGCTTGGCAGTTAAACCAAAAAAAAAAAAAAAAGGAAAAGGCTGGGTTTTATCTCCTTTTCTTCCCATAATTTTCTTTTTTTAATGCTGGCTGTTTCATTATCACCGAGCCGGGAGCTGGCGGGATCTGGGTCCTGCTGCCCTGCCTGCAGTGCAGTTCAGGCTGCTGAGAGGCTTTGGGAGGACGCTGGAGTCCTCTAGTGTTCCTTGGAAAAACGGGAGCACGGGCTGAGAGAGCAGGAACACGGGCAGAAAAAGGGGAAAAAATACCTAAAAATGAAAATTCGGTGTTCAAGGCTGTGCCTTGTGCCTTGTCAGGGTCTGTGGGGTTCTGCCTTGCCTGGTGGGGCACAGGGATCCTGGCACCCCTGGAAAAAATACCTAAAAAAAGAAAATTCGGTGTTCAAGGCTGTGCCTTGTGCCTTGTCAGGGTCTGTGGGGTTCTGCCCTGCCTGGTGGGGCACAGGGATGAGCTCGAGGGGCCTGGCACAGCCGCTGCCACCCCTGGGTGGCTCCGAGCCCCTCAGATGTCCCCAAATCCCCAAATCCCCGCTCGTCCCTGCTCATCCCAATCCCCCTCAGCAGCAGCAGGAATTCATTGCACATCTGAAGGCTGAAAATGAGATTCTCCCCTCCCCTGTGCCCCTTTTATGGCCGGGATTTGCGGCCAGGCAGGTCCTGCGCAGAGCCCGGGTCCCCGAGGGCATTGCAGCTGCTCTGGGCTTCATTGGGAGCGTTATTGTGAGTCTGCAGCCTTGGGGTGCGGGGCGGGGACGGCTCTGCTCGACCTCCCCAGCCAGGACAGGGAGCCCAGCGAGGGGCTGAGCCCCACACCTGACCTTTGTTGGGGTTTCCTGTGCCACAAACATCCCAGCTGTGCCCTTGTTTGCCCCTGCAAAGGGAGATGGAATTCCCTGCCGGCACCTCTGGGTGCAGAGCCCTGGGCGCTGGGGTTCTGGGTTTTTATTGGGGTTTCCTGTGCCCAGCTGTGCCCTTGTTTGCCCCTGCAAAGGGAGATGGAATTCCCTGCCGGCGCCTCTGGGGTACCTGAGGGCTCCCAGGTGATCGCCAGGCTCAGGAGCTCTGAGCTCTGCCAAATTCCCCAAATTCCCGAAGAACGAAGGGAAGGAGGCTCTGCCTTTGTCTGGGGCTGCAAATTCCCCAAAACCCGAGCAGGCAGAGCCTCGTGATGGGCTCTGATTGATTTCAGTGGCGGGGGAGCAGTAAAGAGCAGAGCAGGTGATTTAGGGATAAAACCCCCCCAAATCGCAGCTCCAGGGCATCTCCTCCCGCTGGCAGGTGGGGAAGGGGCTGCTCAGCCTCGGCTCCAGGACCTGGGGGAAATTCATTAACTCCTGCTAATGAGGGATGGATGGGCTGGGAATGAGCGTGGGCTGGAGGCTGTGCCAGTGCTGCCCTCCTCGGGAAGCTGGGCTGGAACTGGGCAGGATCAGCAGGGTCTGCTGCTCTGGGGAGGGGGCAGCGGTGGGGAGGGTCCCCGTGTCCTGCCCAAGGGGAGGGGGTTCCACATTCCCTGGGCTTGGCTTCTCGCTGCTCCAGGCTGAGTGCCCAGCCCGTTCCTGCTGCTCCCTGATCCCCCTCTGGGCCAGCAGTGTTCCCAAACCCAAACCAGCCCCGTTCCCAAACCCAAACCAGCCCCGTTCCCAAACCCAAACCAGCCCCGTTCCCAAACCCAAACCAGCCCCGTTCCCAAACCCAAACCAGCCCCATTCCCAAACCAGCCCCGTTCCCCCCCAAACCAGCCCCGTTCCCACATGGGTCAGCAGCGTTCCCAAATCCAAACCAGCCCCGTTCCCCCCAAACCAGCCCCGTTCCCCCCGGTGCTGCCCCCGTCCCTGACCCGCTCTGTCCCGCTCCTGTCCCGCAGAGAGCCCCAAGGAGAGCTCGGAGCCCTCGGGCTCGCCCGCGCCCGTCATCCAGCACAGCTCGGCCTCGGCCGCCCCCAACGGGCTCCGCTCGGCCGCCGAGGCCGTGGCCAGCTCGGTGCTGGCCCACATGGCCGGGCAAAGGACAGAGCTGGCCGTGCCCGCGGCCGCGCCCGTCATCATGGCCCCACAGGGACACTCTGCGGGCAGATGATGGCCCCGGGCCGGGGCACCTGCATGGACTGAGCGCAGCCCGCCCGGCCGCGGGGCGCCGGGCCCTCCCTGTCCCTTCTGGAGCGAGTTCTGAGCACCGCCGGGACCCTCCCTGTCCTGCCTGGGGTCTGTTCTGGGGGGTGTGGGACCTTCCCTGTCCCTTCTGGGGTTTCGTTCTTCTTGTTCTGGTTTGGTTTAAGGGCGGCTCTGGCGCTTTCCCCTCAATGGAGCCCCCAGGGAGAGCGGGTTCAGGGGCTCCTGTGGCAAACACTAAATCTGGGGAGCCCCAGTGGTGGCCCTGTGCCCCGGCTGGGGGCTGTGACACTCCCTGCTGTCCCTGGGCTGGGGGCTGTGACCCTCCGGTGACGCTCCCTGCTGTCCCCGTGCTGCTCCCAGGTTTGTTCCCACTCCCCAAATCGTTGCACCTTCACCAGGAGCCTCCCGGAGCTCTGAGCTCTGGCACCGAGGGCTCCTCCCTGGGCAAACCCAGCCCTGGCTCCCCAAACCCAGCCCCAGCCCCGGGAGCAGCTGCCCCTCAGGGACCCCGATGCCCTCAGAAATGGCCTTAAATGATGGGATTGTCCCGAGGATGGGAGCAGAACGGGGCCGGGGTTCGGGGCCCGGCCGGAGCAGACAGAGGAGGAGCTGGGGTCGGGTCCCTGTCCTGCTGGGTGGGCACGGGGCTCTGTCCCGTGTGTGCCTGGGGGCTCCGGAGCTTCTGCAGTGCTGCAGATGGAGCTGGGAATGGGAAATAATGGGGAATGGGACATGGGGATGGGAATGGGGAATGGGGAATGGGGATGGGAAATGGGGAATGGGGAATAATGAGGAATGGGGAATGGGAATGGGAAGGGCTGCTGTGCGTTTTTGGGATGTGGAAGGAACCTTGTCCCGGTCCATGGCCCTGCTCCAGCCCCTGGAACTGCTGCCCCTCAGTCCCTCCTCAGCCAAGCCCCCCTCAGGTCGCACTCGCCACTTTGGAGCCAGGTTGGTTGGTCGGTCCAGGTGATTTTGGTCGGTCCAGGTGATTTTGGTCGGTTCCTCCACCCTTGGAAGGTTCCCAGGGACAGCGAAACCCAAAGCCAGGGCTGAGCAGGGCCTGGGATCTCGGCACTGATGGGAAGTGCTGAGGTTTGGGGTTTTCCCAGCCATGGAATTCAGCTTCTCCCCTCCCTCCCCGCTGTGCAGCTCTTCCTCACCTGGGGCCGGGTCAGGGTGGGTTTGTGTTGCTGCTCCTGCTCTCCCCTTTTTCCTCTTGCTCATCCCAGCTCCTCTCCGTGCTGCAGCCTCGGGGGTCTCTTGTTGGGGTCCCTCAGATCCCCCAGACCCCTTTTCCCCCCTAAAGCTGTCCCTAAAGCCCAGCCGGGGCTCCCGGGTGTCTCCAGCACTCCCCGTCCCGACCAGGGAGGGCCCAGGTGAGGCCGGGGAGGGCTCGGGGCCCTTTTGGGGGATCCCTGGGGGTCCTGCAGCTCCTCCTGTGCTGTGGGGGAGCCGCGGTGCCCATCCGGGGCAGGGGAGGGGGAGCTGAGCTCTGGTTCCCGCTGGTTCCCCCTTTGCTCTGGGGCCTCGCTGGCAGCGCCAGGAACGAGCAGAGGCTGGAAAATGCGGGGCAGAGTTTGGCTGGGGGGCAGCAGCTCCCCCAGCCCCTCATTTGCCCCTCGGGGCGCTGGGTTCGGTCTGACGGGCTTGTTGTGCCTCGCTGCTCTTCCCCGGAGCCCTCCTGGCCCCTCGGGATGGGGGGCAGGAGCCGCTCCCCCTCCATGCCCCGAGCTCCCCGTGCCCGCATCCCCATCGCCAGTGCCTTGAGAATTCTGCAGACCCGGAAAAGGAGAGCGCCAAAGGGGCTCAGGGACGGGCGGGAGCGAGCGGAGTCCGGGCTCGGCTGTGCCTGGGTCACTCGCAGCGTTGGAGCTTCCCGTGCCCATTCCCCGTGTGTTTCACCCCAAAAGCAGCAGCCCCTCCTCGCTTTGTGACCGGTTTTGGGGCAAACCCCCCCGATTCTGCTCAGAGCCGAGGGGTGGCAGCGCCGGGCGCCTGCACTGTGCTCTGCCCGGGCTCCGGGAATCCCGGGGGGCCGAGCCTTCCTCCTGTCCCTTCCTCCTGTCCCCTCTCCTGTCCCCTCTCCTGTCCCCTCTCCTGTCCCCTCCCTGCGAAGGGCTCCGGGCTGGGGCGGGATCGGCTGCGGGGTCCGGGCTTTGTGGATTTTACCGGGGTTACGGAATAGGAACGGATGCCTGCAGACCCCGGGGAGCCCCGCGGCGGGGCAGCTGCTGCTCCCTCCCTCCTCCTCCTCCCTCTTCAGCCTCCAAACCCCGCGGATCGGGAAGAGTTGGTCCCGTTTCCCCCCGCCCCGGTGTTTGGTCCGGGATTCTTGGCCCGGCTGGGAATTGTGACATTTTGGGGCTCCTGGACCCGTTCCCGCTCTGTTGGCCCCAGAACGAGCCCGGAGGTGCCGAAGGGACACGGCAGGAGGGTCCTGGGCGCGCCCCCCACCCCCCAGCTGCTTTGTGCCACGAGCTTTGACGATCAATAATGGAAGAAGCCAAAAAGGACCCCGAGTACCTGTGTAGTATCTTACCAGTCCATATCGACGCGTATACGCACCCATGTATCGTAGAGCGGCCGCCGCGGGTCTGCCCCGACCCCCGCCGCCCCCGAGGGACCCCCGGCCCGCCCGGGCTCCTGTGAGCGGGTCCTCACAGCCCCGCGGGGCCCGGGGCCGCGGGGGCACCGGGGGCGCGTCCCAGCCCGCCCGCCCTCGGCCGTGTCGTACCAAACATGTAACGTGCCTTTTATTTATGCTGCAAATATAACATTAAATATTACCCAGGAGCCGCCGGCTGCTGCCCGTTGTGGGGGGGCGGGCGGGGGACACCCCCGGGGTCACTCTGTCCCTCGGACACCCCGGGGTCACTCACTCTGTCCCTCGGACAACCTCGGGGTCACTCTGTCCCTCGGACCCCCCCGGGGTCACTCTGTCCCTCGGACATCCCGGGGTCACTCACTCTGTCCCTCGGTCACCCCCGGGGTCACTCTCTCCCTCGGACACCCCCGGGGTCACTCTGTCCCTCGGACACCCCGGGGTCACTCACTCTGTCCCTCGGACACCCTGGGAGCACTGCTCCCTTGGACACCCCGGGGTCACTCACTCTGTCCCTCGGACACCCCCGGGGTCACTCACTTTGTCCCACGGACACCCCGGGGTCACTCACTCTGTCCCTCAGACACCCCGGGGTCACTCTGTCCCTCAGACACCCCGGGGTCACTCTGTCCCTCGGACACCCCGGGGTCACTCACTCTGTCCCTCGGACACCCCGGGGTCACTCACTCTGTCCCTCGGACACCCCGGGGTCACTCACTTTGTCCCTCGGACACCCCGGGGTCACTCACTCTGTCCCTCGGACACCCCTGGTGTCCCCGGGGTTCGTGGTGTGGGTGGCACCGGACCGAGGGTGACACCGGCTGGACCCGGGACGGCGTGGGACTGTCACCCTGCCGCGGGGGAGCTGCTTGCGGGGACAGCGCAGTGTCCCGGGGCGCCCTCGGGTGCGTTTTTGGGGCGATTTCGGCTGGTTTGGGGTCGGCGGAGCCGCGGCCGCGCCGTCGGGGCTGCAGGAGCGCGCAGCGGCCACCGGGGGGCGGCAGCGAGGCCGGGCCGAGGGCGGGGGGCGCGGGGGGACCCGGGGGGAGTCGGGGGGTGGTGGGGAACCGGGGGGGGTCCCGGTCTGGGGGTGACTGGGGGACAGGGGAGGGGGGTCCCGGTCTGGGAGCGATGGGCTGGGTGGGGAGCAGGGGAGGCGCCCCCGTCTCAGGGGCTCCTGGCAGGTCGGGGGTCCCGGGGGTCTCGCTCCGCAGCCGCGGCGGTGCCGGTTGCGGGGCCCGGGCGGGGCGGGAGGTGCGGGGCTCCCCCGTCCGCCCATCCATCCGTCCGGCCGTCCGTCCCCGGCGGCGGCTGTCGCGGCTGCTAAATGGGTTTCATTAACGGCGGCGGGGCCGGGGCCGCTCCCGCCGCCCCCCGCTCCCCCGGGACCCCCGGCCCGGCTATAAGAGGCGGCGGCGGCGGCGGCGGCGGGGCGGGGGCGATGGCGATGGCGATGGCGATGGCGGGGCGCCCGGTGCTGCTGCTGCTGCTGCTGCTGCTGCTGCTGGCGGGGACCCCGCGCTCCGCCCGCGCCTGTCCCGGGACCCCCGGCCCGGCCCCGGTGAGCCCCGGCCCGGCCGCGCCGCCGGCTCCGGTTTGTGGGGGGTGCTCGGGGCTGGGTCGGGGGTCGCTGCGCGGTTCCAGGGCCGCTGTGAGCCCCGCTGCTCCCCCGCCTCAGGCCGCCGCCGCCGCCGCCCCGGGGCCGCCCCCCGCCGCCGCCGCCGCCGCCGCCCTGGGAGCGCTGCTCCGGTCCCTGCGGCGCCCCGGCCGCGCCCCCGAGGCCCCCCGGCCGAGGTGAGCGGGGACGGGGCCCGGTCGGGGGGTCCGGGGGACAGCGGGAGGTGGGGAGGGACCGGGGGGGTTTGGGGTCCCCGGTGCCGATGAACGGTGCCGTGTCCCCCGGCAGGTGGGGCTGGGGGCTGCAGGGGGGTCCCCAGGCCCGGCTCAGCCCCCGCAGCTGGGACCCCCCGGCGGCCCCGTTCTGGACCATGGCGACCCCGCAGCGCTTCGGCCGCCGCCGCTGAGCCCGACCCCGGCCCGGCCCCGCGGGGGCTCCGTCTGCCCCCCAATAAAGGATTCGTGCCCCCACCCGAGCCCTCGGGGGCTCCATCCGCTCCCCAATAAAGGATTCGTGCCCCCACCCGAGCCCTCGCTCTGTTTCTGCCCCTCCCTGGGCCCCCCGGCCCCAAGCAGACACCGACACGGGGCGTACAAACCCCCCCAGCTTTATTCTGGGGGGCCGATGGCACCCGGGGCCCTCCAGAACGGGGGGCCAGGACGGAGGGGGGCCCCGGGCCCTGAGGTCCGTCTGTCCGTCTGTCTGTCCGTCTGTCCGTGCACCCGCAGCGGGGTCGGGGCGGTGGCCGCGGGTGGGACGGAGTCCGGGGGTCCGAGCGCTGCCCGGGGGCGGCTCCGGGGGCAGTGCCCGGGCCCGGCGGGGCTCGATTGCCCCGGGCAGGGCTGGACTGCCCCGGGCAGCACTCGCTGCCCCCGGCGGGGCTCACTTGCCCCCGGCCATGATGCGCAGGTACTGCAGCGCGTTCCGGGCCGCCTGGGCGCGGGCGCCGTCGCGGGACGGGGCCGAGCCGTGGCACACCGTGGTCGGCTGCGTGGAGAGCTCCACCAGGCACTGGTGCAGCCCGCTGAGGCTCAGCGCGTCTGGGGGCACAGGGGGTCACCCCAGGGCACCCGCGGGGCACCGGGCAGGGCTGGAGGGCACCGGGCAGGGCTGGAGGGGCAAGGGTGGGGCTGGAGGGGCACCGGGCAGGGCTGGAGGGCACCGGGCAGGGCTGGAGGGCACCGGGCAGGGCTGGAGGGGCCAGGGTGGGGCTGGAGGGGCAGGGGGCAGGGCTGAGGGGCACCGGGCTGGGCTGAGGGGCACCGGGCTGGGCTGGAGGGGCCAGGGCAGGGCTGGAGGGGCCAGGGCGGGGCTGGAGGGGCCAGGGCAGGGCTGGAGGGGCACCGGGCTGGGCTGAGGGGCCAGGGTGGAGCTGGAGAGAACCGGGCAGGGCTGAGGGGCACAGGGCAGGGCTGGAGGGGCACAGGGCAGGGCTGGAGGGGCACCGGGCTGGGCTGAGGGGCACCGGGCTGGGCTGGAGGGGCCAGGGCAGGGCTGAGGGGCACCGGGCTGGGCTGGAGGGGCCAGGGCAGGGCTGAGGGGCACCGGGCTGGGCTGGAGGGGCCAGGGCAGGGCTGAGGGGCACCGGGCTGGGCTGAGGGGCACCGGGCTGGGCTGGAGGGGCCAGGGCAGGGCTGGAGGGGCCAGGGCAGGGCTGAGGGGCACCGGGCTGGGCTGAGGGGCACCGGGCTGGGCTGAGGGGCACCGGGCAGGGCTGAGGGGCTCCGGGGCTCACCGATGTCCAGGTAGCTGATGGCGAAGCTCTGCTCCTCCGAGAGCTCCTGCAGCAGCGCGCAGGCGCCCCCCGCGGTGGCGGTGCCGCCGCCCCGGCCCCGCAGCTGGCCCAGCTTCTCGCCCGCCGAGTTGCGCAGCGCGTCCCACGTGCAGCCGGGGGCGCGGCCCCGCAGCCCCTCCAGCCGCGGGCACGTCTGGGGAGGGGCACGGGGGGCTCGGGGACCCGCCCAGCCCCGGGCTCTGTCCCGAGCCCCCCGAGGTGTGGGAACCCCCCGGGAACGGCGGGACACCCCCAGAACCACCCGGAACCCCAAACACAGGGGGTGCCCTCCCCACGGCCTGGAGCAGGGGGGCAGAGGGGACTCTGGGGACTCTGGGTGTCTCTGGGTGTCTCTGGGTGCCTCTGGGTGTCTCTGGGTGACCCAGGGTGTCTCTGGGTGTCTCTGGGTGACCCAGGGTGTCTCTGGGTGTCTCTGGGGTGTCTCTGGGTGACCCAGGGTGTCTCTGGGTGTCTCTGGGTAACCCAGGGTGTCTCTGGGGTGTCTCTGGGTGACCCAGGGTGTCTCTGGGTGTCTCTGGGGTGTCTCTGGGTGACCCAGGGTGTCTCTGGGTGTCTCTGGGTGACCCAGGGTGTCTCTGGGTGCCTCTGGGTGTCTCTGGGTGTCTCTGGGTGTCTCTGGGTGCCTCTGGGTGTCTCTGGGTGACCCAGGGTGTCTCTGGGTGTCTCTGGGGTGGCTCTGGGTGTATCTGGGTGTCTCTGGGTGTCTCTGGGTGACCCAGGGGTGTCTCTGGGTGGCCGTTTCCCCCCCAGTGCCCCCAGTACCACATTGAACTGGTCCTCCTCGCCCTCGGCCTCGCTGCCGTCGCGCGGCTCCATGGGCACGTTGTGGATCCTCACCAGCATCTTGGCGGCCGCATTGCGCTTGGCCAGCTTCTTGGAGGTGCCGCTGCCTGCGAGGGGCCGGGGGTGAGCCGGGACCCCCGGAGCCCTGCCCGGGACCCCCGGGCCCCTGCGCTGCCCTCACCGATCTCCACGAAGCGCTCCACCCGGCACGTCATGGTGAACTCCTTGCGGTGCGCCGGCCCCGACTCCTGCGTCACCGTGTACTCGGGCAGGCGCCAGCCCTTCTGCACCACCAGCTCCTGAGGGGACACGGGCACAGGGCCGGCCCTGGGGACACGGCCGCGCCACCAGGGGACAGCCCCGAGCCACCAGCGGCCGGGCAACGCGCTCCAAACCTGAGACAGCCGGCCCAACACGGGGATAATGGCCCCAAAATGGGGATAATGGCCCCAAAACGGGGATAATGGCCCCAAAAGGGGATAACCGGCCCCAAACGGGGATAACCAGCCCAAAACGGGGATAACCGGCCCCAACACGGGGATAACCGGCCCCAAAAGGGGATAACCGGCCCAACATGGGGATAACCGGCCCAAAATGGGGATAATGGCCCCAACACGGGGATAACCGGCCCCAACACGGGGATAATGGCCCCAACACGGGGATAACCGGCCCCAAAACGGGGATAACCAGCCCAAAACGGGGATAACCGGCCCCAACACGGGGATAACCGGCCCCAAAAGGGGATAACCGGCCCAACATGGGGATAACCGGCCCAACACGGGGATAACCGGCCCCAAAACGGGGATAACCAGCCCAAAATGGGGATAACCGGCCCCAACACGGGGATAACCGGCCCAAAATGGGGATAATGGCCCCAAAAGGGGATAACCGGCCCCAAACGGGGATAACCGGCCCCAAAACGGGGATAACCGGCCCCAAGATGGGAATAATGTCTCCAAAAGGGGATAACCGGCCCAAAATGGAATAATGGCTCCAAAAGGGGATAACTGTCCTCAAAATGGGGATAATCAGCCCCAAAACAGGCATAACTGTCCCCAAAAGAGGGATAACCCACCCAGAGCAGGAATGACTGTCCCTAAATGGGGATAATCAGCCCCTAAATGGAATGACTGTCCCTAAAAGGGGACAATTGGCCCCAAAAAGGAGGCGACCGTCCCCACAACAGGAACAACGTCCCCAAAGCCCATCGTGTTCCCCCCACCCCACAATGGGGGAGGTCCCCCCCAGGGCCGTGTCCCCCCACCCCGGCCAGGTGCAGGGGGGCGGGTTGGTGTCCCCTGTGTCCCCTGCGTCCCCTCCCGGGGGTGGCACCCACCTGCAGAGCCCCCACAGGGTTACACTCGGCCTGGGGGGGGGACACCGGCGGCTTCATCTCCAGGGGGGGGCCCCTGTGGGGCACAGGGGGGTCAGGGGGCACAGGGGGCACCCACGGCCCCATTGGGGGCACAGGGGGGTCCGGGGGCACCCACGGCCCCATTGGGGGGGGCACAGGGGGGTCAGGGGGCACCCACGGCCCCATTGGGGGGGCACAGGGGGCACCCACGGCCCCATTATGGGCACAGAGGGGTCAGGGGGCACCCACGGCCCCATTGGGGGGGGCACAGGGGGGTCAGGGGGCACCCACGGCCCCATTGGGGGGGCACAGGGGGCACCCACGGCCCCATTATGGGCACAGAGGGGTCAGGGGGCACCCACGGCCCCATTGGGGGCACTGGGGGGTCAGGGGGCACCCACGGCCCCATTGGGGGCACAGGGGGGTCAGGGGGCACCCACGGCCCCATTGGGGGCACTGGGGGGTCAGGGGGCACCCACGGCCCCATTGGGGGCACAGGGGGGTCAGGGGGCACCCACGGCCCCATTGGGGGCACTGGGGGGTCAGGGGGCACTGGGGGGGGGGCACATGGGGCCCCCCTTACCTGGGCGCGGGCGGGGGCGCGGCGGGGGCCGGGGGGGGCGCGGCGGGGCCGGGCTCTGCGGGGGGCTCCGGGGGGAACGGAGAGCTGGGGGGGGCAGGGGTCAGAGACACCCCCAGGCACTGCGGGGACCCCCCCAGCCCCCCCCGGAACCCAGAGACCCCCCCCAGGCATTATGGGGACCCCCCCAGCCCCCCCTGGAACCCAGAGACCCCCCCCAGGCATTATGGGGACACCCCCAGCCCCCCCTGGAACCCAGAGACCCCCCCAGGCACTGCAGGGACCCCCAGCCCCATTGGGAACCCAGAGACCCCCCCAGGCATTGCGGGGACCCCCCCAGAGCCCCCCAGGCACCGCCAGACTGCCCAGACCCCTCCAGGGACCCCCAAACTCCCCTGGGAGCCCCCAGACCCCCCGGAACCCCAAATTCCTCGGACCCCCCATAACCCCCAGACTGCCCAGACCCCCCCGGACTCCCCTGGGAGCCCCCAGCCCCCCCCGAGCTCAGCAGAGCCCTCACACCCCGCAGGATCCCCCCCCCAGCCCCCTTTGGGTACCCCCTCCCCACAGAGCCCCCAAACCCGGGTACCCCCAGAGCCCCCCAGTGCCCCCCCCAGCGCCCCCAGCCCCACCTGTGCTCCAGGGGCTCCAGCATGGCCCCCCCCCCTCTGAGCAGCCTCAGGGCCACCTCGGCCGCCTTGTGCTTGGCCGCCTTCTTGCTGGGACCCTGCCCTGGGGGACACACAGGGGACATCAGGGACAGCAGGGGACACTGGGGACACTGGGGACACTCAGGGGACATCAGGGACAGCAGGGGACACTGGGGACACTCAGGGGACATCAGGGACAGCAGGGGACACTGGGGACACTCAGGGGACATCAGGGACAGCAGGGGACACTGGGGACACTCAGTGGACACGGGGACATCAGGGACAGCAGGGACAGCAGGGGACACTGGGGACACTGGGGACACACAGGGGACATCAGGGACAGCAGGGGACACTGGGGACACTGGGGACAGCAGGGACACTGGGGACACACAGGGGACATCAGGGACAGCAGGGACAGCAGGGGACACTGGGGACACTGGGGACAGCAGGGACAGCAGGGGACACTGGGGACACTGGGGACAGCAGGGACACTGGGGACACTGGGGACACTGGGGACAGCAGGGACACTGGGGACACTCAGGGGACACGGGGACAGCAGGGACACACAGGGGACACTGGGAACACTCAGGGACAGCAGGGACACACAGGGGACACTGGGAGGTTTGGGGTCAGTGGCACAGTGATGTCCCCAAGGGGACAAGAGGGACAGGGAGGCCCAGGACAGTTGTGGGGGCCCCCCAAGTGTCCTGTGGGTCAAGGGACCCACTGGTGATGTCCCCGAGGGGACAAGAGGGACAGGGAGGGGACAGCAGGGACAGGGTGTCTGCGGGGTCCCGGGGGTCCCACCGGTGCAGCTGATGTCCCCGAGCGTGACGCGGAAGGTGAAGTTGGGCTGGTGCGCCTGGCCCTCGGCCTTGAGCAGGTCGTAGCCCGGGGTGCGGCCTAGGCGAGTGCCATACTCCTGCAGGAGGCTGATGGGCGTCTTGCCGGGGCTGGCCGCCACCATCTGCTCCAGGCTGCGGGGACACCGCGCCGTCAGCGACACGGGCACGGGGGCACGGGCACGGGGGCACGGGGGCACGGGGGCACGGCGGGGACACGGACACAGGGGCGACTGGGGTGGCATTTGTGCGTGATGCGGTGACACGGGGACGGGGATGGAGCCCCAGCAGTGTGAGGGGAAGCGGTGGCACTGCCACACAGCCTGGGGACACAGGGACACGGATGGAACCCCGGCAGGGCGTCGGGGTGTGGCACTGCCAGCTGGGACACACGCGAGCCACGGCCGGGACACGGGGAAAGGGATGGCAGTGCCACACACCGCGGGGACACGGGGACAGGGATGGCAGTGCCACACACCGCGGGGACACGGGGACAGGGATGGCAGTGCCACACACCGCGGGGACACGGGGACAGGGATGGCAGTACCACACACCGCGGGGACACGGGGACAGGGATGGCAGTGCCACACACCGCGGGGACACGGGGACAGGGATGGCAGTACCACACACCGCGGGGACACGGGGAAAGGGATGGCACCGTCCCACACGGCCGGGACACGGGCAGGGGATGGCAGTGCCACACACCGCGGGGACACGGGGAAAGGGATGGCAGTACCACACACCGCGGGGACACGGGCAGGGGATGGCAGTGCCACACACCGCGGGGACACGGGGAAAGGGATGGCAGTACCACACACCGCGGGGACACGGGGACAGGGATGGCAGTGCCACACACCGCGGGGACACGGGGAAAGGGATGGCACCGTCCCACACGGCCGGGACACGGGCAGGGGATGGCAGTACCACACACCGCGGGGACACGGGGACAGGGATGGCCCTCTCACACACCGCGGGGACACGGGCAGGGGATGGCCCTCTCACACACCGCGGGGACACGGGCAGGGGTGGCACCGTCCCACACCGCCGGGACAGCCCTGTCCCCCCTCCCTCTCCCTTCCCCGCCCGAGCCCGGCCTAGGCCGCCGCCGCCCCCCGCCCGCCGCCGCCAGCGCGGGGCCCGGGCGGTGCCGGGCAGCCCCGGAGGGCCCCGGCGGTGCCGGGCGGTGCCGCAGGGCCCCGGGCCGCCCCGGGGGTCCCGCTACCTGGGGAAGGCGCCGCCGCTCCGCCGGGCCCCGCCCGCCCCCTCCTCGCTCATCCCCGCCGCTCCGGCCGCCGCCCGCGCCGCCAGGGGGCGCGCGGCATCACGGGAGCGCCGCGCCGCGCGGGGGCCGATGGGAACTGTAGTCCGCCTGCAGCGCGCTCAGCCCCCGTCAACCCGCCGGAGGACTACGCTTCCCATAACCCCCCGCGCCAAGGGGAGGGCGGGAGCGCGGAGGAGGCGGGAAGCGGGATCACGTGGTGCTGGAGGGGCGGGAAGGGGGCCGTGCCTCAGTTTCCCCCGAGAGGGGTCAGGGGACAATGGGGACGGTGGAAACAGTGGGGGATAATGGGGACAGTGAGGGACAGTGGGGGATAATGGGGACAATGGAGGCAGTGGGGACTGTGGGGACAATGGGGACAGTGCGAACAGTGGAGACAGTGGGGGATAATGGGGGTAATGGGGGATAATGGGGACAGTGGGGGTAATGGGGACAATGGGGACAGTGCGAACAGTGGAGACAGTGGGGGATAATGGGGACAATGAGGACCATGGGGGACAGTTGGGACATGGGGACAGTGGGGACAGTGGGGCAGAGGTGGCACGGGTCAGAGTGGGAGCGCTGAGATCACACCGGGAGCGCTGGGGGTGGAGGGACACGGCACTGGCAGCACTGGGCTGGCACTGGGAGCACTGGGCTGGCACTGGGAGCACTGGGCTGGCACTGGCAGCACTGGGCTGGCACTGGCAGCACTGGGACACGGCACTGGGAGCACTGGGCTGGCACTGGCAGCACTGGGCTGGCACTGGGAGCACTGGGCTGGCACTGGGAGCACTGGGACACCGCACTGGGAGCACTGGGCTGGCACTGGGAGCACTGGGCTGGCACTGGGAGCACTGGGACACCGCACTGGGAGCACTGGGACACCGCACTGGGAGCACTGGGCTGGCCCCGGTGCCCCGTGCGCTGCTGTGCCCGGTGCTGGTGTCGGTACCGGCGGGGTCACGGCGGCACCGGCAGGGCCGGGGCTGGAGTCCCGGTGCTGACGCCGGGAGGTGCCGGTGCCGGTGCAGGCCCGGGAGCGATGCCGGTGTCAGAGCGCAGGTCCCGCTCAGTATCTCGGCCTAGTTCGGTATCCGGGTCCCGGTTCGGTATCCGGGTCCCGGTGCGGTATCGGGGTCCCGGTGCCGGTCTCTCCGCTGCGGCGGTTCCCGGGGCGGTACCGGGGTTCCGGTGCGGTCCCGGCCGGGTCCCGGTGCAGCATCGCGGTGCCGGGGCGCAGCCGGGGGGGCTCCCGGTGCCCGTGCCGGTCTCTCCGGTGCGCGGGGCGGGGCCGGGGCGGGGCCGTTCCCGTCGGGCGGGGCCGTTCTCGCCGCTCGCCCCGACCGCGGCCCCGGCCCCGGTACCGGCCCCGCCCGCCGGGCCCAGCCCCGCAGCACCGGCAGCGCCGGGCCCCCCCGGCCCCGGGACCCGCCGGGACCCCCGGCAGCAGCGGCGCCCCCGGGCAGGGCCCGGAGCCCCCCAGGTACCGGGATGGGGAGGGGGCAGGGCCGGGATGCGCGGGATGGGGAGGGGGCGGCGGGGCCGGGGGGGCTCGGGGGGCGCTCGGGACCCCCCCATCAATCACCGGGACCCCCCCAGGCCGGGGGGGCCGCGCCCTCCCCTCCCCCCTGGGCGCGGGGGGGCTGGGGGGACCGGGGGGGGGGGGGGGGAGGGGATGCGCGCGGCCTCTTGCACGCGCGTGACCCCCCCTTGCACGCGCGCGTGCACGCGCCTGACCCCCCCCCCCATTCCCATCCCCCCCCCGGCCGTGCGCGCGCTCGTGACCCCTTGCACGCGCGCGTGCAAACGGCGGAGGTGCGTGTGCGCGCGCCCGCCGGGCCCTGCGCGTGCCCGCGGGTTCCCCCGGAGCGCGCAACCCCCCTGTGCACGCGCGTGCCCCCCCCAGCCCCCCCTGCCCCTGTCACCCCCCCCCCATGTCGCGACAGGGCGCCATGTCCCGACACGACGCGCCGGCGGGGGCGCTGTTCCGCCCCCGCTCCCTCCTCCCGCGCTGCGCTGTCGCGACACGGGCCCGGCGCTGTCGCCTGTCGCCAGTGCCGCCCCCCCCGCTCTGTCCCGGCCCCCCCCGGGTCGCGCCCCCCGCTCCTGCCTCAGTTTCCCCGGGGTGGGGAGGGGGGAGGCCCCATCCCTTACCGGGATGACGTCACCGTGTGACGTGATGTCACCGCGGGGGGACACGCGCGACACCTGGAGGGGCGGGAGGCGCCCCCTCCCCCGCGGGTCCCTCGGGGTGACGCTCGGCCCCTCCCCCGCCCCAACCCCCCCAATTCCAGTGATGACATCATCGCCGGCCGCGCTGTTGCCATGGCGACCGTCTCCCCCTCCCCCCCCGGGGACCCCTCGTGCCTCAGTTTACCCCGAGCGTGCCCGGGGGTGACCCGGCGGGAGGGGCGGTGGGGGGGGCAGAGGGGTCACACGCGTGTTTGGGGGTCCCGTGGGCACGGGGGGGTCACACGCGCGTGTGGGGGTCACCGCCATTTCCGGGGGTGCCCAGGGCCCCAATTCTGGGGGTGCCCCGCTGCCCCCTCGCCCCCAGCCCCATGGCCTGCCTGCCCCGTCCCCGCTGCCCGCTCGCCCCAATTTGGGGGTCTCCATCCCCGCCGCCCCTCGCCCCCAGCCCCATGGCCTGCCTGCACGAGACCCGCACCCCGTCGCCGTCGCTGGCGCTGCCGTCGGACGGGACCCCCGAGCAGGAGCTGACCCCCACGCAGTGCGTGCTGCGGGATGTGCTGCCGGCGCCCAGCGCGCCCCCCGAGGCCTGGCCCCGCCGGGGGGGCGCCCGGGGCCCCGAGCTCGGCCCCGAGGCCGCGGGGCCGCTGGCGGCCGACGCCGCCCACCTGCGCTGCCAGGCCGGGGGCGGCTTCCTCGAGGGGCTCTTCGGCTGCCTCAAGCCCGTGTGGACCATGATCGGCAAAGCGTACGCGGCCGAGCACAAGCACCCGCCCGAGGGTGAGCGCCGGGGCACCGGGAGAGCAGGGGGCACCGAGGGGCACCGGGGGCACCGGGGGCACCGGGAGAAAGGGCTAAACGGGTAAAGAATGGGGGAAAGGGGTAAACGGGGGTGAGGGGGCAAAGGAGCTTCAAAGCAGGGCCCAAGGGGGCAAAGGGAGGGTGTGAGGAGAAAAGAGGGGGTGAAGGGCAAAACCAGGGGTGTGGGGGGCAAAGGAGGGGTGTGGGTGTGGGGGGTGCCAGGGCGGGGGGTACCGGGGGGCTCTGGGTGCCATGGTGGGGGTGCCATGTGCAGAGCTGTGGGTGCCATGTGTGGGGCTTCCAGGGGGCTGTGGGTGCCATGCGCTGAGCCGTGGGTGCCATGTGCTGACCCGTGGGTGCCATGGTGGGGGTCCTGCTGAGCTGTGGGTGCCTGCCCCCCGTGCCCGCAGACCCCTGGGAGGTGCCGTTCGAGGAGATCCTGGACCTGCAGTGGGTGGGCAGCGGCGCGCAGGGCGCCGTGTTCCTGGGCCGCTTCCACGGCGAGGAGGTGGCCGTGAAGAAGGTGCGGGACCTCAAGGAGACCGACATCAAACACCTGCGCAAGCTCAAGCACCCCAACATCATCACCTTCAAGTGAGAGGGGCTGCTGGCACCGTGGCACGGGGACGGCATGGGCAGGGGGACACCGTGGGCACGGGGACACTGCGGGCAGGGGGACAGCAAGGGAAGGGACAGCATGGGCAGGGGGACACTGCAGGAATGGGACATGGGCATGGCATGGGGCACGGAGCACGCTAGAACATGGGCATGGCATGGGCATGGCATGGGCATGGAATGGACGTGGCATGGACAGGGCATGGGCACAGCATGGGCACTGCATGGACATGGAATGGGCACAGCATGGATATGGCGTGGACATGGAATGGGCACGGCATGGGCACGGCATGGACATGGAACAGGCATGGAATGGACACGGCATGGACATGGAATGCACATGGCATGGACACAGCATACACATGGCATGGACACAACGGGCACAGCATGGACATGGCATGGACATGGAATGGACGCGGCATGGACATGGAATGCACATGGCACAGGCATGGCATGCACATGGAATGGGCACGGCATGGACACGGTGCCCAGCATGGGCACGGCCACAGAAGTCACGGCCACCGCGGCCTGGGGCACGGCGCTGGGTGTCCCCTGTGACCCCGGTGGCCCCGGTGGCCCCGGTGGCCCCGCGGGCGCTGAGGCGGCGCTGTGCCCGCAGGGGCGTGTGCACCCAGGCGCCCTGCTACTGCATCATCATGGAGTTCTGCGCCCAGGGCCAGCTCTACGAGGTGCTGCGCGCCGGCCGCAAGGTCACCCCCTCGCTGCTGGTCGACTGGTCCATGGGCATCGCCGGCGGCATGAACTACCTGCACCTGCACAAGATCATCCACCGCGACCTCAAATCGCCCAAGTGAGCCGGGGACAGGGAAAGGGGCACCCGGGCACCCCCGGGCGTGGGGCTGCGCGTGGGGTGGGTGCATGGCACAGCGGTGCTGGCATGGGACAGACCCGTGCCCGTGGTGGGGCAGTGTCCATGCTGGCATTGTGCCCATGGTAGTGCCATGTCCGTTTTGGAATCACATCCGTGCTGGTGCCACGTCCATGGTGGCATTGTTCCATCTGATTGGTTTCCCACGCTAGTGCCGTGTCCGTGTGGGTGTTGTCCCGTTCTGTGTCTGTGTCCGTGCTGTCCCCTGTCCATGTCACCGCTGTCCCTGCCCATGCTGGCTGTCCCCTGTCCATGCCTGCCATCCCCTGCCCTGCCCATGCCCGCCGTGCCGTGACCCGCTGGCGCCCGCAGCAGTTGCATGCCCGCGGCGGCGCCGTGCCCGTGCCGTTGGCGTGTCATTGGCGTGTCATTGGCGTGGCGCTGAGCGCGTGTCCCCAGCATGCTCATCACCTACGACGACGTGGTGAAGATCTCGGACTTCGGCACCTCCAAGGAGCTCATTGACAAGAGCACCAAGATGTCCTTCGCCGGCACCGTGGCCTGGATGGCCCCCGAGGTCATCCGCAACGAGCCCGTCTCCGAGAAGGTGGACATCTGGTGAGGCCACGGGGACACCGGGGACACCAGGGACACTGGGGACACTGAGGGACACCGGGGACACTGGGGACCCTGGGGACACTGGGGACACTGGGGACACTGAGGGACACCGGGGACACTGGGGACACTGAGGCACACTGGGGACACTGGGGACACTGAGGGACACTGAGGGACACCAGGGACACTGGGGACACTGAGGGACACTGAGGCACACTGGGGACACTGGGGACACTGAGGCACACCGGGGACACTGAGGGACACTGAGGCACACTGGGGACACTGAGGGACACCAGGGAACATGGGGGGGCAGAGATTGGGACACGGGACAATGGGAGTGACGTGGCAGGGCCAGGGGACATCAGGGACTGCAGGAGTGGGGACGCTGGGGACACCAGAGGGGGAAGAGGTGAGGGGACAGCAGGAGGCCTCCGTGGGTGACGGGGGCCGCGGGTGCCCACAGGTCCTTCGGGGTGGTGCTGTGGGAGCTGCTGACGGGCGAGATCCCCTACAAGGACGTGGACTCGTCGGCCATCATCTGGGGCGTGGGCAGCAACAGCCTGCACCTGCCCGTGCCCTCCAGCTGCCCCGACGGCTTCAAGGTGCTGCTGCGCCAGTGCTGGTGAGTGCCCGCGGGGCCACCCCGAGGGACACCCTGGGCACCTCTGTGGGCACCCGTGCCACTGGGGACCCCGCCACAGACAGGGTGGGCAGGGCAGGGGGGGACCCCTGTGCACCCTTCTCTGCCCCTGGTCCCCAAAACCTTCAGCACCCCCAGAACCCCCCCGAGACCCCCCAGCCCCCCTGAGCGCCGTGTCCTCCCGCCAGGAACAGCAAACCCCGGAACCGCCCATCCTTCCGCCAGATCCTGCTGCACCTCGACATCGCCTCGGCCGACGTCCTCTCCACCCCGCAGGAGACCTACTTCAAATCCCAGGTACCGACCCCGGCAGCATGGACCCCCTTCCTCCGGCTGGGCAGTGCCCGCAGTGCCCGCAGTGCCCGCCGCCCTGGATGTGCGGGGTGGCCGGAGCCCGGTGTGGCCGGAGCCCGGTGTGGCCGCAGCCCGGTGTTGACCAGAGCCCGGTGGTGACCAGAGCCCGGTGGTGACCAGAGCCCGGTGTGGCCAGAGCCCGGTGTGGCCGGAGCCCGGTGTGGCCGCAGCCCGGTGTTGACCAGAGCCCGGTGTGGCCGGAGCCCGGTGTGGCCGCAGCCCGGTGTGGCCGGAGCCTGGTGGTGACCAGAGCCCGGTGGTGACCAGAGCCCGGTGTGGCCGCAGCCCGGTGTGGCCGCAGCCCGGTGTCACGGCGGCGCTGTCCCTGTGCCGCAGGCCGAGTGGCGGGAGGAGGTGAAGCTGCACTTCGAGAAGATCAAGTCGGAGGGGACGTGTCTGCACCGGCTGGAGGAGGAGCTGATCAACCGCCGGCGCGAGGAGCTGCGGTGGGGCCGTGCTGGGAGCGCTGGGAAGGGACCGGGGGCAGCAGGGGCTGGCGGGGCACAGGGAGGGCGCTGGGTCGCTGTCCCTGTCCCTGCTGTCCCTGTCCCTGCTGTCCCTGTCCCCCTCGCGGTGCTGACGCCACGCGTGTCCCCAGGCACGCTCTGGACATCCGGGAGCACTACGAGCGGAAACTGGAGCGCGCCAACAACCTGTACATGGAGCTGAGCGCCCTCATGCTGCAGCTGGAGCTCAAGGAGAAGGAGCTGCTCAGGTGGGTGGGCAGCGCCCGAACAGCCCCCCCAAACAGCTGCCCCCACAGACAACAGCCCCAAACTTCACTCCTCCCAAAGAACACCCCCAAAGAACACCCCCAAACAGAAACTCCCCTAAATAACAGCCCCAAACTTCACTCCTCCCAAAGAACACCCCCAAACAGAATCCCTGAAATGACACCCCCAATCATAACCCTCCACAAATGACACCCCCAAACGGCACCCTCAGCACCCTCTGTGCCCATGCCGTGGTCACTCCCCGCCCATGGCCAGCTCTTTGTGCCCCCCACGGCGATCCCGTACCCCGTGGCCGCTCCCCCCCGGCCGTGGCCGCCCCCCGGGCCCCGCTTGCCCCGGGCAGGGGCGCGGGTGCCCACGCGTGGCCCGTGCAGGCGGGAGCAGGCGCTGGAGAAGCGCTACCCCGGGCTCTTCAAGCCGCGGGTGCCGCGGGGGCTCCTGCACGGCAACGCCGTCGAGACCCTCATCAAGAAGCGAAACGTCCCCCAGAAGCTCTCGCCCCACGGCAAGCGGTGAGCGGGGGCGGGGGTCCCTCGGGGGGGCACCTTGGGGCGTTTGGGGCGGGGGGAGATGGGGGTAAATGGGGGTGCCGGGGATTTGGGTTGGGGGGCACGGATGTGTGGGTCCAGCAGGTGGGGGGGGTCTGGGGACCTGGCTGTGGGGTCGTTGAGGGGACTGGGAGGACGGCGTTCTTTGGGGTGGGGGTGTGTGGGCTCTTTGGGGAGGGGGGAGATGCTCTGGGTGTGCAGATGTTGGGAAATCTGGATTTGGGGTCGTTTAGGGGACTGGGGGTGTCTGGGTTCTTGAGGGGAGAAATGCTCCGGGTGCGCATTTGGGACCTCGGAGTGGGGGTCGGGGTCCTTTGGGGGAGCTCCGGTCCTGCAGACCCCGGTGTCCCGGGGAGGGAGGGGGGCTCTGCGGGGCCGCGGCTGTCCCGGGGCGGCGGTGCTGGATCCCCTCCCACAGCCTCGCCCCTGTCCCTCCCGTGCCAGCCCCGACATCCTCAAGCCGGAGGTGCTGCTGCCCAAGCTGGACGCGGCCATGGCGCAGGTGGCGCTGCCGGGGTGTCCCAAGGGCCCCCCGTCCCCCGGGCGCAGCCGCCGCGCCAAGGGCCGCCACCGCAAGGCGGGGCCGCGGGGGGGCTGCGCGGAGCCGGGGCCCGAGGCCGGGACCCCGCGGGGCGCCCCCGCCGCCGCCGCCAGCCCCGACATCCTCGGGGGCACCCTGGAGGCCGCGGGCGCGCCCCCGGCCGCCGAGCCCGACGCGGGGCCCGAGGGCGCCTCGGGCAGCCAGGGGTCGCCCCCGGCGCAGCCCCCCACGCCCGGGGAGCCCGAGCGGGAGAGCGGCGCCGGCCGGGGGGGCAGAGGCGCGGCCGGGCAGCACCTGACCCCCGCGGCCCTGCTGTACCGGGCGGCCGTCACCCGCGGGCAGGTGAGACCCCCGACCCCGCGGCCCTTTTGGGGGGGGGGCGAGGAGACCCCAGGGCCGTCCCAAAGTGGGAGGGGGGATGGATCCTTGGGGGAGGGGGCGTCAGCACTGCCGGGTCCCTGGCGGGGTGGGGGCGGGTCAGGACTGGGGGTCCTTCCCGAGGGGCCTCAGGAGGACCCCAGGACCCCCTCCCTGCGCCCCCAGAAACGGGGGGTCTCGTCGGAGGAAGAGGAGGGCGAGGTGGACAGCGAGGTGGAGCTGCCGCTGCGGCAGAGGTGGGTGCGACCCCCGCCCGGGCACACGGGGAGCGCTGCGGGCGCTGGAGCCCCCCGCGCTCACCGCCCGCCCCCTGCCCAGGTGGCCCCCGGGGATGAGCAAGCGCCAGTCGCTGTCCACCTTCAGCTCGGAGAACTTCTCGGACGGCGACGGCGACGAGGGCCACACGAGCGAGCCGTCGCACAGCGCCACGCCCGACGTGGGCAGCACCAACACGGACGAGCGCCCCGATGACCGCTCCGAGGATCTGCTGTCCCAGGGCTCCGAGATCCCGCTGGACGCGGCCCCGCCCGACGGGCCCGGCCGCCGGCACGGGGGGCTCAGCCCCACCAAGGTGAGACCCCCACCCAGGGGCGGGCACCGGGGAGTGGGAGTCCCCCGAGCCCCCCAGATGGGGTTGGCGAAGGGAAGGGGGTCCACAGGGCCCCCAAGAATGGACCCTATGGGGTGGGGTGGCAAAGGGAAGGAGGTCCCTTTCCCACGAGAATGATCCCCATGGGGTGGGGGTCCCCTGAGCGCCCCAGATGGGGCTGGCAAGGGGAAGAGGATCCACAGGGCCCCAGGAATGGTGCCCATGGGGTGGGGGTCCCCAAGCCCCCACAGTGGGGTGGCAAAGGGAAGGAGGTCCCTGTTCGCCCCGGAATGGCCCCCGTGGGGTGGGATTGGCAAAGGGAAGGGGGGACCCCTCTCCCCCAGGAATGGACCCTATGGGGTGGGATTGGCAAAGAGAAGGGGGTCTGTAGGGCCTCCCAGCAATGGCCCCCATGGGTGGGGGGTCCCTGTCCCCAGGCATGGCCCCGGTGGGGTGGGTTGGGGGTACCTCTGCCTCAGGCATGGCCCCGGTGGGATGGGTTGGGGGTCCCTGTCCCCACGCGTGGCCCCCATGGGGTGGGTTGGGGGTCCCTGTCCCCAGGCGTGGCCCCGGTGGGATGGGTCAGGGTCCCTGTCCCCAGGCGTGGCCCCCGTGGGGTGGGTCAGGGTCCCTGTCCCCAGGCATGGCCCCCGTGGGGTGGGTTGGGGGTCCCTGTCCCCACGCGTGGCCCCCATGGGGTGGGTTGGGGGTCCCTGTCCCCAGGCATGGCCCCCGTGGGATGGGTCAGGGTCCCTGTCCCCAGGCATGGCCCCCGTGGGGTGGGTCAGGGTCCCTGTCCCCAGGCATGGCCCCCGTGGGGTGGGTCAGGGTCCCTGTCCCCAGGCGTGGCCCCGGTGGGATGGGTCAGGGTCCCTGTCCCCAGGCGTGGCCCCCATGGGGTGGGTTGGGGGTCCCTGTCCCCAGGCGTGGCCCCGGTGGGATGGGTCAGGGTCCCTGTCCCCAGGCATGGCCCCCGTGGGGTGGGTCAGGGTCCCTGTCCCCAGGCGTGGCCCCGGTGGGATGGGTCAGGGTCCCTGTCCCCAGGCATGGCCCCCATGGGGTGGGTCGGGGTCCCTGTCCCCAGGCTGTCCCCTGCCATGTGTCCCCAGGTCTCCGAGGACTCGGACTGCGACAGCGCGGAGCTCGATCACTCAGGCAGCGGCGAGGGGCCCCCCCGGCCCACAGCCCCCCCCGGCCTGTGACCTGCGTGCCCCCACAGCCCCCCCTGCACTCCCCCTCCTCACTTGTACAGCCCCAAATATTTATATAAATATCTATCGCTCTCTACTGCGGCTGCTGCCTTGGGGGAACGGGGGAGAGGGGCAGGGGGGTCCTGGAGCCCCCCATCTGTGCAGGCCCTACTGGAGTTGCCCCAGTTCAGACTGGGGAAAATGGGGAGGGGGGTTTGACACTCCTGGAGGTGCCAGGGGAGTTGGGGGGAAGAGCAGAGAGGGAACAGAACCAACAGCAGGTTCCCATTTCAAACCAGTCTGGAGGGAAATGGGAAAGATCCCCCAAAAATTCACCTGGAGGGGCAGAGCTCCCTCCCCAGGACTGGTTTGTCCCAGTCCAGTGGGACTCCAAGACCCAACTGGGCCATACTGGGAGCACTGGGTTGGTCCTCCACCCTCGGGAAGGATCCCAAACACCAGCTGGGGTGGTTCGTCCCTCTCCAGAACCAAACTGGACCATACTGGGAGCACTGGGAAGAGCCAGGGGGATTTCAAATAAAGACTGAGACAGGCAGATCCATTAACCAAAATATCCTGCAGGTTCTATTCACAAGGAAAAGCTCCAGTCCATCTTTTTATTCAGTTTTTTTTTTGAAAAATTTCCTGACGTTACAGAACTAAACTGAAATGTTTTTTTTTTTTTTTGTTTTTGGTTTTTTTTTGCTTTTTTTTCGTTTTTCTTCCACTCTTACATGTCATGACAAAAACAGAAACTTCATGAGCCGAAAAAACGGGGAAAGGAGGGGAGAAGGTGCCAGGAGGGGTGGGGAGAGGAGAGAGAGAAGCTTTATAAAACTAAGATTTGGGGTTCAGCAATTTTAAGAGCTGAACGAAGGAATTAAAATGCTTTTAATTTGAGAAGGGGGGAAAAAAATTATAACCCCGAAAAACAGAACAAAAACGAAAAAACAAAAAAATCGAAACAAACTGAACCTGGTGAGTGGCGCGAGGCTGGAGGAACCGAAAATGTACAAACTAGTTTAAAACCTGGGTCGGTGCTAAGGGGCCGCAGATGGATGGCGAGGCGGGGGGGTCCGGGGCCCCCCTAACTGCTGCCCATGCCCCCGGTCTCCGAGGAGAGCCTGCAACGAGAAAAGGGCGTCAGAGGGACCCCCCAGCTCCGAGACGGGGCGGGAGGGACGCCCTCGGGGGGCAGGAGGGGCCCACGGGGACCCCCTCGCGAGGGCTCCGGGGGGGTCGCAGAAGCAGCCGGGGAAGGGAGGAGCCCCCCGCCCTGGAACGGTCTGGGGGGTCCTGGGGGTCTGGGCCGAGCGTGGTGGGCTCTGCTGCGAGGGCTGGGGAGGGGGAGATCCACGGGACCCCCCGGGCGGGGCAGGGAGGAGGCAGCACAGGAGGGGGGTGCAGGGAAAGGGGGAGCACCTCCAGCAGGGACCCCCGGGCGGGCGGGGTGCAGGGGACACACAGACACTGCGCGGGGTCCCTGGGCCAGCAGGGACCCCCGGGGCAGCCCACCCCCCAGCCCTGCCGTGGGCTCGGCCCTCGCTGAGGTTTAATGGGGGCGTGGGTGGGGGTGGAGACCCCCGGGCGGGCAGAGGGGACCCCCGGGCCGGGCCCCGCTGCGGCACACATCTACCAGAGCAGATTCTCACCGTGGCAACTTTATTACAGGTACAGACAGTTAAGAGAGGACAGGTGAGGCCCCCAGGGCACCGGGGATGCAGTTCCCCCTCCCCCAAAAAAAATCACAGAGTCCCTTCCCTCCCTCCACCCCCTATCCCACCCCAAACCCCACAGCTGCACCCAAACTACTCAAAAAAGAAAAAATGGGAAAAGGAGGAGAAATGGAAAAAAAAAAAATTTAAAAAATAACAAGCAACAACTGGAGGCAGGCAGAGAAGGAGTTGTGACCGCTCACAGGACAAGGGGACACAGTCTCTCGGCCGGCAAGAACAGCTCTGCTGCTGCCACAGCAGCGCGAGCTCGGTACAAAGGAAAACTAAAAAAACCCCAAAAAGAATTAAAAAAAAAAAAGGAAAAAAGAGGAAAAAACTGGTGTTCCAAGTCTCCTCTCCGGGGTCCTGGTGCTGCCACCCCCTGGAGCAGGCTCAGTACGGGGAAAACCTTTGCTTCTCGGCTTTGAGTTTGTTAGTGACACAGGGCACGGCGGGCGCCGCGGCGCCTTTGGCCGCAGACACGACATTTAGCGCCAGGAGAGGGACAGGTTTCATGCCAAGCAGACTGGAGACACAAGGGGCGGTCGGAAGAGGGTTGGGGAGGCTGGAGGGCGCGTCGGAGGCCCCCGCGGTGGCGAGCGAGGGGGTGGTGGTGGAGGAGGAAGAAGAAGAAGGGGTGGAGGGTTGAGAGAGGTTGATGCTGAGGTGGTCAGGGATCGTGACGGAGGCTGCCTGGGAGGAGGGTTTAGCGCTTTCTAAACTGTAACAGAGGAGAAAAGGAAAAACAACAACAAAAAAAAAGAAAAAAAAGAAAAATAAAAAAGAAAAAAAAAAAAAACAAAACACGGGTGTGGGTGGGAGGGAAGGAACAGCACAAAATGCGAAAAAAAAGCACAGGACAAACAGCAAAAACGGCGCAGGAGCCGAGCTGGGGAGGAGGAGGAGGGAGGGAAGGAGGCAGGGAGGAAGGGATGGCGCTGCCAGGCCTGGCCCAGCTGCACACGGGACCCCCACACCCCCCAGAGGATCCCCCAGGAAGGAGCCAAAGTGCAGAGGAACCTCCAGCAGCTGCTGCTGCTGAGGGAGCGGGGACACAGCCCAGGGAGCCCCAAGCCCAACAGGCAGGAGATGCCGCTGCCGGCTCCAGGCAGGGAGCAGGGACAGGGGACACCAACAGGACAGCCCAGAGCAGAGCGGAGCAGGCGCTGCCAGCAGCACCAGCAGCTCTGGGACGGCAGCGGGGACAGGGCTGGGCAGCCCCTCCTGGCACCCCTGAGGGTGGCACAGCAGAGCCAGGCTCCCCCCAGCCCCTTCCTCACCCTGCAGCACCCCTGGGAGGAGCGGGGAGGGGACAGCAGGCAGGGGAGGGGACAGGGAGGGCACAGGGAGGGAGAGGGGACAGGCGTTCCCCTCATGCGGGGCACGGGCAGGGAGGGAGGGAGGGCACGGCAAGAGCAGCGGGACTCACCTGACATTAATTAGATACTGGGCCAGGCTGATGCTCGCTGCAGATCCAGTTATGGTCACCTGCCTGTCAGTAGAGCCTTCCACGGGGTTGGCAATCTTGATCTGAGCCCCGGACATCTGGCGGATCTCGTTGATCTTGGCGCCCTGACGCCCGATGATGCAGCCAATCAGCTGGGGAGGGACAGCAAACCACGTCAGCTCGGCCTCATCCTGCCCTGCCACCTCCGGGGGACACTGGGGAAATTGCTGTCCCGGCCCCACAGGCTGCCCAGGGCAGGGGGGGACGACACCGTCCTTGGAGGTGTCCAAAAGGAATGGTGAGGATGTGGCCCCTGGGGACATCCCCTTGGGGACACAGGTCAGTGGTGGGGGACAGCTGGACTTGGTGGCCTTGAAGGCCTCCTCCAACCTTGACAGCTCCAGGATTATGGGATTCCTGGGAGTGGGGTGTTAGTTGGCAAAGAGGGAGTTAAGGGATTGAAAAAAGGCTTTTTTGCCTTGAAGATCACTGGAATGGGGACAAGGGACGTGGCGGCAGCCAGAGCGGCCTGAGGAGGGGGTTTGGGACGCAGCCACGAGCCCAGCACAGCCTCAAAGGGAAGGACAGTGGGGGCAGAGCCTGGGGGCAGCCACCCCCCAGCCCACGGCCCGGGATACTCACATCGTTTGGAATGGTGAGTTCATGGGAGGTGGTTTGGGCAGAGGCATCCAAACCTGCTCGGAGACAGAGAGAGGGGCCCAGGTGAGGCGGGGGCGGCCAGGGGGTGCAGCACCCCAAGTGCTGCCAGGGTCAGGTGCCTGGGAGGGCTCCGAGCCGGCGGGGGGCACAGCAGGCTGGGAGGGCTCTCCAGCCCCCGCTGCTCCCCTGCCCTGCCCTGCCTCCCTCCGTCACCCCAGGGCTCTCCCTGCGTCCCCCCTCACGGCGGGACAGCCCCAGAGCAGGGGCTGGCACCGGGGGGCTCCAGCCGGGCACTCGCCTCCACTCCCACTCCGGGCCCAGCTTCCAAAGGCCACAGCTCCCCTCATCCTCCTCCTCCTCCCTGCCACCCTGCAGGGCTGTGCTAAGGCAGGCACTGGCTGGGAGGCTGCTCACACCCCACACGGGGCTGAGCTCGTGTGCCTGGGGCGTTCTGAACACACCTTTCCAGCTCTCCCCCCTTCCCCAGCTCGCTCCCTGTCAGAGGGAGCAGCGGTGGTGGCCTCGAGCCCTCACACCGGGGCTGTGGCAGGGGGACACACCCAGGGCTGTCCCCAAACTCCTGGGGCAGCTCCAGCACCTCCTGGGCCAGGGGCTGCTCCCCTCTGTGTGGTTTTTGGGTGTGGGGGTCACAGCTCGGGGCCCACAGCTCGCTGGGACAGCCGAGCCTCCACCCAGTCCTGCTGCTCTCCACTATCCAGCTGTGCTCCAGGGCCAGGCAGCTGAGCCAGGCTGCACCTCCAGCCCGTCTTTCTGGGCTCCCCTCAACCCCCTTTCCTTCCCCCCATCCGGGCAGCATCTATCAGGGAGAATGAGACCCCGGGCAGCATCAATACACAACAGAGTAACTACAGATGGTGTGTTTGGATCATTACCCCAATAGCCTTTCACCTCTGCAGAGCTGGAGTCAACGCCTGTTAAGATACAAGTCACAATGAGTTTGGCTGTCTCAAGTTTAGTTTAGAGCCCCAAATGGGTAATTTTGATTTTCTTTTTTTTTTTTTTTTTTTAGGTGGCTTGGTTTTTTTCCAGCCATCTTAGGAAATCTGCAGTGAATTTGGTACAGTCAGCGGTGGCCTGCAGTGGGCCTGGAGCAGCCGGAGGGGAGAGAGCGGGTGCTGCGGGCACCAGGCAGGGAGGGAGGGAGGGCAGCAGCGTGGGTGGGCGGACGGACGGAGCCCTGTCCCTGCGGCCCCAGACACGTCCCAAGAGCAGAGGTTACCTGGCCGGGCCCGGGCAGCGTTTGGGGTTAGGTTTGTGTGAGCTCGGCCCCACGCGGGGCTGGGCTGCGGCCGCGCGCGAACGCACACGGAGAGGAGGAGTTTCCATACCACTGAATCCAGTGTTGCCATGAGACATTGGAAAGTGTGACTGTTGCATTGCCAACTGGTGCAGCTTGGTCAGCTAAAGGAGGGACAGGGGAAGACAGGGAGAGGGAGAAAGAGAGAGAGAGAGAGAGAGGCTGGCGTTAGCCATTTCCCGGGGCCGGGGGCAGCACTGGCCGCGCGCACCCGCACGGACGCGGCCCCGCGCCCGCCCCGGCCCCTCCGGCCCGGCCACCGCGGGCTGGGGGCTGTGCCCACCCCCCCGGTGCAGCGAGGGCTGGAGCAGCGCAGGAACAGAAGCAGAGAGGAGCGGGAGGAGGGAGCAGGTGCCCGTGGCACGGCGGGGAGCGCAGGGCCCGGGCACGGAGCGTGCTCGGCTCTGCCGCGCCGGCCCGGCCGCCGCGGAGCCCCCGACCCCCGCGCCAGACCCCCCTCGCTGCCCTACGGGTGCCAGGAGCAGAGAGCAGCCCCTACGGGATGAGGATGGGTGCCAGAGGATGGAGGTGTCCGACGGCGCCGGCCGCTGCCGGGATGGCCCCTCCGCTCCCGGGCTGGGCCGGGGCCAGCCCCCCTCCCCGACTGCCACCTGCGCCCGCCCGCCGGGCCAGCTGTCCCCTGCCCCGGGAGAGCCGCCGCGGTGACACCGCCGCCGTGTGCTGGCTGGGGGGGGGCGTTCTCGTGCCAAATTGAGGGGGGGGGCGGGGGGGCAAAGGAAAAGCCAGAGCTGGTGTGAAATGCCAAGCCAGGGAGAGGTGGGTTTGGAAAAAAAATATAATATAATATAAGGAGGAGGGAAGTGCCAGAGAGGAGTGGGGGAGGATCCAAGGAGAGATCTGAGGCCGGATGGAGCTGGCTGCAGGAGGGCCAGCTGAGGGGGGTGAGTGGTTTTTTTTTGGGGGGGGAGGTTCTGGGGAGCTCAGATCAGATCAAGTATTCAGCCCCAAGCTGAGCCAGCTCGAGTGGAGAAAGCACGGAGAAAATTTTTTGGAAGGTGGGGGAGGAAAAGGGTGGATTTCAAGACAAGAAGTTGTAAATAAAAACTTACATCTGGCTGTGGAATGGCATACTGTCCTTGAATGGTATAGGCCTACAAAAGGAGGAAAACAGTCCTATTAACAACCATCGGACAGCCACCCAGGGACAGACAGATTTCAACTAGCCAGGAAGTCAGAGAGCCAAGGTGGAGAGTTCTCCGGGGCGAGGGAAGTGGGGCAGGAGAGGCGGGGACGGATAAATGCTGTCACAAGCAGTTTCTAGGCTGGCGGTTACTCGAATTGGCCTGACGTGGCGGGTACGGGGAGGGGGTGGGCAGAATCGGTGCCGTCCCCCCCCCAAAAAAAAAAGGTGGCAGACAAAAAATAAGGAAAAAAAAATTAATAAAAAAGGAAAAAAATAAAAACCAACAAGAGAACGGCTGGGATCTTGATGAAGATGTTATGGTGTGGTGAGTCCGACAATGCTGCTATCCCTGCGCCCCCGCGCAGGCAGGGAGGATCCAACGCCCCCGCCGGCCCTGCTGCTGCTCCTGGCCCCTCTCTGCCCCGGCCCGGCAGCTCCCCCGCCTCCCCTCCCATCCCCCAAAAAAAAGTTTTGCCCCGTTTCGAGTCCTCTCGTCACTCCACACGCCTAGGACAACGTCGCCGGGCAAGCTACAGGTCAGTGCTGGCGCTGGCTACCACTGCTCACACGGCCCAGTGCTCGGAGGGGAACGAGGCGAGGGCCTGACCTGCCACAACTCCGTGTCCCCAGGTTACAGGGGACAGCCACACACTTCAGACTCCTCCTGAAGCTACCCAGGAAGGGCGAGGCACTGGCTGGGGCCTGGCTGGCTAAGGTTCGGGAAGGTCTGGGGGGGCCGGGCAGGTGGGGGCGGGTGGGAGAGGAGGGGGAGAGGGGGGTACACAGCCTCACTTCCAGGTCACCGGAAGAACTGCAGCCCAGGCTGGAATTGGCCCAAGTTCGTTGCCATGCAGTGGCTGCCGGGTGGCCTGCGTGAGGAGAGGTTGGTGGGCTCAGAGTCCAGTTCCCAGTGGACAGGAGTCCACAGCACAAAAAGCCACCGTTGTCGGTTTTGGGGGACGGGGACAGGGATGCCACCCTTGTTGGCAGTCTCAGAGAGGCCAAGGATTGAACGGGCCGTGGAGACTGAACTCCCCTCTCACCTCCTGAGGTGGTCCCTCCAAGTCAGAGTTGAGGCACATGGATGGGGCGGTGTGGGGGTAGCTCGCACTGCCGCTGCTGTACCTGTCCTGTGGATAAATTAGAGGACTTCAGTCTCCAGGGCTGTCAATCCGAAACCTTTCGCTAACACCAAACTCAACATCCACATTAGCTCAGTGCTGATCGAGGGCTCGCCCTGCTCTACGCGTGACTCTGAGCTGCAGACAGAGAGCGCAAGGCCCACCGGGAGCGGGGCCCGGGGGCTGCTGCGGGCCTGGGCCGGGGCCGGGGGCGGAAAGAAGGAAGGGAGGGGAGAAGAGGGGCAAGGGGAGGGAAGAGATGCGTGGCTGTGGAAGCCTGCTCCTCACTGCTCTAACGGGGAAGGCGGCCGGCTCCCGCCCCGGTGGGCCTTGCGCTGCCCCGGGAGCAGAGCGGCGGGAGAAGCTGTCGGGGAGGCGGGAGGGGGGGCTGACCGGGTTCAGGCGGGGAGGAAGAGGCAGGGAGCGGGGCAGGGGCGGGGAGGAAGGGGACGGCGGCAGGTCCGTCCCCACAACAAGCGTGGCGGGGCTGGGAGGGGGCAGAGCAGAGTCAGGCCTGGCTCTCGGGGAGGCCGGCGGCAGCTACAGCCCTTCCCTGACCCCCTTTCCCTGCCTACTGAGGCCCCCACTGACAAAGCCAGGCCCTGCCCACCCCGAGGGGCGTCCCTGGCAGCAGGAAGGCAGCAGATGCGTTGTCGCCATGGTCTCTCCGAGCGTTGGGGCAGCCCCGGGGGCGCAGGGCGGGAGCAGCTGACCCGCACCCGGGCCCGTTAGGGCGGGACAGGATCCCAAGGGACACCCGTCCCCCGTAAGGTGGCTCGGGGCAGGGCTCGGGCCACTGCCCAGCTCAGCGCAGGAGGGACTAAAGCCCAGTCACCTGGCACTACTCCTATCTGGCACCCTCCCCTCCTGAGAGACGAAGCCTTTGCGCACCCCAACCCTACCCACGGCACAGGCTGAGCCTTTGCACCCCGAGAACCGGTGGCAGAGAGCAGAGAACCGCCAGCCTCCGGGCCAGTCACCCACAGAGGTCACGGCGAGTCCTTGGAGCCAGCCCGAGGCAGGGGGGCAGAGCCTGGGTTAGGCAGCTCGGCCCCGTTCAAACCCCCACTGCCGCCACCACACTGCCAAACCGATTTTTTTTGGCTGGTAAATTCCAGGAGTGTTTTCCAACACCCTCTCCTCCCAAATCAGCCGTTTTCTGTTCCCTGCTGCCGTCCCTCAGCAGGGGAGGGGCCGAGGGCACAGCGTGGGTGACGGGCACGCGGAGCGGCCGGGGCGCGCTGGCAGCTCGGAACGACCCTGCCCGCCCTCCCTGCCCACCCCGCACCCCAGGAGCAGAGGAGAGGCCTTACCTGGCCGCCTGCAAAGATGACGGGAGAGCTGGATGGCTTGGGTCGGTACGGGATGGTGACACCCTTCGGGGGAGACTGTGACAGGCAGGGAGGACAGGTCAACACCGAGGCCGCTGGCACCGACAGCCCCCTCCCCACAGCCCACAGCCCCGGGGCCCTGCTCTGCACTTCCAGCTGGCCCTCTGGTGAGCCAGGGCAGCGCGACTTGTTCCTCACCCTGGGCACAGGGCCGAGGGAGGACACCCAGCAGCACGGCAGGGCCATGGGTGACACCATGAGCTGCTCTCGAGGCCCTGCTCGACCCTGGCTTTAAGCCGCTCCGAGCCTCACCTGGATGAGGCTGTAATCCCCAGCTATCCCTTTATCCCCCAGCAGCTCCCTTCTCGTCCCTCCTCAGCACTTCCACCCCTCCAAGGGCAGCGGGATCCACTGCAGCACCCGTGTCCCCGCGCACGGGCCCAGGGAGGGGCCCTACCTCAAGCATGACGACGCAGATCTGTTTGACGCACTCGATGATGGACTGTGGGATCCCAGCGATGGTGATGGCTCGCTCAGTCGAGTTGGGCAGCATGTCCCCTGCCACCTGGACCTGTGCCCCCGTGCTCTGCCAAGTCGAGGGGTAAAAATAGCCCGTCAGACCCCGGGCAGGGCTGAGACCTCAGCGATGAACGCCGTGCATGGTTATACAGAGCCAAACCTGCCCCCCCAGCTCCTCCTGTCCCCCAAAATAAAGTCCTTTAATCCCAGCTGGATACAATTCAGTCACCAGGAGCCTGAGGCAGCAGAGGGGACCTGGCCTCAGCCTGTCCCTGTAACCCAAGCCAAGCCAGTCTCCATGCCAGCAGAGTTAATCCAACAGCACCCAGTGCTAAATGGCATGGCCAAGGGCAGTGCTGGCCTGGAGCCCATCTCCCTCTCCAAAATCTGGGAAAGGCTGGGGAGAGGGCGATCAGGAGCCATGGAAAGGGGGGAGCAGGAACCCAGGCTGTGAGAGACAGCAGCAGGCAGAGAAGGGTCTGGCCTGAGTCTCAGTGTGCCAAGCACTAAAATACAGGGAGCACCAAAACCTCCCAGTGATGCCACATCCCTAGGGCAGGGACAACACAGGGATTTGTCCTTGGGGCCACCTGAACCCCCCGTGGGTCCCCTGGGCTGGGCAGCACGCACCTCTCGGATCTCCTTGATCTTGCAGCCTCCTTTGCCAATGAGGGACCCGCACTGGCTGGCAGGCACCACGAGCCGGAGGGTGACCGGGGGCCGGCTGGCAGCTGTGCTGTTGGTCATGGAGCTGCTGATGTCCTGCGAGGAAGAGGAGGTGTTGAGGGCTCAGCCCTGCTGGGACGGCACGCGCTGGGGCCGTGCCCGGCACAGGGACAGGGAGGTGACGCTGGCACCGGTGGCCAAGGCCAAGGTGACCTCGGGGCTTTCCCAGGACTTCCTCAGCAGCCCAGATAAAACACAGATGTATTTTGGGGAAGCAGCAGCCAAACTCTGCTGCCTCACTGGAAATGGGTTTAGGTACCGGCCCAGGCTGGGTGTCACCTCAGCCAAGCAGGAACCGGCGCTGGAGGGGGACAAGGACGGGACAGGGGGGCTCGGGGACGCCGCGGCTCCAGGGTCAGTGCGGAGCCTCCCACTGCACCAGGGATCAAGGCAGCAGCTCCGGGAAAAACAATCCCGGCGCCGATTACAGCGGTCATGTGCTGGCAGGGGGAGGGGAGGCACAAGGCCAGGGCTCAACTGACCTACTAAAAGCAAAGCTTCAGCTCCAAGGCCGGTGCCCAGAGCGCTGCAGAGCCCGGGGAGGACTCCGGCTCCCTGCATTCGGCACAAACAGCTCCAAGCCCTGCAGCCTTTAACACTGCAGTGAGGGCAGGGGAGTTTGGGTCAGAGCTGCCAGCACAGGCTTGTTTCTCCCTGAGTAGTGTCCCAAATCTAAAGGGCAATACAATTTGTGCCCCCACAGGCAGGGTGAGGGCCACAGAGCTCTGCCCCACAGCAGGTGAGGAGCACTCCCAACTCCTGCTACCTCCAATGCAGAAATATCAACACCGCAGCTCAAGAGCAGGCTCTACAACCTACAAGATCTACGTCATGTAGCGGCAAAATCTGCCCTGGAAGTTACTGATTTACAGGACCAGGGACACAATGCAGCTCCTCCAGCCCCATTTCCTCCTTGGCAGGGCTGGGGGGAGTTGAGCCCTGGGGTGTGCTGGGGGGAAGTGACACCAGCACCAGCAGAGTCAGGGGGATTCCAAGCCCTGCTCTGCCCCACGCTGTGGGCAGGAAGTCCCCGTGGGGCCCCAGCTCCAGCAGTGCCTGGACCTTGCCCCAGCACAGCACTGGACAAACATCGGGTCCAGGCAGGGAGACGCCGGCTGCCCGTGCGGAACAGCGGCCCTGGGCCCCCAGGGGCCTGTCCCGGGGTCAGCTCTGCCAGAGAGAAAGGACAACCAGAGCAGCGACTGCAGGGGGCCACGGACACACCTCTTCCAGTTTGTCAATGATCATCGCAAAAGCTTTGAAGATGGCGTTGGTGGGTCCCGCCAGGGTGATGATCCGCTCGGGGCAGTTCCCTTCCGAGATGTTGATGCGAGCTCCGCTCTGCAGGGAGGCAAACGCCACCTCAGTGCTCCGGGATTCCTGCGGATCCCCCGCCGGGGACAGAGCCCTCCCTCCTCCTCCTCCTCCTCCTCCCCTCCCTCGGCTCGGGCAGCCATCTTCTCCTCCTCGGCTTCCTGCCGCGCCTGCCCACAGCTCCCGGCATTCCCCGCGCCATGCCGCCGCCGCGCTGCCTGCGGAGCCGCGCCAGGCCCGCCATCCTGCCCTGCTCCCCGCCATCCTGCCCTGCTCCTCGCCGCCCTGCCCCGCTCCCCGCACTCACCTCCTCACGCATCTTCTTCACAGACTCCCCTTTCTGTGTGGAACAGAGAAGGGAGAGAGGCGTCAGCGCCGCGGTGGCAGGCAGGGAGGGAGGGGGACGGGGACAAGGGGAAAGGGAGGGCTAGGGGAGTTTGTTCCTCACTTACCTTCCCAATGATGCTTCCCACCTCCTGGGATGGAAACAAAAGCACCGTTAGTCAGCGTTTTAAAAACTCCTGGAGCCCCAAGCCTAAACTCGGCTCTTTTCACAGTCAAAACAAGCTCCGGAGCACTTAAGCTCTGCCCCTCAGATAACTGGGGTTTATCCCAATTGTGCTGATCTTGTTCCCACCTAAACTCCCATCGGGACATTCTGCTCCACCCCAATAATGATTTCCTTTGCTGGCTGCACCCCAGGATCTGCCCAGGCACCAGCAGCACATTCCTGGCCCCACAGCAGCTTCAGGAGACCCCACGGAAGCTTCCAGCCCACCCCGTGCCAGGCCAGGGCTCCAGGCAGGGGGCTGGGGACACGAACCTTGCCGTGCATGAGTAGCCGGATGGTGAGCGTGACATTGAGACCCCCTTCGATGACTCCGGTGTCCATGGTGGGAGCGCGGGGTCGGCTCAGGCTGTGGCAGCGCTCGGGCCTCGGCTGGGGGGAGAGGGGCTGCGTCAGAGGGGGGCTGTTACCTGAGGGGCTCTGCCAATCCCCCCAGCCTGTCCAGGCAGGATTCCAGCCTCCCTGAGCTGCTTCACCCCTCAAATCGCCCCCTGAAATGTTGGGATGATCCGTGGTGGTTTGGCTCCATTCCTATGAATGTCCAGTGCTGAACTGGCCCAATCCCACCTGGATCCAGCAACTCTTGCGGTCATGAGGGTCCTGCTCAGCCCCTGCCTCGTCCCAGCCCTGCTCCTTGCAGGGCCTTCTCTGAGGGACAGCTGAATACCCCAGGGTGACCCCCGGTAGCACTGGGGACACAAACGGTTCCTGGACACAACCAGGGATGCCGAGGGGGCACTGAGGACTAATCGTGGTCCCTACAGGTCCGGGGAAGCCACCACTCCCCGCGAGCCCCACGCTTTTCCCAGCCCAAGTCTTCCTGCAGCTGCCCGATGGGAGCGGGCACCCCAGTCGCGGGGGTTTGGCCCTCTGGGCAGCCGGGATTGTGGAGAAAATAAACGGCATCGGCGTTCCCGAGCCCGCGCGGGGCCCCTCGGAGCAGGTTCCGAGGCGATTCCCTCAGACCCAGATAAGGCCACATGAGCGCACGATCAGGTTTCAAACCACCTGAGTCGGCAGCGTTGCAAAACAGCCCGCCCGGCCTCAGCCGAGCTTTTCATAGGAATCCGGTAAATAAACTCCCATTTCGGCCCCCGCTTGTGCCCCATCAAAGTTTAACCACGGCCGAGGCAGGCCCGGGGCCGCGCTGCCTCGCTGGCACCGGAGGGCTCTGCCGCGGCCTCCGTGAGCCCGGTCCGGCCTCCCCCCCGCAACCAACCCGGTCCGGGGAGCGGAGCCCGGGATCGCAGCCCCGGCCGCGGGGCGAGGGCAGGACGGGCCCCGAGCCCGCCCGCCGCGGCCCGTTCCGGGGAAAAAGGGGCCGAGCGGCCCCGCCGGGGGTGAGGCGGGCCCGGGCCGCGCTCCCGGTGAGGCCCTTCCGCAGGGAAACTTCCCCGAGCTCGGCGCCGCGCCGGATCCCGCCGTCCCCGGGAGCTGCGTCCCAAAGCCGGGGCCGCGGCTGCTGCGGCGGGGACGCGGTTCTGAAACGAGCCCGTCCCTGAGGCGGGGACGCGGCACCAGAGCCAGCTCAGCCCTGCGGGAGGGACGGGGGGGAGGGGAACCGGGCCGGGGGTCCCGGCTCCGAGCTGGGCCGGGGGGAGCGGAGCGGCTGTCCCGGAGCGACCCCGAGGCGCGATGGAGCGCCCGGAGGGGCCCGATCACAAGGCGGGTGAGGGGGATCCCGGGTCGGGAGGCACCGGCCCGGGGCTCCGAACCCACTCTAGACCGGGGATCACCGTTCGGCTCCGGGCAGGCCCGGGTGGAAGCTCCCGGATCCCCCGGGGGGGGCGGCGGCCCCGCGCGGGCCCGGCCGTGCGCCCTCTTCCCGCTCCGGCGGGGGAAAAACAACAGCGCGGGATGGCGGAAAAACCGGGCCCGGGCGGGAAAAGAAAAACTACCGGAATTAAAAAAAAAAAAAAAAAAAAAAAAAAAATTAAACTCCAAAAAAGCGGAGTAGAAATAAAGAAAAAAAAAATCTCCCCACGCCCCTCGGGCCCCCCCGCAGCCGGCCCGGGCGGGGGGCGGCGGCGCCATGTGACGCACGCGGCGCCCCGAACCCCCCCGGCCCGGTTCCGCCGGGGGGGGGAGCCGGGGGGGGCCGGCGGGAGGCGGCAGCGGCGGCCCCCGAGCCCCCTGGGGCCGTTTGTGCCCCCGGCCGGCGGCGCGGGGCGCGCGGGCCGCACAGGCCGCACAGGCCGCGCAGGCCGCGGGCGCCGTGAGGGCGCGGCCGGCGGGGGGGCGGTGGGGGGGCCGCGCTGAGGGCCCGGCCCGGGGGGGATCGGACCCGGATGGCGGCCGGGGGGGGCGCGGGGGGCCCGCGGGGAGGGCCGGGGGGCGGCGGTGGGGGGGCGATGGGGGGGGGGGGGGGCAGGGGGTCGGGCCTACCTGTGTCGGCGCCGGTAACGGCGTTGGGCGAAGGGCGCTCCGGGCGGAGCGGGAGGAGGGAGGGCGGGAGGGAGGGGGGGGGGAGGCGGGGAGGGAGCGCGGCGGGCGGGCGCGCGGGATGGCGGCGGCGGCGGCGCGGGCGCGGCTGCTCCGACTGCGGCGGCCGCGGGTCTGGGAGGGGGCGGCGGGCGCGGCCCGATTTACACCCGCCCCGACCCGGAAACGCACCGCGCGTGCGGGGCGGGACGGAGCGGCCGCCGCCCCACACAGCGCCCCCTGGCGGCGGGGAGGTCCGGGAGCGGACTGGGGGCGCTGGGGGAGAACTGGGGGGGCAATGGGGGGCAATGAGGGAGTAATGGGGGCACTGGGGCAGCTCTGGGGGAAATGAGGGTAAAGGTGAGCGAATAAAGGTGTGATAGAATTGTGTATGGGAGACATGGGGCAACGGGGGGCAATAGGAAGGGCTGGGGGCAATAGGGGCACAGGGGGCACAGGGCAGCCCCCCTCCCTGGGAGCATTGGGGTTTGTGACCCCCCCAAGCCCAGCCCCCCTCGGCGCGAAGGAGACGCTGACGCACATTGGGGTGTCCCAGAGCTTTATTGGGGGACAGCGGGGACACCCCGGGACCCCCTCGGCAGCAGGGGATGGGGGACATGGGGACAGGATGGGGGTCCCCAAGTGGTCCCAGGCGGTTCCTGGTGGTCCCAGAGGTTCCAGGAGGTCCTGGCGGGTCCCAGGTGATTCTGGGGGGTCCTGGGGGGTCCTGGGGGTGCCTCAGTCGGAGCTGCTGGACGAGGAGGAGGAGGACGAGGACGAAGAGCGCTGGGGGGGACAGCAGAGCCATGAGCTCTGCACCGAGGGTCTGGGGGTGACCCCCCCGTGCCCCCCCCCGGGTCCCCCCACCTTGTGCCTCTTGTGAGCCTTCTTCATCCTCTTCTTCATCTTCTTGGCCGCCTTCTTGTCCAGCCCGGGGGGGAGCGAGGGGAGCACCCCCGGGTGCGGGAGCACCCCCGGGTGGGGGGGCTGCGGCAGGGGGGGACCCAAGGGGGGGCCCGAGGGGGCCAGAGGCGGCCCCGGGGGGTACGGGGGGGGCCCAGCGGGGTACGGGGGCTGCCCCGGCCCCCCCAGCGGGGTGGGAGGCGCCGCGGGCGGGGGGTACACGGGGTTGGGGGGTGGGACCTGGGGGGGGTACGTGGGGTTCGGGGGGTACGCGGGGTTGGGGGGGGGCGGCTGTCCTGGGGGGGAAAAGGAGGAGATTGAGGGGGGAGTCTGACCCCGGAGGGGTCAAGGCAGCCCCCCCCAGTTTGGGGTGTCCCCCCGTACCTGCACCAGGGTTCCACATGGGGGGAGACTCCAGGACCTGAGGGGAGGCACGGGCGGTGAGCGGGGACCCCCCGAACCCCGCCGGCACCCAGGGGAAACTGAGTCAGGGTTTTTGGGGCGCCCCCCGGGACTGCATGGGGCCGGGCGGCGGGGGGGCTGCGCGGGAGTCGGAGGGTTTGGGGTGCGGGGGGGATTTGGGGTTTGGGGTGCGGGGGGGGGGTCCTGGGACTTCGCTCCCACCTTCGCTCCGGCCGCGGCCCCTCCCGGAAGGAAGGAGGGCGGGGCTTCACCAGGGGCGGGGCTTGGCTCGGGCTCCTCCCAGGGGCGGAGTCTCGTCCTGCCCCCTCCAGCCCCGTTCCCCGTGTCCCCCTGCCCTGCTCATGCCTCAGTTTCCCCGCAGATCCCCGGTGGGTTCCCGGTGTCCCCCTGCCCTGCCCGTGCCTCAGTTTCCCCGCAGATCCCCGGTGGGTTCCCGGTGTCCCCCTGCCCTGCCCGTGCCTCAGTTTCCCCGCACGCACCTGGCGGGGGGCGGCCCCCGGGCCGGGGTCCCCCGGGGCCGGTGCGGGCCCCGCGGCCAAGCGCTGGAGCCGCTGCAGCGCCCGCTCGGCCGAGAGCCGCGCCTCGGGGTCCGGGTCCCAGCAATCCTCCAGCAGCTCCGGCAGAGCCCCCCCGGCCTGTGGGACCCCAACGACCCCGGGTCACCCGGGGATGTCACCCCCGAAGGGGGACAGCCCCCGGTGCCCTCGGCACCATCGCTCCAGCGGGGAGGGGACCCCAGGGCAGGGACCCCCCCCCAAACACCCCTGGGACCCCCCTCGGGTGTCCTGAACCACTCCGCACCCCCCTGAGACCCCCGCGGTGACACCCAAAGCACGGGCACGGCACCCCGGGCACCCTCAGCATCCCCGGGCACCCAGGCTGGGACCCCCCCCTCGGACCCCCCGTCCCCCGGGGGTCACCCCTGCCCGCGCCCACCCGGGGGGGTGCCGGGGTCGCGGGGCTCTGACCTGCGGGGTGCGGTGCCAGGCCGGGGGGATGAGCGGCCGCCGCCTCTCGTCCGCGGCCAAGCGGCGCAGCTGAGCCCCGCTGGGGCTGGAGCCCAGCTCGGCCTCGTAGGCCAGGCGGAACGGCGGCACCGGGGCTCCTGCGGGGCGGGACGGGGCGGCCAGAGGGGTCAGCGGGGCCGGGGGGCCGCGGGCAGCGCGGGGGCAGCGCGGGGGCAGCGCGGGGCTCACCGGGGCTCAGGGCCTGGCAGCGGGACAGGATCTCCCAGAGCAGCAGCCCCAGCGCGTAGACGTCGGCCTGGCGCAGCGCCCGGCCCCAGGCCCGCAGGTCCAGGCTCTCGTCCAGGATCTCGGGTGCCAGGTACCGCTGGGTGCCCGCCTGCGCCACACCGGGCCCTGAGCGTGGGGCTCGGGGCCACCGGGGCCACCGGGGCCACCAGGGCCAGGGACGGGCTCAGCTGGCAGCCACAGCCCACACTGCCAGTGACATCTAGGGTGCGTGCCATCCCCAACCCAGGGCTGTCACCTCCCCATCCCATCCCATCCCATCCCATCCCATCCCATCCCATCCATGTCCCCCCTGTCACCTTGCGGATGGCCACGCTGTGCCGGCTCCCGGCGCTGTCCTGGGCACGCGGTGGCAGCGCCAGCGCCAGCCCGAAGTCGCCGATGGCACAGGTGCCGTCCTCCCGCACCAGCACGTTCTGGCTGCTCAGGTCCCGGTGCACCACACTGGGCTTGTACAGCCCTGGGGACACCGGGGGTCACGGGGGCACGGGGCAGGGACAGGGCAGGGGGAACCCAGAGCAGAGCCCAGAGTGGGACAGTGCAGGGGAGCCCCGGGCAGGGGGACAGGGGACAGCAGGGGTGCCACCCTCACCGTCACGCCACAGCTCCTGGTGCAGGAAGGCCAGCCCGCGGGCCAGGGACAGCGCCAGGCGCACGCTGCCCGCCCAGGTGCCCACGTGCTGCCCCAGGAAGTGGCGCAGGGAGCCCTGGGGACAGCGAGGGACACGGGAGGGGACGTGGGACGCCCCCCAGAATCTCCCGCACATGTCCCCCCACCGGGCCCCCGTCCCCACCGCTGTGCTCCCCGACCGTCCCACGCACCCCCCGAGCCCCCTCAATCCCTTGCACACACCCTGAGCCCCCCAAACCCCCGTTACAACCGAGGCCCCTGAGCCCCCACTACTCCAGTACCCCTCGAGCCCCCCAAACTCCTGTTATCCCCCCCCCGGCCCAGTACCCCCCAAGCCCCCCAAACTCCTGTTACACCACCCCCGTTGCCCCCTATATCTCCCGAGCCCCGCAAAATCCTGTTATCCTCCCCCAGTACCCCCCAAACCCCCTCCCCAGTCCCCCCCAGCCCCCGGGGTGACGCACGGCCGGGTAGAGCTGCAGCACCAGGAGCCCCCCGCGGGCCCGGGGCGCGGCCGCCCGGGTGTGCAGCAGCCTGGCCACGTTCTCGTGCTCCATCAGCGGCAGCGAGTGCACGGCGCGCTCGGCCGCGAACCTCCGGCGGGCCCCGGCCGCGAACGCCTTGATGGCCACGGGCCGCTGGCGCAGCGTGCCCCGCCACACGGCCGAGAAGCGCCCGGACTGCAGCACCTGCCCCGCGGCGGGGACACACGGGGGACGCGGCTGGCACCGGGCGTCCCCAGCACCCGGCACCCCCACACGGGGACCACCTCTGGGGGTCCCTCAGCGCTGTGTGCCCCCCGGACTGATGCCCCCTCTGCCGTGGGTGTCCCCACATCCCCTCCCAGCATCGCCTCCTTCCCTGCCCTCCCACTTGGGTGCCCCCGTTGGGTGTCCCTTGCCCAGTTGGGTGTCCTTTGGCCCATGGGTGTCACTCACCCCATGGGTGTCCCTCTATGGGTGTCCCTCCTCCCGTGGGGGTCCCTCTATGGCTGTGCCCCGCCCCGGGGTGCCCCGCACCTGCAGGAAGCGCAGCGCAGGCAGGTCCGGGCTGGGGGGCTCCGGCGGGGGGACCCCGATTCTGCGCCCCCCCCGCGGTGGCTGCCCCGTGCGGGCCCTCGTCCAGCGCAGTCCTGGATGGGGGACACCAAGGACACCCCGATCCGGGGACCCCCCCACAGGAACCCCCCAAATCAGGGACACAGCACCGGGGGGCACCAGGGACCAACAGCCCCCCGTCGCCTCGCCAGGGAGGGGATGTGGGGAATGTGGCATCCCGGGGTCCCCGGGGGACACCCCACCCGGGACACCCCACCCGGGACATCCCAGCCGGGACACCCCACCCGGGACACCCCACCCGGGACACCCCACCCGGGACACCCCACCCGGGACATGCACCCGGGACACCGCACCCGGGACATCCCACCCGGGACACCCCACCCGGGACACCCCACCCGGGACATCCCAGCCGGGACACCCCTCCCGGGACATCCCAGCCGGGACACCCCACCCGGGACACCCCACCCGGGACATCCCACCCGGGACATGCACCCGGGACACCGCACCCGGGACATGCACCCGGGACACCGCACCCGGGACACCCCCCCCAAGGGAGTCACAAGGACACCGGGGACCCCCCGCCCCAGGGACAGTGTGTGACACCACACCTGCAGTCCCCCCCACCTTCACCCACTCTGGGAACACCAGAGATGTGGCCTTTGGGGACACCCAGGGGACATGGGGTAGGGGCTGGCTGTGCCCGGGGGTCCCCCCGTGTCCCCGTCCCTACCGAGGACACCGAGACAGATGAGGAGGATGAGGAGGGGGCTGGCACCCAGCAGCCACAGGGTCCCCGAGGACCCGCCCCGGCCGGGCACTGGGGACAGAGACCGAGGTGACACAAAGCCCCTCGACCCCCGGGTGTCCGGGGTGGTGGTGGGGGACACTTTGGGGGATCCTGCAGCTTCAGGGGACCCCGCAGCTTTAGGGGATCCCGCAGCTTTAGGGGATCCTGCAGCTTTAGGGGACCCTGCAGCTTCAGGGGATCCTGCAGCTTCCCCTACAGCTTTAGGGACCCTGCAGCTTTAGGGGACCCTGCAGCTTCAGGGGACCCTGCAGCTTTAGGGGACCCTACAGCTTTAGGGGATCCTGCAGCTTTAGGGGATCCTGCAGCTTTAGGGACCCTGCAGCTTTAGGGGATCCTGCAGCTTTAGGGGATCCTGCAGCTTTAGGGGATCCTGCAGCTTTAGGGACCCTGCAGCTTTAGGGACCCTGCAGCTTTAGGGGATCCTGCAGCTTCAGGGGACCCTGCAGCTTTAGGGGATCCTGCAGCTTTAGGGGATCCTGCAGCTTTAGGGACCCTGCAGCTTTAGGGGATCCTGCAGCTTTAGGGGATCCTGCAGCTTTAGGGACCCTACAGCTTTAGGGGATCCTGCAGCTTTAGGGGATCCTGCAGCTTTAGGGACCCTGCAGCTTTAGGGACCCTGCAGCTTTAGGGGATCCTGCAGCTTTAGGGACCCTGCAGCTTTAGGGGATCCTGCAGCTTCAGGGGGACCCTGCAGCTTTAGGGGACCCTACAGCTTTAGGGGACCCTGCAGCTTCCCCTGCAGCTTTAGGGGATCCTGCAGCTTTAGGGGACCCTGCAGCTTCCCCTGCAGCTTCCCCCACAGCGCCCTCAGAACCCCCGGCTCCCCCATGGATCCCCCTGCGGGGAGATATCGCGATGTCACGCTCAAGATATCGCGATGTTACGCTCAGGCAGAACCCTTCTCCTCTTACCGGTACCGTACCGTTACCCCCCGTTATAAATCACCCTGTTCCGCCGCTGATAAACGCCATTTCCCCGTCCAGCACATTGGTGTGTGCGTGTGCTCGGTCCGTGGGGCAGGGCTGCTGCCACCGAGCCGTGCTCGAGCCGGGACGCCGGGGCCCCAGCGGCGGCAACACCCGCCCCACCCCGCCATGGGTCCCCTGAAGGTGCCGGGGTGCCCCCGTGGGTCCCCTAAAGGTCTCAGGATCCCCCGTGGGTCCCCTGAAGGTGCCGGGGTGCCCCGTGGGTCCCCTAAAGGTCTCAGGATCCCCCGTGGGTCCCCTAAAGGTCTCAGGATCCCCCGTGGGTCCCCCGAAGGTGCCAGGGTGCCCTGTGGTCCCCTGTGTGTCCCCTGTGTGTCCCCTGTGTGTCCCCAGCCCCGAGTGCCCCCCAGCCCCGTACCTGGGCCCTGGCGGGGCCCCTCCAGCCCGCCGGTGGTCGCCGCGGTGCCGGTGGCGTTGCCGTTGCAGAGGTGGCCGTGGCACAGGCACAGCAGCACGGAGCTGCCCGGGTGGCCCGCGGGGCTGGGGGCGCAGGTGGCCGAGGGACAGGCGTCTCCCCGGCCCCCCCAGCAGCCTGGGGACAGCGGCACGGTCACCCGGGCCAGGGGACAGGTGGGACCCCCGTGCGGGGCAGGGGACAGGTGGGACCCCCGTGGGACCCCCGGGGGGGGGGCGGGGGACAGGTGGGACCCCCGTGGGACCCCCGGGGGGGGGCGGGGGACAGGTGGGACCCCCGTGCGGGTCCCCCCCCCAGCGGCTCCTCCCCAGCGCCGCCGCAGCCGCTGCTCAAGGCCAAGGCCAAGGGAGCCGCTGGCAGGGACCAGAACCTCCCCAATCCCCCCGGCCCGGAGCAGCCCCCGCTCCTGCCCGGCCCGGGTCGGACCCCTTTTGCCTCCCCAAGACCCCCCCAGGGCAGCACCAAAGCCCTCGGTCCTGCCCCAGCCCCTTCTATCCCTTCAAATCCCCCCCTGGGGCAGGACCAGCCCCTCCAGCCTCCCCCATCCCCTTCTGCCCCTCCAACCCCTCCCGGAGCAGGCTCAAAGCGCAGCCACCTTTCCCCCTGCCCAGGCCAGGGGTCCCGGGGGTCTCCCCCTTTCCCCCTGCCCTGAGCGGGGGTCCCGGGGGTCTCCCCCTTTCCCCTGCCCAGGCCGGGGGTCCCGGGGGTCTCACCCTGCACCAGAGCGTGGCTGCGGTTCCAGATGCCCACGCAGCACTGCCCGGGGGGGCAGCGCACGGCTCCGGCCGCCGCCCCCCCCGCGTCCCCCAGCGCGCCCCGCACGCTCGGGTGCTTGTAGGACACGCAGGTCAGGTTCTGGGGACCTGCCAGGGGACACCTCGCACCAGGGGGGGCTCTGAACCCCCAAAAGGGACCCCCAGCCCCGGCTGAGCCCCCCAGCACCCACCTGGGCGCCCCATGGGAGCCTCCGCGGGGCCGGTGGGAAGAGGAGCGAGCGGGAGCAGCAGGAGGAGGAGGAGGAGGAGGAGGAAGAAAAGGAGAAGGAGGAGGAGGAGGAGGAGGAGGAGGAAGGTGCTGCCCCCGCATCAGGGAGGAGAGAGCCAGGGTGTCTGGGGAGGGGGCAGCCAGGCCTGGCCCCCTGCCCTGCATCACCCAAACGGAGCTCCGTGTCCCCTGTACCCCCTGCCACCCCCAAAATCGGCCGTGCCCACCAAGGGACCCCCTCAGATTTCCAGACAACGCCAGCGACTCGTGTTTATTACAAAAAGAACTCGTCGTTCCCCATTTACAAAGGAGCCCCCCAAAACTAACAGTTTCATCTAAGTCTTTTTGTACAAAAAAATAGCACTTTGGGACCCAAAAAAAAAAATCATCCACCACCCCCTCCCCCCAAAAAAAATCGCCTTTTGGGGGGCAGGTTTATGACATCAGCCACCGGATTTGTGAAAACCAACCCCCCCGCCCCTCCCCTTCCCCAAATTAAAACAACAGAGACGGGACGAGATCAAACAGGGAGAGAATTATTGCCAGTTTGGGGGGGCTGGACCCCCCAGGACCCCCCCGCTGCATAGAGAACCGGCCCCGGCCCCCCGGAATGAAGGGGTGACAGTGGATTAAAGCTGGGGGAGGGGGCAGACCCCAGAGCCCCCCAGCCCCTCTGAAGGGCGTGGGAGCGGAGCAGGGGGGGCTCACCCCAGCCTGACACCCCCTTGTCAAGGCACGTTTGTGTTTTGTGTCCCGGGAATGGCTGGGGGGGTCTGCGGGCTGCTGGGGGCTTTGGGGTGCCGGGAGCAGGGAGGGGACCCCGTGCCAACAGAGCCAAAATGGGGGCGGTGGGATCCAGCTGCCCCCCCACCCCCCGGCACTGGGAGCAGCGCTGGTGGTGTGGACCCCCCCCCCCCCCCACCAAAATGCTCTGATCCCCCCAAAAACCGCAGGGCAGCAGCCCAGGCTCTGAGAGGGCCCCCCGGGGGTCCCTGGGGCCCCCTCCCTCCCCGGGGTCCCTTTCCATAGGACAGCCGAGCTCCTTGGGAACAGTCCACGGGGAGGGAGGGGACACCGGGGACACCACCCGGGACATCCCAGCGCCGGAGCCGGGCTGGGCTTTGGCACCTGATCCCCTCCGGGACAGAGCTGGGCTCGAGGGGCATCGGGGTGGCGGTAAAATCACCAAATTGACCATTAAATTAAGAAACCTCCTGTTGTTTGTCTCAATCCTTTGTGGATTTCGGGCTGGGGGGGTCGGGGGGAGCTCATAGTGCTTCACAGGGTTATTAAAATACAAATGCTTAAAGTTTCCTATATAAAAATATACAAATGCAAAAATAGATATCAAGAGAGAGAGCCGGGGGGGGCTGGGGGGGCCGGGCCCTGCGCCCCCTCCCCGGGGAGCTTCTGCTGCCTTTCCTTTTTTTGCGTGTTTTTTACAAAAAAAAAACAACCCCAAATCAAAACAAGATTCCTGCTTCCCGCCGGCTCCCGGAGCTGCCGAGCGAGCGGAGCGAAGCTCGGGATGGAGATGGGGCAGCTCCTGCTGTCCCGAGGGACCGCGGCTCCTCCCCGGGCTCCTGGCACGGCTGGAGCTTCTCCCGGGACAGCCGTGGGCAGCGGGACACGGGCCGGGCTGGGAAGCACCGAGGGGGCATGGGGTGGCTGCTCTGCACCTGCCCTGGGGGGACGGGCGAGAACAGCCCGGGGCAGGTGGGGATGGATGGCCCGGGCAGGTGAGAACAGCCCGGGCAGGTGGGGATGGATGGCCCGGGCAGGTGGCATTCATGGACCAGCTCCATGCCGGGGGCTCCCCTCTGCCCCGACCCCAAAACAGGAGCAGGGAAGTTGTGGGTCCCCTCCTGGGCCCCTGCCCCGCTCAGGCCCTGCTGGGCTCGCCCCAGAGCTGCTGCTGGGAACAATCCCAGATTTCCTTTTGGGGATCCACCCCTGCACCCACAGCCCCGCTGGGGACGAGCCCGGGCAGGGCAGCCGGGACGGGGCTGGGGCAGGAAGAGGAGGGTGTGGGAGGAAGAACGGAAAGGACCGAGCCCTCCCCCGGCGGGAGGAGCAGGATCCTGCAAAACCCTTTTTGGGGGTTTTTCTCCAAACTGTCCCTGTTTCCAGCTCCCTTTTTTTTTGTCAGGAGCCACCTCCAGCGGTGCCACAACAAAACCCTCGAGTGTCCCTCGTGTCCCTGCGGTGCTTCCCCCTCGCTCCAGACCGGCTGAGCTCCGCAGACGCTCCTTTTTCCCGATTATTACTATAATTATTATTAATTCCAATGCTGGCTGTAATAAAAAAAATCAACTTTTCTCCCCCGAGGAGGCTCCAGTTGTCCCCCCAGGGCTGCGTCCCAGCCCCTCTGTGCACGACCTTCCCATGGAGCAACTCCACTCCCACGGGACAGGGAGCCTTGCCAAGAAAACGGCTGGAAAAAACCAAGATCCAAGAAAAAAAATAAAACAACACCTGCCAAGGCAGGGGAGGGCAGTGGGAGTCCAAGGGCGAAACATCCAGCGGGATCTCCCCCCGAGAATGCCAAAGGAATTACAGAGTCACCTCAAAGCAAAGCGCCGACAGCCCGGGAGGGGTCGGGGGCTCTGGTGGGAAAGGGGGTCGGGGAGGGAAGGGGAGCTCGGGCTCGCCCGGCGCGCCCCAGAGGGGCCGACCTGCTCCAGGATAAGGCATCAAAGGGACCACGCCATGGTCACAGCAACATCTCTCCTCTCTCAAACGAACACATTTTATATTTTTATATATATAATAATAATATAGAATCTTTTCTCTTCTTTTTTTTTTTTTTTCTTTTTTGGTTTTTTTTTTGTGTTTGTTTTTTTTTTTTTTTTGTATTGTTTTGTTGGTATTTCTGTCGTTGGGTTCTTTTTTTGTTTGCTTTTTTTTTGTTTTTTTTTGCTAAAAGGACCAAGGCATGATGACACCAAGGGACCTCGGGTTGGGGGGAGAGGCAGGAGGAGGGGAGGAAAAAGGGACAAAAAAAGGGGGGGGAAATCAAGCCAAAATTAAAAAAAAATATATATATAGCTCTGGCCTTCAGGTGGAGGAGGCGGCCGGGCAGTGCTGGAGGTGCCGCTCAGAAGCCTCAGAAGCCGTTGCCGCTGATGTTGATGGACTGCAGGTCGGCCACCTGCATGACGTTGATGCCGCTGCTGGCCAGGCGGGCGATGCCCTCGGGGCAGATGGCCTCCATGGCCACCATGTTGGTGGCGATCAGCGCCGAGGGCGTGGCGCCGCCGTTGCCCTCGGCCGAGGCTGCCGTGTCCATGGGGACGGCCGAGACGTTCATGGCCACGCTGGCGGCGCCTCCCTTCTTGTTCTGGTGGGTCTTGATGTGCTTGGAGAGGTGGTCGCTGCGCATGAAGCGTTTGGGGCACTCTGGGCAGGCAAACTTCTTCTCTCCTGCGGGGAGGGACAGCGCCGTGAGGGACGGAGGGGAGAAGGCTGGGACTGGGGAGGGGGTCCTGCCCTCTGAGAGAGGGGTCAGGCCCCGGAGCGAAGACATGAAGGACAACGCTACAGGACGCTCGAATTTTGGGAAAAGGTTGGGATTGGGGAGGGGGTCCTGCCCTCTGAGAGAGGGGTCAGGCCCCGGAGTGAAGACATGAAGGACAACGCTGCAGGATGCTCGAATTTTGGGAAAAGATTCCTCCCCACAAGAATGCTCAGGCTTTGGAGGGGCTCTCAGCCCCAAGAGATCAAAGCCAACACTCCAGGATGTTGAAATTTTGGGAAAAGGCTGGGACCTTGAGAAAAAGTTCCTCCCTGTGAGAATGCTCAGGCTCTGGAGGGGCTCAGCCCCAAGAGCTCAAGGCCAACACGGCAATTTCAGCTCCACAGATCCCTGAGGCTGCCCCACGAGCCAGAGCAGCCAGCCCAGCCCCCCAGAGCCCCCCGCCCCACCTGTGTGCGTGCGCTTGTGCCGCTGCAGCTCGTCGGAGCGGGTGAAGCGCTTCCCGCACAGCACCCACGTGCAGATGAAGGGCCTCTCCCCTGTGTGCCACCGCAGGTGCGCCCGCAGGTGAGACGTCTTGCCGTACACCTTCCCACAGCCCGGCACGTGGCAGATGTGCTGCTTCTTCTTGCCTGGATCCCCAGAGCTCCTGCGGGAAGGGAAAGGTTAAACCTGGGGGAATTTCAAGGGATACGGGGTGGAGCTGCTGGACTAGGATCAGACCTGTGGGACTGATGGGTTTGGGGAGAGCCAGGTGCTGTCCTTGGCTGACAACAGCCCCATGGGACACGGGGAATTGGGGCTGGAAAGCTGGGAAAGGACCTGAGGGAGCCAGAAGGCCACGTGCATGTGGCACTTGGGGACACGGGTGGCCTTGCCAGGGCTGGGGGAACAGCTGGAGCTGATGATCTGAGGGACCCTTCCCAACACAAATAACCCCATAAAACGAGGCCCTTCGGGGCGGATGGGGCGCTCCTGGTGGCACAGCCTCACCTGCCCTCTCCTTCCTTGCAGTAGGGACAGGTGCAGGCTTCCCTCCGCGTTTTGCGGCCCTGCTGGGGCTGGGGGTCGGGGCTGGTCTCGCCCTCCTCCACGGCCGTGCTCTCGTCGCCCAGCCCGTCCCCGCTGCCGCCGTGCAGCCCCAGCTGGGCCCCGTGCTCACCTGCAAGGCAAGGGACAGGCACGTTACAGCAGCTCCTCACTGGGAACCAGGCTCTCCTCTGCCAAAGGTGAATCCCACCCTTTTCCCTCGGCTTTCCTGACATTCCCCGGCCTGGGGCTCTCCCTGGCCTCCCCTGGACCTCTGCATTTCCCCCATTTTGGCCCAGGTCTTCAATTTATTTCCAGGGGCTGTGATTCCAGCCCCAAATCCACCTTTTTCACCCCAATTTCCTCACAGGAAGGACATGCTGTCACTGAACGTGGCAGGTTTGAGACAAGCACACCTGGGGTTTTATCTCATTCCAGGGTTGCTCTCCCAAGGCCGGGAAATGAAGCTCCAGGCAGGAATTATTCCCAAAAATCCCATCTGGGGCTTTTCCTGGTGCTGTGTCCAGCAGCTCAGTGAGGAGGAGGCGGCAGGAAGGCCAGTGAGGCTGTCCTGGGGCTGCTGGTCACTCGCTGCCCTTTCCAAAGCTGGCACTCCCAAACCCCAGCCCACGATCCTTCTGGGCAGCCCTGCTGGGAGCAGCACCTCGGCCAGGCAGGGAAATTTCCTTTACCATCCTGGTTTTCCCCACAGGAGCTCCAAGGCAGGAGCCCAGGGGGGTTGGAGAGGGACAAATTTGAAATGCCCCATGAGGCACAGGCTGGGCACGCCTGGAGGTGCCAGGAGGGAGTTTCACAACCCAGAGACAGCGCTGGGAATGAGGAAGAATTCCTGGCAGGAGCAACCTCCCCAGTCCCTGCTGGTGCCAGTGCCAGCAGGCGTTGGTGGCGCCTGGGCAAAGCTCCACGAGGGACAGGAGCCACCAGAACGGGTCCCTGGGGCTCAGGAGCCACCAGAGCAGATCCCCGGGGCTCAGCAGCCACCAGAACGGGTCCCTGGGGCTCAGCAGCCACCAGAGCAGATCCCCGGGGCTCAGCAGCCACCAGAACGGGTCCCTGGGGCTCAGGAGCCACCAGAACGGGTCCCTGGGGCTCAGGAGCCACCAGAGCAGATCCGCGGGGCTCAGGAGCCACCAGAACGGGTCCCTGGGGCTCAGGAGCCACCAGAACAGGTCCCCGGGGCTCAGGAGCCACCAGAACAGGTCCCTGGGGCTCAGGAGCCACCAGAACAGGTCCCTGGGGCTCAGGAGGGACAGGAGCCACCAGGAAAGTGAAGAAACCTTCCCTAAAATCCAAGCTGAAGCTTCCCAGCACAGCCTGAGGCTCCTCCATCACCGGGGAGAAGAGGCAGTGGGAGGTTGGCTGCCCCCAGCCCGCAGGGGTCCGGATGCCCTGGGAAAGGCAGAGCTGGCCTGCCGGGGACACCCAGAGCTCCAAAGAGCCCCAGGAGCAGAGCCCGGCCCTGTCACACACCGGGGAAGGGCAGGAGCGGCCAGGATGTCGCCTGGCACATACAGCCCAGGCATCCCCAGGACTGTCCCTTCACCCAGCCCCTGGGCCCTGCCCTCAGCCCGGGCAGCACGGCAGTGCTGGGCAGGAAATGTCCCCTGCAAAGGTGACACGGCTTGAAGGCTGGCCCTCGGTGCCACGCTCCCCAGGATCCCAGGAGCTCCCCAGGCCCTCCCTGCAGCTCCGTGACGTGTCTGCAGGCACAGCCCTGCACGCAGCCGGCCTGGGAGGGGTTTGTAAGCTCCCTAAGCCAGCACCGACAGCTTTGTGCTCCAGCCACGGATTAGAGACTTCCCCGGATGGGAAGAGCTGCTGGGGAAATTAAAAAAAAATAAAAGCAAGAAAAAATAAAAGGAAAAAAAAAAAACCCACAACTTCTCTCCCCCGCAATAATCCCAAACCAGGAGAAACACAAGTTCTTTCCCCAAAAATACAGCAGGGGAGAACCCAGCTAGGATGCCTTGGAATGGCTTCAATCCTCCAAGAGGCAAAAGCCTACATGGTGTTTTCTGGCCTTTTGGCCAGAACAAACCCAAATCGTGCTGCTGGAGATCTGTGGCTGCCTCTCAGTGAGGCATAAACCCAGGGCAGCAAATCCTGGACCTGCAGGGATCATCCCACCCCAAGCAGGAGCTCTGAAATCCCTGGGATACGACAGGTTCAGGGGAAAAGTGGGCAGAGAGGATAATTCACGTTTATTATCCCCCCTAATGCACATCCCTACTAAGACTAAAGCTTCCCCGGAGGCTCCACACTCGGGTCAGCAAAGCCCTCAAAAATACATTATTAATAGAGCAAGAGGAGGTTTAATCCCTGGAAAAAGCCTGGAGAAAAAGAGGGATTTTGGGAAGGCAGGCGAGGGGAGCTGCCCCTGGCCCAGCTCCACCTCTGAGACCCCCCAGGAACGGGGCAGTTTCTGGTGTCCCACTAAAAAACCCCAAACCCCGGAATCTTGGCTGGGGGATTCTCTGCAGACAAAGTGCTCCTTGTGCAGGAAAAAGCTGGGGCTTGTTTGCTTTATTTAGCAAACTACCAGGAGGTGAGAAATGCCCGGCAGGGAGGAGGGAGCAGCTCTCACACCCACCCCGGCCAGCCTCAGGCAGGGGAACAGACCCCGTGTTCATTTTTAGGGGAAGAGCAGGAAATAAAACCCAAAACCGACAGACCGGGGCTGATTGTGCAAACTGTGCACCTCTGGCAGCTGTGCCTGGGCAGAGGGCGAGGGGGGAGAGCTGGCACCAGGCACGACATGGCTTCCTGGCACGAGGAAGTTTTCGGGTGAAAATAAAGAAAAGCAAAACCCGGGGACACGTAGCCCCAACCTCTACGGGTGTGTTCCTGAAAACACCTCCAAAATCCACATTTTCTAGCTCACAACTCGAGTTCTCCCCATTTCCTGCCTGGTTTTTGGGGTCACTGCCCTGCCCAGAACAAACCCCAGCTGCTCCAGACACACCAAAGAGCTGCACAAAGGGACAAAGTGGCTTTGGAACGATGTCCCCTTGGTTTTTTCCCATCTGATTCCCTCCCTGGTTTGCCAAACGAGTTAACCTGCACCAGGAGCTCATCCATGTAAATGAGCCCAGCTCCAGCTCAGCAATTCCTTGGAGATCGGGGCCGTGGAGAGGGAACCAGGGGATGGGGCAGGCTGGAAGCTGCAGCCCAGTGAGTAATTGGGCTTTAATTTGGACTCTGATGACTCCAGAGGCCACTCCTTGGGCAGCTCCTGTAATTGCTGGAGGTTTCTGTGCATCAGCATGAGCGACCCTTCCTTTGGAGAGGGGATAAATTGGGATGGAGCCGATGGAGTGAGGGAGGGGACAGAGCTGAGGCAGGGAATCACCTCATCATCCACCTTGCCAGATCCCTGAACCCCCCGGGATTTGCCAAATGCCTCTGTTGTGCTGCAGACTGACAGACAGAGCCCCTCTGTCCTTCAAATCCCTGCCCGAATGGTCACAAAACTGGGATGAAGCCTCCAGTCCTGCCTTGGCTGGGCTGAAAGCACCCAGAGCAGCTCACCCTGCAGCACAGGCAGCTCCCACCACAGCACCCCTGCCAGCCAGGCAGAAATCCCTGTGGCAGGAGGAAAATGCATGGCTTTTTCCAAGGTAATTCCAATTAATTTCCAAGGCAAAGGTAATTCCCCAGGTGGGGAACCCCAGCAGGCGGCTCCCACCTCACCCGAGCCTCTGTGCACCTCTCCCTCACAGCAACCAGGAGTGGGAGCTTTCCTGGGCCACAAATCCCAAGTTTTTGATCCCAAGGAGGAACTGACGCCTGTATCAGCCCCAGGATCTAACCCAGGCCTGCCGGGACGGGGTGGGAGGGGATGAGGAGCCGTCTGGAGGCTGCCGGCCGGGCTGAGGTGGGAGCCCACGCTCTGGCGAGGAGCCACGCGGAAACTCCCCCAAAGCCGGGAGCCAGGCCGGGCCTGCTGTGTGGGGCGATAAGCACGGGGCTCCAGCAGGGCTGGGGCTGGCCCGGATAAAAGGAAAAGGCAGATCAGGGCCCAGCAGACGGGCCTGGAGCCGGGACCTCTCCCGGGAGGAGTCACGGGGTGGGTGCCGCACGCCCGACCCGTCCGACCGGCCGGCGCGGCCGCCAGCCCTTCCCAGCCCCGCCGAGCCGGGCCCGGAGCAGCAGCAGGGACAGCAAAAGGAGCAGCAGCAGGGCTGCCCCATGGGGCCCAGCACCCACAGGCTGTCCCCCTCCATGGGGCCCGTGTGTGGGGCACAACCTCAGCCAGACAAAGCCGGCACAAGGCAAGCTCTGCCGGGAGCGCTCCCCTTCCTCCCACGCAAACCCGGGGCTCTCTGGGGGTTCGTGTCAGCCCCCAGGGAAGGACACGGATGGCGGTCAGCCCAGGAAGCCAGAGGGGATGTAAAGTCCAGCCTGGCCGGGATTCAGAGCAGGAAGTTTCACAATGCGCCGGTTTGTGCCGTGATGTCACGGCTGCGGTGAGACCAACAAGGGCCGCGCGTCACGGCAGGCTCGGCTCCCTCCTCCCCTCCCCGTGCCATGGCGATGCCTCACCCAGGCCCTGCCACAAGGCTGCCCTTAAAAACCAGCAAACAGCACACAATCGGGGCTTTGTGGGAAGGGCCCTGGAGCAGGGAGCCACGAGGGGATCGTGGCACACGCTGCCGAGGGCTCCTGTGCCCACCAGGGATGGTCCTGACGGCCCAACTCCCCCACATCCTCACCCAAGGAGCTGGAAGGGAGCTCGTGCTGCCCAGAAAATCCCAACCCCACCCAACAGCTTCATCCAGCCCTGGAATCAAACATCCCAAAAGGAGGGATATCCCTTGAGTGCCCCCAAAACAAGGGGGTTTAATTCCAGTGCTGACCCCCCTGGTGGTCACCTGTTTACACAGCACATTCCTCAGCCAGGTAGGGCTGGGACAGGGACGTGGGGACAGCAGGGCTCTGCCAGGGACAAGGACATGGGGACAGAGCCACTATAAGGACACCGAGCTCAGAACAGCCCCTCCCTAGGGCAAAAGAGGAAGAGAAACTGCGATGTCACAAAGTCGCCACCATCATCCCCCTCACACAGGATGTCCCCTCCCTGGGCGGGCTGGGGTGACACTGAGGTGGCTCTTGGACCCCTCTGAGGTGTCCCAGCCCCTGGCTGAGCCCCAGACCCCATCCCACCCCAGGAGGGTTTTGGGGTGCTGCCAGCTGAGGAAATCCCCCCTGCCTGGCTCTGGGTGCCCTCCCCAGGGGCACAGCCAGTGGAGGCAGAGCCTGTTTGCCCACATGCCACCGCTGGCGGCCACAGACCTGCCCCTGCCTCTGCTCCTTCCCAGCCCGGCCAGGGAGGAGGAGGAAACAGCCCCTGAGCCACCCCATTAACACAGAGTCACACCTGCACAGAGCTGGGCTCTGCATCCCACCAAGGAAGAAAAAAATCCGAGCTTTAAAGACCTTTTCAGGTGTTGTTTTCTTCCTGAGGGATTTTTCCCCTGTCAAAAACCAGGAGAAAACCTCATTGGCAACAGAGCTGAGGGGCTGGGAGGCACAGCCCCCCATCCCTGGGGCTCAGGAGGGGACACAGAACCCTCTGGAAGGGGCAGGACACGCAGTGCTGCCAGCCCAGATGGCACTGCCTGGGCACCTCCTCCTTCCCCAGGAGCACAAACCCAAGGAAAAGCAGCCCCAGTCCCTCCCCAGCCAGGGCTCATTTTCCATCTGCCTCCCCCGGAAGCAGAGGAGCTTTTCCTGCTCCAAAAACCCTTCCCAACTTCTTGCCTGGAGCAGAAAATTCCAGCGCACATGGAGGCTTGGAAAGCTCTCAGAGATTTGGGGAGCGTTGGGAACAAATCCCTCCCTCAAATTCCCATGGCAGAGCTCGGATACGGAGGGACTCAGGCCTGGGGGGCTCAGCACCCCCTGGAGAGGGGCTGGTGGTGCCTGGGGGACAAAGGGACCCATTGCCACGTCTGAGGGACACGGCCAGGGAAAAGCTGGAGGCAAACCCTGCCCCTGGACGGGCGCCAGGACACTCCGTGCTGGCCTCAGCTCTCCCCATTCCAACCCAGGAGCCTCCTGGACCATCCCACCGAGCTGGGGCTCCCCAAACAACCGCTCTGAACCCTGCTCGGGCTTTTCTTTAAAAACGTCCCCATGTCACAGCGACAGTGCCAGTGCCACTCGGGGCTGGGGACAGAGCCACGAGGCCCTGCTGCTGCTGCTGGGGAATTCTCCATGGCAGATCAAGGGCTGAGAGCTGCTGAGCTAAAAAAAAAGGAGAGAAGAAGGAGGAGGAGAAAGAGGAGGAGGAGGAGGCGGTTGCATGGGTGGTCTCTAGAACGTTCCTCCCTGTTCCACCTCCGAGGGCAGAGCCAGGCACGAATACAGGAACTGGGCTCGCCCATGCCTTTCTGCAGCACCTTCAAAACAAGGAAGGAGCCCGGGAGCCCCGAGGAACGAGCCCCGGCCGGGCAGGAGCCGCCCCTGGTGCGGGGATGGCACCGAGGGGACCCTACAGGTCACCCGTGTGTCCCCCCGGTGCCAGCCCCGCCTGTGGGAGCCCCCGCGGGTCCCTGCGCTCCGGGAAATCCAAGGATCAGGCTAATCCCCAGGCTAGAGTGACCCGTGGCCTGCCTGCGAGCCAAGCTGCTGTAGCAACAGCCCAAAATAATGCTGCAAAACAAGCCCGGGGGAGCAGCAGCCGCCTCTCGCGAGAGGGAAGCTCGGGCTGGATTGAGCAACATTTTCTGCTGCCTCTCAACTGTGACTAAATCCAGCAACAGCCCCTTTTAGCCAGAGCCAGAACACAAAAAAAACCCGGAAAAAAACCCCCAAGGAAAACAGTGGAAAGGCAAGTGGAGAGCGTTCCCAGAGCCAATCCCTTCTGCGGCAGCGGCCGAGCAGGCTCCAGCTCAGCTCCCACACTCCATATCCTGCTTTTCCCAGGTGTGGGACACGGTGGGGTGGATCCCTGGGGATCCGAGCAGGGTGCCCGTGCCCACGGGACCGGCTGGGCCACGCTGAGGTCACGCTGTCCCGCACCCAGACACTTAATGAGCCCTTTCTTCCGCCCCTGGGAGGAAATTCCCCGCGGCTCCGGCTCCGTGACTGTGTTTGTTTTCTCGGGCTTTTCAGTTAATCACTGTGTTTTATGGCCATGACTCCCTGCAGGCTCAGCCAAGGAGCCGAGCTGCACTCGGGTCCTCAGCCCAGCCCTGACCCGAGGCTCCTGGGTGGCCTCCAGAGCAGGACAGTGGCACAGAACCAGGATGTTCTTTCCCCTTTCTTCTCCACTTTGCCCCCACTGCCACCTCCTCCCTTTATTTCCAATACTTAAACTCCCCAAAAAGGCCTTTAGTGTCTCCTGGTGATCGACATACTCCATCCCCAGGGCCAGCAGAAGCCCCACCCCGGCCACCAACACCATTTGACACCAACCACGCCCAGCCCGGCCGGGCCGAGTCCAGCGTTTCTCCTTGGAGGGCAGCCGAGCACTCACCGGGGGCGTTGGCGATGGTCAGGGGCAGCCCCTGCAGCTGGTGCACCTGGATCCCGGACGCTCCCAAGGCACTGAGGTTAATAGTCTGGAGGCCCGGCACGGAGGAGAGCTGGGCGGCGTTGACGGTGACGGTGCCGCTGGGCAGGGAGGCGATGGGGGTCAGCGTGGTGCTGGTGCTGCCCGTCTGGCCCAGCGACACGCCCTGCATGGGGGCCAGCGTGATTGTCTGCGCCTGCGGGTTCTGCACCTGCAGGTTCTGCAGCTGGATGGTCTGCCAGCTCACCTGCCCGTTGGGGCCCACCGTGGGCGTGCGGATGATGATGGGCCCGGAGTTGGGCACGGCTTGGAGCTGCAGGTTCTGCAAGGTGTCTTGGGAGATGGCTTGAGTGGCAAAGGTCTGGCCGGACAGCGGGGTGGTCTGGAGGGCTTGGATTGTCTGCCCTCCTTGGACCAGCTGTGGCTGGATCAGGATCTGCTGCTGCTGCTGCTGCTGCTGCTGCTGTGACTGCTGACTCTGATCGCCCTCCTTCTGCTGGCCCGGCTGCAGGGCCACCCCCGACACCGGGGTCTGCAGAGAGTCCGAGCTGGGGACGCTGCTGGCCCTCTGGGGGGTCTGCGCCTGCACGTTGGTGCCCACCGTGGCGCTGGTGGAGAAATTCATGACGCCCACGTTACTGGTGGTGGTGGTGGTGGAGTAGCTGTTGGCGTTGGTGAAGAAGGCGCCCGAGCTGGCCTGGGACGTGGCCGTGCTGGCCGAGCTGCTGGCAGCCCCCGAGGTGGCCGGCTGGGAGCTGCTGTCCGGCGAGCCCGAGCTGCTCAGGGTGCCCGTCTGGGACGTGGGGGCCAGGCTGGCAGCCACGCTGTTGACCGGCAGCAGGGTGATGTTGCCGTTCAGGGCCACGGGCACGTTGGCCACGTACTGGGTCTGCCCGGAGAGGCTGTTGTTGGCCAGCCCCACGCCCTGGATGGGCACGGCCTGCTGCAGCAGGTTGGGCATGGCGATGAGGTTGCTGCCGCCCGCGCGGCTGGTGATGATCTGCTGGTTGGAGCCGGGGATGATCTGCAGCTGCCCCGAGGCATCCTGCTGCACGTTCACCTGCGCCGGGGTGGTGGCAAACTGCAGCTGCTGCCCATCGATGGTCTGAAACTGGGGGATCACCTGGTACTGGATGTTGGGGATGACGCCCGGCAGGCCCGTCAGCACCTGCTGGTTCTGCAGGCCGGACGCCGAGGTGACCACGTAAGGCCCGGTGCTGACCGGGCGGCTCTTGGAGGCGTCGCCGCCGTTGCTGCCGTTGCTGCCCGGCTCCTTGGAGCCCGTGGGGGTGCTGGAGCCCGCCGAGATGATCTGCCAGCCGTTGGCCGACTGGGTGAGCTGGGCGGCGGCCGCGTTCAGGTCCAGCTCGCCACTCCCGCCCTGCTGGCCCTGGGAGCTGTTGGAGTTCTCATTGGGAGACTCGATGCGGCTGCAGGTGGCTGCCAGCAGGGCCAGCGGGGACGGCTGTGACTCCTGGGGACGAGAGAGGAGGAGTTACGGAGGTGGGAGGAGGCCCGAGGGGCAGGCCCGGAGTGAAAAAAAAAAAAAAAACCAAACGGGGAAACAAACAAAAAAAAAAGAATAACTTAATAAGAGAAAACAGGGAGGAGCGTACTCGGAAAAGATAAACACTCCTTCCTGAACAAACCCACCCACAGCCGGAAAAATACAACTGCCAGGCACAAGGCTGTCAGGCCGGGACAGCCTGAACCCACACGGAAAAGTGTTTTGGGAGGCAGCCTGCCTGGGAAAGCCAAGAGAGAAGAGGCCTCCTCCACCCCCAAGGCGGGGAATCCCCTTGAGGCAGGACAAACCCCCAGGAAGGAGGCTCATTCCTGGGCTCCCCGAGCTGGAGGAGGGCCAGGGGCCCGTGGTGTCAGGGGAGCAGGCGAACTGCGTGTTTCCGAGGAGAGCCGGGGAAGCCACGGGCGCTGCTTGGCAGCGCTCACCCTCCTCTTCCTGCCCTGCTGAAACGCTTGCCTGGGCCCAGCAAACAGCTCGGCCCGGGCCTGGACTTTGCCACGGGATCCCAGGGGTCAGCGGGGCCGATCCTTCTCCCGCTCACCTGGGCCTCCCCACCGCCGGCGCTGCTCGTGCTGCTGGCGTCGCCTTCGCCCTTGTCGGGCTTCACAGCCGACATCTCCTCGGTGCTCTCTTGGTCTGCGCGGGAGGGAAGTGACAGCCCCGGTTAGGGACATTTTGGGGCAGGGCAGCGGCACGAGGCTCGGCAGGCCCGGAGGGGACACGGCGGGCTGGCTCCGGGGGGCCCGTGCGCTGCTGGCGCGGCCGGGAAGGGGCTGCGAGGAGCGGGGAGCTGCCAAGGAGGAACTGGCAGCGGGACAGGGCGGCAGGACCCGGCCCTGCTCCAGGCGCGGCTCCTCCCCGGCCGCCCGGGACACTCCCTGGCCCCCGCCGAGGCGCTCCCCGGGCCTCCCCCTCGCCCTGCCCGCGGCCCGGGGCACGCACCTCCCGCGGATCCACCCCGGGATTCCCCCGCGCGGGTCCGGCCCGCGGGACGCCCTGCCCGGGGCTGCCCCTCCCGCCACCCCCGGCGCGGGGGTCCCCGCTCCCACCGAGTCCTTCCTCTCCCAGCGCTCAGGAGCCTCCTCATCCTCCGCCGGCCAACGGGGCAGCGCCCCACGCTCCTGCCCTCGCCCCCAGCGCCCCGCACCGGGCCGGGGGCTGCCCCGGGCAGGGGACGCGGAGCGCCCCCCGCCCGCTCGCTCCTTCGCACGGCCCCCTCCGCTCCCGGGCCCCGCATCCGCCCCCGCAGGGCGCCGTGCCCGGGAACGGGGGAAAGCCCCCCGGTGCCTGCGCTCGCAGCCGCGCACCCCCCCGGCCTCCCCCGCCATCTCCGTGCCCGATCCCCCGGGAGCTCGCCCCCCCCCCCGCCGCCCCCAGCCCCGATTCCCGGGGCCTCCCCATCACTCCCCGCCGCCCCCTCCTCCGCTCCAGCCCTGCCCGGCGCGGCCGCCGGTCCCTCCCCCGAGGCCTTCCCCCCTCCCCCGGGTCCCTCCCCCGGCAGGTCCCCCCGGCGCGGCGCGGCGAGGCCCGGCCCGGCGGGGCCCGGCCCGGCGGGGCGGGGCCGCCTCTGGCCCCTCCGAGCGGGCGGGCGCCGCCGCCTCTGCGTGTGCCCGGAGCCCCGCGCGGCGCTCGGCCCCGGCCCCGTCCTTACCGCTCATGGTGCCGGGGCCGGGCCGGGCGCGCGGGGCGGGGCGGGGGCGCGGGCGGGCGAGCGGCCGAACCCGCCGGTGCCGCCGAGGGGCTGCCGAGGGAGGGGCCGCGCGCCGCGGCCGCAGCCCCGCGCCCCGCCCCCTCCGCCCCCGCAGCCAATGGGAGCCGCGCGGGCCGCGGAGCGACGGGCAGCGCGGCCAATAGGAAGAGAGGGCGGCGCGGCGCGGGGGGAGAGGAAGGCGGGCGGGCCCCGCCCCCGGCGCCCCGCCCCGTGGGGGAGGGGGAGCGCGGCGGGGCGGTGGCCAATGGGGGCGCGGGGGGGGAGGGGGCGGGCGGCGGCTCAGCCAATCGGCGCCCGCGCGGGCTCGCAGGGAGACCCCGTATGGGCGCGGCCGCGGCGGCGCGGGCCGCGGCGTGATGAACGTGCGCCGCCGCCAATGGAGCGCGGGAGGCGGGGCGTGGCGGAAACTGGCAGCGCCCAGCACCAACCGGCAGCGCGGGCCGCGCCGCGGGGCGGGAGAGGAGCGGATATTGATGGTAGCGCCGACTAATCCCAGTGCGGAGGCGGCAGCCGCGGCGCGGCTCGGTGCCAATCAGCGCGCCGGTCGGTCTCAAACGAGCCAATGGGCGCCGCGGGGAGGCGGGGCCAGCGGCCGGGCTGCGCCCTTGGGGGGACGGCGCGGCGAATGGCGGAGCCGGCGCCATGTTGCGTTCGACTCCCTCCGAGCCGGCCGGGCTCCCCCGGGCACTCCCGGGGCTCCCCTCGGCCTCGGTACCGCGGGTTACGTGCGGCCTCTTCCCTCCCTGAGTCCCCGCTCCATGCCGCAAGCCGGCTCGGCCGTGTCACGACAGCCGCCATGGTGGTGCGACACGTCCTCGCGGGTCCGCGGCGCTGTGTGAACACCCCAGAGCCTGTCACGACATCGCCCAGCCCTGTCCCGCCACGGCGGGCGCCACAGCGAGGAGCTCGGACCGCCCTTGCCCCGGGAACGCGGCTTGGGGAGTTTGGGGGCGTTGCGGGATTTGCGGGTTTGGGGCCAAATCCTTCATTTCACATCAAAACAAGCGGTTTGGGGGCGAACGGGGACCGCGGCCAGCGACACTCCAGGGAGGGGACAGCAAGGGACACGCAGTGGCGTTCGTTTCGCTTTCCAGCGTCAGAACCGCCCCCCCCCCCGTCCGTGACCTTGCCATTTCCCGGTGTTTTCGGCCCAATTCCCGCCCCGCAGCCCGGGAAGGCCCCGCAGCCTCGCCCCCGCACCCGAAGGGGCTTGGGGACAGCCTGTCCCTGTTCTGTCCCCGTCCTGACCCTGCCCTGTCCCCCCCGTCCCTGTCCCGCTCTCCCCAGACCCTTGGAGTCGCTCAGTGTCCCCTTGTCACCTGCAGTGATGGCACCTGGGGGCAAAAGGGCCCAGCAGGCCCTGCCCCAGGGCTGGGGGACACCGGGAGTGTCCCGGTCCTGTCACCGGGACTGTTCCCGTCCTGTCACCGCCTTGAGCCCCGGGGCTGCGCTGGGCTGGGCAGGTCGAGGGGGGCACGGCAGGACCTGCCCCCGTTAGACCCCCCCGTTTAAACCCCCTCACCCCGTCAGTCTCAGCAGGATCCTTGTCCCCTCCAGTGACTCCCACCATCAGCACCCAAAGCCCCATCGGGACTCCCCCAATTAACACCCCCAATTAACCTCTCATTTTCCCCCCACCACGAGACCTCCCCCCATTAACCCCTCACTGCCCCCCATGGGGACCCCTCCCCAGCCTTCCCGGGCTCCCCCCGGTGGTCGCGGCCGGGCGGTGCCACCCCCGGGCCCACGGCTTTGCTGCCTCCTGGCGGGGGCGCGACGGCGGAACCCGGGCACCGACTGGCACCGAGTGTCACAACAGTGTCACCGACAGTGTCCTGTCACCCGCCACGGCGGAACCCGGGCACCGACTGGCACCGGCCGTGTCACCAACCATGTCCTGTCACCCGCCACAGCGGGACCCGGGCACCGACTGGCACCGACTGTCGCGGACAGTGTTACTGACAGTGTCACCAACCGTGTCCTGTCACCCGCCACAGCGGGACCCGGGCACCAACACTGTCACCGACCCTGTCCTGCCCCCAAAAGTGTCCCTCGCAGTGTCCCCAAAGCCGCCCTGTCCTGTCCCAATAGTGCCCCCATCCCTGCCCTGTTCTGTCCCCAACCCTGTCCTCACCCGTGTCCTGTCCCCGGGGTGCTCACATCAGGGTGCTGTCCTGTCCCGTGTCCCCAGCCCTGCCACTGTCCCTGCTCCTTCTGCTGCTGTCCCCAAGCCTGTCCTGTCCCCATCCGTGTCCCTGTCCCCACCTCCCCCTGGCCTCTCAGGGCACACGGGACGGGGACAGCGGAACCCTCAGCCTTGGACTGGGACAAACTGGGAGCACTGGGGCGAGCCGGGAGGGCCCAGCCTGGGGTGCCCCACCCCCGCTGCCACCCCCCGATTGTCCCTCTGGGTCCCCCCCCCGCAGGTCGCGGCCGCGGAGGAATCAGGGCGACGCCGGGCGACTCCCAGCAATTTTGGGTTGGGAACCGCAGAAATGCAGCGCGGCGCGAGCCAGGGCGGACCGGCCCGGGGACAGCGGCGGGCGGGGGGACCGGGGGGGTCACAGGGCCCGGGGGGACCCTGGCAGCTTTGGGGGGGGGGGGTCCCAGGAAAATTCGCGGTGGTCCCTGGGATGGGGGGCCCGTGGGATACCCCAGATTTGCATGGGGGGATCTTTGGCAGCTTGGAGGGGACGCGGGGCACGGTGGCAGCTTGGGGGGGCCCTCTCGGCAACCGGGGGGGGTCGTTCAGCAGCGGAAGGGGGGTCGGGCCCCGGTGTCGCCCCCGCCTCTGCCGCTGCCGCCGCTCTGATGTGGCTGCGGCACCGCAGCGCAATGGGAGCCACATGGCGGGGGGGACACGGGGGGAGCACGGACCGCTCTGTCCCCCCGCGGCCCCCCGTGTCCCCCCAGGGGCACCGCTGTTCCGCGGGCTCTGTCCGGCCGGCCCAGGGTCCGTCTGTCCCCGCCGGGGTCCGTCCGGGCTCGCTGCCCGTGTCCCCCCCGGCCCCCGCGGTTATTTCCAGGGATAATTCCGGGATAATTAAAGGGTGGGAGGAAACACCGGGGCCGTGGGCGCAGCTCAGCCCTGGGGCCACCCTGCCCTGGCTTCCCCGTGGGTGGGAAGCCCCCAGCCCCATTCCGGGCGCCCCTCTGTCCCTGCAGGTCCCTGGCTCCCATCCGCCCCCATGTCCCCACACGTCCCCTGGCTCCTCCTGCCCCGCGACCCTCCCTGTCCCGCACCTCTGTGATGCTGGGGGGGCTCCGAACACCGGGGTGCCCCCGTGGGTGGTGCTGGCGGGGCTCAGCCCCGTTCCGAGCCCTCGGAGCCTCCCAGGCCCCCCCCGTCCCGCGGGGCCCGTGGGCGGCCGTGGCCGGCGCACCCAGCGCGGGGGCTGCGCTATTTCGGGGCCTCCGACCGCAAGGGAAACATCCGGGGGCCGGAGAGGGCGGGCGGGGCCGGGCCGGGCCGGGCCGGGGGGGACACGGGGGGACCCCGCGCCAGGTGAGGGCTGGGGGGCGCGGGGTCACCCGGGGCCGGTTCCGCTTCCTCCCCCCGAGCCCGAGGGGCTGCGGTGCTCCCGCCGTCACCAGGGGATAGCACTGCCGGGACCCCCGCGCTGGGCTGGGGGCGTTCCTGGCCCTGGGGACCGCGGTGGGGACAGGGACACCTCCAGCCCTGCAGCCTCTGTCGTGCTGAGACCCCCGGACTCATCTCAGGGGGCTGAGACCCCCCAAACTCGTGTCATGGTGGGGCTGAGATCCCCCAGATTTGGGGCAGAGGAGCTGAGCCCCCTCAAATTCGTGTCAGCTCCTAAGCAGGCTGATGGATGGGGTGAATGAGGCAGAGAGGGACGGAGATAAGAGAAGGAGGGATGCAGAGGAGGACGGAGGGAGGACGGACGGACGGACGGTGGCTGGCCGGCTGCCCGCTCCGTGTCCCCCCCGCTCCGTGTCCCCCCCGCGCTGGCGAGGTCCCGGCGTCCGGCCGGGTATAAATACCGGGTAATTGCGGGGGCCCGGCGCGGCCGCGGGGCCGTGGGCGGCCGAGCCCGGCGCCGCCCTGTAATCAACCCCCGCCGCCGCCCGCCCGCGCGCTTTGAAGGGTCCCGGGGCACACGGGGGGGTCCCCACCGCCCCCGAGCCGGGGAGAGACCCCCGCCCCAACCGACACCCCCGGCCCAGCCCGGCCGCTCGGGCAGCGCCAGAACCCCCCGTGAGCCGGAGCTGGTGGGAGTGAAACCCCCCAAAAACCCACGGGTGCCCCCCCCAGCCATCGCCGGGCTGCCTGAGGAGGAGGAGGAGGAGGAGGAGGAGGAGGAGGAGGAGGAGGAGGAGGAGGAGGAGGAGGAGGAGGAGGAGGAGGAGGAGGAGGAGGAGGAGGAGGAGGAGGGCTGGAGTGGCCGTCCCAGTTTGCTCCCAGTTTGCGGGCAGTGGAAGCCCCAGCGAGGGGGGGCCGGCGGTTGTGGCCCTCGGCGGCGCCGGCGGCTGCGGAGCGGAAAGCCCTGACTCAGGGCTGGGAAAGGGCCCCGCTGGCTCCGGCCGGGGGAAACGCCGACGGGGAAGACGAGGAGAAAACGGGAACCATGGGGGAATAATACAAATTTTAAAAATGGCGGGGAGGGGGGGGGTAAAAGAGCAGTTGGAACAATTCCTTCATGTGGGGAAACTGAGGCACAGGGGAGTCCCCAGCCCTACCGCCAGAGCCACGTGTGTCCCTGTCCCCCTGCACATGTCCCCTGTCCCTGACCCCAGCTCTGTTCCTACAGAACCCAGCTCTGACGCCCATCCCTGGTCCCTCCAGCCCCATCGCCGCTCCATTCTCAACTCCTGTCCCCATCCTCACACCTCTGACCCCATTCTTGAAGCTCCAGCCCACGTCCCTCTCATCCCCATCGGTTGTCCCCTCCTGTCCCCATCCCCATCCCTGCTCCATCCTGGCACCTTCTGGGGTCACGAGCCTCTGGGTGCCCCAGCTGTCCCGTCCTGCTTTGTCCCTTTGTCCCCCTTCCCCTCCGCATCCATCTATTCCCTCTTTCCTTCTCCCCTCTCCAGCCCTTTCCCTTTTCATCCTCTTCCCCTTCCCAGCCCCTTCCTCCTTCTTTTCCTGCTGTCCATCCCTTTCCCCCTCTTTCTCCTTTCCCTCCTCTTATTTCCTCTCTCTTCTTTCCTTTTCCCTCCTTTCCCTCTCCCCACTCTTCTCTTTCCTTTTCCCCACACTGGTCCCTGTCCCTTCTCTCCCCTCCTTCCTCCAGCTCTCAGCCTCCTCATCTTCCTCCCTTCATAACTTTTTCTTCTATTTCCTTCTTTAATTTTCTTTCCTCTTTCCTCCCTTTTCATTTCCTTTTCAACTTTTCCTTTCCCCTTTCCTCCCTTTTCCTTTCTTCATCTCTTTTCTTTCTCTCCTTTTCTCTCTACCTTATTTCCCTCTTCCAATTCCTTGTTCTTTTCCCGCTTTCCCTTCTTCCCCCCCCTTTCTCTTCTCTCCCCCCTTTCTCTTTCTTTTCCCCTCTCTCATCTTTTCCTTCCTCCTTTCCTTTTCCTCTTCCCCTTCCCCTGCCCCCCTCGCCGCGCTCCCCCGGCCCCCCCGGCTGGGGCTGGGGGCGGTTCGGGGCCGGGCTCCGCTGCCGGCCCCGGTGCCGGCCCGGCCCAGCCCCGCCGCAGCGGCACAGCGGGGCGGGCGGCGGCCGCGGTGCTCCGTCCCTCCCTGTCCCTCCCTCTCCGCCCGTCCCTCCCTCCGCAGCGAGCCCCGGCATCCCGGGACACCGGCATCCCGGGACAGCGGCACAGCGCGACAGCGCGACAGCGGCAGCCCCGCGGGCAGGACCCACCCCCGGCATCCCGGTAAGGACCCCCGGGCCCCCTCGGGATGGGGGCACTGCCCTGGCACCGGGATCCGGGAGAGAGGAACACGGCGTGGGGGATCCCCCTTTGGGATGGGGATCCCTGCTCTGGGACAGGGACCCTTTGGGATGGGGGATCCCCCTCGAGGGACAGGGGCACTTTGGGACGGGGGATCCCCCTCTGGGTTGGAGGATCCCTGCTTTGGGACAGGGACCCCGGGATTTGGGACCCACAGAGTGGCAGAGTCGCTCCAGGATGGGGGAGCCCCCTGGGATATGGGACCCCCCCAAGGACAGGGACCTGTGTGGGCCCTGAGCATCCCCCTGCGATCCCTGTGCTGGGGGACACGTGTGTGCCCCGCCCCAGCAGGGACTGCCCTGCCATCCCCAGAGGGGAAACAGGGACAGGGGATGGTGCCGAGTGCCACTGTCACCCTGAAGTGTCCCTCTGGCTGGGGACAGCGCCACTGCACAGGAGCCAGGCCCAGGTGTCCTCGGGCTCAGGGCACAGGGGGTGGCACTGACAGGGTGGGGGAAACTGAGGCAAGGGCTGTGGGGACACTTGGGGCTAGGGACCAGGGACTGGGGACCAGGGATGGGGTTTGGGGATTGGGACTGGGGACAAGAACTGGGTTTGGGGACCAAGAAACTGCGGACTTAGGGGACCAGGCACTGGGGGACAAGGGGACAGGGAATGGGGAACTGGAACTGAGCATCAAGAACCGGACACTGGTGGTCATTGACAAGAGACCGGGAATTTGGGACCCAGAATTTGGGACTGGAGAGCCCCAGAGCAGGGGCTGGACCCCTCCCCAGGCCGTGAGGGGACTTGGGAGGGGTCAGGATCCCCGAGCCAGCCACAAAGGGACTGTCACCCTCGTGCGGCGCTCAGCCCGCAGCTCTCGGGGCTCCTTCCCTGCTCCTTAATTTCGCGGCGCAAGCGGAGCTGATTTATGGGAGTTTGACACTATTTTAAGCGTGCGCCTCCGTTTGCCGCTCGCCCTGGTTTTAATTACCTCGGCTCTCGCGGCAGGGCAGCGTTCCCGGGGCACAGGCCTGGCCCTTGTTATCCTTGGAAAACCGGGAGCGCGCTTGCGGCCACGGCCGGGGCCGGCGTAAAAATAGGCGCAAAAACCACGGGAAAAAAAAGGAAAAAAAACCAGAAAGGGGGGCGAGGGGGGAACACCCTAAAAAACTCCCAAACAAACAAAAAAGCCAAAGTGGAAATGCACCAAAGTGGGTGAAGAGATTAATTTAAAATAAAATAATTAAAATAAAGGGAATGGTGGGGATGATGGAGGTGAGGGCCAGCTCACGACACCCCGGGCCAGCCCGCGCAGCTGAAAGCCATGACGGGTATAAAAGCAGAGGAAGTCACCCGGGGAGGGGGAGGCCACAGCATAATTCGATTAAAAGGCCATAAAGGCAGAAGGAGCCGAGATTGGGGGTGGGGGGAGGCCCTGCCACCAGCACAACCCCACAGCAGCCCCCGGAGAAGCCCCTTTGGGGGGGATGCTGGGCTGGGGGGTGATGGGGTGGCCCCAACTCTGTGGGGGGAAACTGAGGCACAGGGGATTGGGAGCGTTGGGGGTGGTGGGAACCGTGGGACTGGGGATGCTGCTGGGTGTCCCAGCAGGGCTGACACCCCAGTACAGCTGCCCCCAGTGCTGACCCCCAGGACGGGTACCCCGTGGCACACGGTGCCCCTCGGAACCCTCAAGCCCCGTTCCCCTTTTCCACAGGCTGCCAAGTGCCATGGCCGCGAGCCCCCGCTGACATCGCCCCCCACGCCTCGGGGTCGCCGCTGTCGCCGCCGCAGCCATGGGTGACTCCTACGCCGCCGCCTTCCCCAGCGCCCCGGGGCTGCTGTCGCCGTCCGCCAGCCCCCAGGCGTCCCCCGGCCCCTACGGCCCCGACTACGGCCCCTTCGGGCACCCCTTCCCCGCGCCCTCGGGCGCCCAGGAGGTGCTGGGGGCGCCGGTGGTGGTGGCGGCCAAGGGCCATCCCCCGAGCGAGTGCCTGCCCGGCGTGTACCCCTCGCTGGAGATGCCGCACCCCTACGGCTCCTGGTACAAGGGCGGCATCGGCGGGGGGCTGCCGGGGGGCTCCGGGCCCGCCGCGCCGTCCTGGTGGGATGTGCACCCCAACGGGGGCTGGCTGGGCGGGCCGGCGGGCGCCGAGGGGCTGCAGGGCTCGCTGCAGGGCCAGCCCGCCCTCAGCCCCCCTCTGCCCACCTACGGCTCCGATTTCGGCGCTCTGAACCCCCCTCCTTACAGCAACGCCCCCGCGGCGCCCCCCGCCCCCAAACCCGCGCCCGGCGAGACCCCGAAGGGTCCCCGCGGCGGCTCCTTGGGGGGACGCCCGGCGTGCGATTGTCCCAACTGCCAGGAGCTGGAGCGGCTCGGGGGCCCGGCGGGGTCGCGGCGGAAGCCGGTGCACAGCTGCCACATCCCGGGCTGCGGCAAGGTGTACGGCAAAGCCTCGCACCTGAAGGCGCACCTGCGCTGGCACACGGGCGAGCGGCCCTTCGTGTGCAACTGGCTCTTCTGCGGGAAGCGCTTCACCCGCTCCGACGAGCTGGAGCGCCACGTCCGGACCCACACGCGCGAGAAGAAGTTCACCTGCCTGCTGTGCAGCAAGCGCTTCACCCGCAGCGACCACCTCAGCAAGCACCAGAAGACCCACGCCGACCCCGGCCCCCCCAAGCCGCCCCCCGGCGCCGAGCAGCCCCCCGCGTCCCCCCGGCCCGCCTCGCCCGCCAAGGACGGCGGCAGCCCCGAGGCCGGCAGTTTGTTGGAGATTTGAGCCTTTCCGCTTTCATCTTCGTCTTCCTCCTCCTCGCCGCTGGGGATATTTATTACGGGGTGCTGCTCCCCCCGAGCCCCCTCCCCCTCAGTTCCCCAGCTCCTAGTTAGCCATTCTAATTTATGTCTTAAATTATGGGGGGGCTCTCCGAGCGCTCTGGGGCTCACGGGGGGGTGTCAAGGTGAGACCCCCCCCCCTTTTCTCTTTTCCCTTCCACCTCCCCCAGCCCTTCTTGCCCCCCAGCCCTCGCCTCACGCCCCGCACTCAGGGACAGGGTTTGCCCCCCTCCCCTCCCCCGGCCTGGTTCATCAGTGCTCATGTAACGTGTCCCCCCCACTTTTTTTAGCTGCCTGCCCCTCCTGCCCCCTGGAAAAAAAGCAATAAAAGATTGAGAGTGGAGCCGGGCCCCTTCTGCGGCTGGGGCTGGGCGGCTTCATCACAGGGATGTGCTCAGCTTCCCCCTCCCGGCAGGGCTCCAGGGGAAACTGAGGCACGGGGGGGGCACACGGGCCTGCTCAGGGTCACTGTGCCCCCCCTCTCTGGGGGCGGCAGGAGCTCGGCGGGGTTGGGGACAAGCTGGGCTGTCCCCTTGTCCTCAGCCCCTGGGGTGCTGTATCTTGTGCCTCTTCCTTTCCCCAGGACCCTGTCCCCTGTGCTCCCCACAGTCTCCTTGTCCCCAAGACCCTGTCCCCATGTCTCCTTGTCCCCATGTCCCTCCTCATGTCCCCAACCTCAGGGACAGCCAGCAGGGCCTGGCAGGATTGTCCCCTGCCCGCCTCACCCTGCCCACGCGTGTCCCCAGCAGCCGCGTCCCCACTCCCAGGGACATCGTGTGCACGGGAACACGCGTGTGCACAGCCCCGTGCCTCAGTTTCCCACCGGCCACATCCCAGGGCCCACGTGGCAGCAGCGGGCACGCGGCGGGGCCACGTGTCCCCGAGGACACCCCAATTTTGGGCGCTGTGGGCTGGCGGGGACCCCGCTGCGCTCCCCCTCCCCCTGCCCTGGGCTCCCGCCAGCCCTTTGATGCGCTCAGCCCTGGTTTGGGGCTTTTCCTGAAAAAAAAACCCAAAAAGCCACGGAAAAAGGCAACAGGAGGCGGAAACGAGCTCCAGTGCCAGCACGGAGCGGGGGGGGGGGGGGGGGCAGCTGCTGGCACCAGGGCCCCGCGGGGGGACAGGGACAGGGACAGGGGTGGCAGCAGGTCCCGTGCCAGCCCCGGGTGAGTCACGGTGGCCACGGGCTGGCCAGGACCCAGCTGTCCCCAGGGAAAGGGGGACACGGGGTGGGGAAACTGAGGCACGGAGGCGGCAATGGAGCGGCCGGAGCTCAGCGCCACCACGCAGAGCTGTTCCAGGGCGGCTCCCGGGGGGATTCAGAGTGGCAGTGCCACCTCTCCATGCAGCCCCCCAAGCCAGCCACATCCTCCCCGACCCAAATTCGCCGATTTCGGGGTTTCCCCCCAGAACTGCAGCCCTGCTCGCCGTGGGTGGGCCAGTGCCAAGCAGGGCAGGGAGCCACGTCCCGGAGCCAAACCCCGGCCCGGCGGCCACCGAGGGCTCGACCGCCCGGAGCCTCCCAAACCACAGAGCCCAACCCCATCCAGACACCCCCAACCCCACCGGGGACCCCCCATCCGCCGCCACCGCCTTTTTTCCTGTCTCGCTGCCCCATCAGCCGCGTTTGGGGGGGTCCGAGGGACGCCACGAGGCCACGCCAGCCCTGCGGTGGCTCTGATGTCGGCGCCATCCCAAATCGTCGTCTCCTATCGAACCCCGCTCGCTCCGTAACGGGCGAGGAATGTGGGGCCCCCCGCCGCAGCTCCCCCCGCCGCCTTTATTTAATATCCTGAGAAAATTAAAATAACTCTTGCGGCCGCTAAGGAAAACACGGGGATAAACACGAGAAAAGCGGGAGCCCCGGGAGAGGGGCTGGGAGCGAGCCAGGGGGGGCACGCGGCGGGAGCGGCACCCAGAGGACACGGCGAGAACGGACACGGGCGCCCGCGAGAGGGGACACCGGGGGAGGTGGCACCGGGGACACGGCAGCGCAGGACACCGGGATGCCGCGGGAGCCCAAGAGGGGTCCGGGACCGGGGTGCCCGCGGGACACGGGGGTGCCCGGAGGACACGGCGGTGTCCCGGGGGTCCCGGTCACCGGTCCCGTCCCCGGTCCCGGTCGCAGCGCAGCCCCGCTCGGCCACACGCGACCCGTCGGCAGCACACGCCCTCTCGCCCCGCCCCTCAAGGGAGGCTCCGCCTTTCTTAAAGGGGCAACGACAGTAATAAGTGATCCCATTTTAATCAATCCTCGTTACACCCGGAGAGCCACTAAGTCACGTGTGGAGCGCGGCTGTGCAGGGGAGGCTGATATTCTCTCTCCTTCGCCGAGGAAAATCGGGGAGCGTGGCGTTGACCCTCAGCGAGGACTCCGCGTATTTCCCACGCGAGCGGCGGCCCTTTTAATTCCCCTCTCACACGCGCCCGGAGCCGCGAGGGCGGTGCGCGGCGGCGATTGGCGCGAAGCGGGAGCTGGAAGGGGTGAGAGGAGCCAAGATGGCGCCGCCGGGGGCTGAGGGCGGGGAGCGGGTGAGGGGGATCCGGGGAGAACCCGGGGGGCACTGGGGATTGTGAGCGGGTGAGGGGCGGAGGGAGGGTCTCCGGCCTGGAGCCGGCGCACCCTGACGGCAGCGGCGGTTTCAGCTCTCGCCCCCCGGCCCGGTCTCGCCCCCAGGCTCGGTGCCGCCATGTGCTCCCTGGGGCTGTTCCCGCCGCCGCCTCCCCCTGGGGATGTCACCCTGTACGAGCTCAACAACGTCCTGGTCTGCGGCCGCCTCAGCGAGCAGCTCCCGCTGGCCTTCCAGAGGCAGGTGAGACCCCCGGGCCAGGTGAGCCCTCTTCGCTCCAGAGCCGTGCCAGCCCCCTCCAGCCTTGGGACTGCCACATTCGTCCCTCTCAGCTGTGGCTGCAGCTCTGTCCCCTCTGCTGGGGTCTCTCCGGGCACCCTCAGGCTGCTCCTTCGCTCCTTGTGCCCCTGCTTTCCTCCCATCGCCGTTTGCCCGCTGCCCTGGGGGCGTCCCTTTGTTCCCTGGGGCTCGGGGGGTCTCAGGGGTCTCTGTGTGCTGCAGGTTCCCGACCTGCCCGTGCTGACCCTGCCCAAGGAGCCCCTCAAGGCCCACGGCCGCCTGGAGCCCAGCGCCCGCTCGCCCTTCATCCACCACCGCGAGTCCCTCTGGAAGCGCTGCCTCAGCGCCTGGTGAGTGCCCCGCTGGCCCCAGAGAGCCCAGCCTGTCCCCAGGACGGGCAGTGACCCCGCTCTCGCCGCAGGCGCGATGCCGGGCTCTGCGGGCTGCTCCGGGAGCTGGCCAGCGCCGAGGAGGAGGGTGAGTTTGGGCTGCCCGGGGGTCTCTGGTCTCGCTGCAATGCTTTGGCTGGGCCCTGCTGTCCCTGCCCTGTTCCCCTGGTGCTGCAGGGACGCTGAGGGTCCCTTTGCCCTTTGCCAGGGCTGCAGTGGCTGCGGACGGGCTCGAGCCACGCGCTGGCCGTGTGCCGCTGGCTGTCCTCGCTGCACGGATCCCTGTTCCCACACCTGTCCGTGAGTCATTCTGCCTGATCCCTGCTGCTGCGGGAGCCAGGGGCAAGGGGAGCAGCCATTCGGGATGCGGGGTGGTCCCTTCCCCACTAAACCCCCCCCCAAAATGCTCCTCCTGATGGTGCCCAGCTCCAGACACCGCTCCTTCCTCCACTGGTGGAAAATGGACACTGAGAAGGTGTTTGGTGCTCCAAGAGGGGCCCAGATCCAGGGGGGGGAGAGGGAGAAAGGGCTGGGAACTGGGGGTCCCTGCTGCCAGCTCAGTGTTCTCCTGTCCCTGCAGCTGACCAGTGAGGACATGATCGCAGCCTTCTCCCAGGCCGTGGACTGGTGAGTCCTGGTTGTCCCAAAGTCACCGTGCCAGGGTGGGAGTACAAGGACAGGATGGCCCCGTTTGGGTGGGCTCAGCAATTAAAGGCAAACATTGCCCCACTGACTCTGGCTGCCCTGCTTTGTGTGCCCTGGGTGGAGAGATATCAGGGTTAAAGGAGATCAGAGCCTGGAAAATTCCTTCCAGTTCCAACCCCAGCCCCTCAGCAGAGCCCTGTGAATAAGTCCCAGAAACAGGGAGTTTCTCAAAGAAAATGGTCCTGTTGGGCAGCAACAAGGAAGTTTTTATTTCTCTGAGAACTCTGAGCAGGGTCTTTGCCAGCCCAGTGGGTGCTGGGGGGAGTCTCACCCTGCCCTGTGCCCCCTCCAGGGCTGGCTGCACCATCAGGGCCTTCGCCTGGCACCCCCACACCAACAAATTCGCTGTGGCTCTTCTGGACGATTCCATCCGTGTCTACAACTCCAACAGGTGGGACTTTGTCTGGGATTTGGGCAGCCTGGGGTTGGCACTGCCCTGGGGCTGCTGCCCGTGGCCTCCTGGCCCACCTGGCATACCTGGGCTCTCATTCAGCCCCCCTGCTCCTTCCTCGCTCTGCCCCGAGCCTCAAGAGCTTTGCCTTTCCTTTCCCTGCCTGCTCTGTGCCTCTGGGGACATCCCGGGGGTCACCCAGCCCTGGGGGTGGTGACAGAGCTGGGGGGACACGGGCTGAGTGTCCTCTGTCCCCCAGGTCTCCCTGCTCCCCCAGGGAATGCCAGTCCCTGCTCAGGAGAAGACTCTGCCGGCTGCTCCTGCAGCCCCCCCGGGTGTCCCCAGGCTGGGCCCTGGCCGGACTGGGGACACCTCGGCTCAGTCACACCAGGTGTGTGACACCTGGCTCGCTCCGGTGTCACCTGGCAGGGCACAGCCCCTCCTACCCTGCTGTCCCCCCTCACTGCGCTCAGGGCTGGCAGGGGACACTGTGGCTGCACCAGGGCTCTGTGCCCCACAGCTGTGTCACCTGTCCCCTCCCCACAGTGCCACCGTGCCCTCGCTGAAGCACCGCCTGCAGAGGAACGTGGCTGCCATGGCCTGGAAGCCTCTCTGTGCCTCCATCCTGGCCGTGGCCTGCCAGAGCTGCGTGCTCGTGTGGCACCTGGACCCCACCTCCCTCTCCACCAGGTGACAGCTCCCACCTTCCCTTCCTGGCCATTGTCACCCCACTGGGGCTGGCTTTGGGACAGCACCGCCATCCTGCCAGCAAACCCCAAATCCTGCTGGCTTCTCCCTTGTCCTGTGCAGGCCCTCGTCGGGCTGTGCCCAGGTGCTGTCCTGCCCCGGGCACAGCCCTGTCACCAGCCTGGCCTGGGCGCCCAGCGGGGAGCGGCTGCTGTCAGCGTCACCCGTGGACACGGCCATGCTGGTGAGGACCCTCTGGGGACACCCAGGGACACCCGGGCTGGACACACACAGTGCCACCGGGGCCTGAAATGTTCCCTCTGTGTCCCCTAATCCTGCTGTCGCCATCATCCCCCGTGTCCCCTGCAGGTGTGGGACGTGTCCACCGAGACCTGTGTGCAGCTGCAGTGGTTTGGGGGTGGCGGTGTCACCTACTTGGCCTGGTCCCCCGATGGCAGCAAGGTGCTGGCAGCCACCCCCTCGGCCGTGTTCCGGTGAGCTCCTCATGCCCGTCCTCATCCTCGCTGCATAAAATCTGGATCCAAAACATCCCCCCAGCTCCTGCTCCTGCTCCTGCTGTGGGGGCAGAGTGGGGAGTGGCTGGGGGACGGGGTTGGACACTCTGGATTCCCAGAGCAGCAGGATTGGGGCAGATTCCCAGGATTTCTGCTCCCTAAAGCCTCCTGCATCCCCTGCAGGGTGTGGGAGGCCCAGATGTGGACCTGTGAGCGCTGGCCCACCATCAGGGGACGCTGCCAGGTAGGGTGGGATATTCCCCTCCCAGGGAATCACTGAGGCTGGAAAAGCCTTCTGGGACCACCCAGGCCAAGCCCTGGCACTGCCAAGGCCACCACTGACCCCTGTCCCCAAGTGCCACATCCACAGGGCTTTTCAATCCCTCCAGGAACAGGGACTCCACCCCAGCCTTGGGCAGCCAGCCCAAGAAATTGTGGAAATTTTCCGTGATTGTGTGGAAATCTTCCCAATATCCAACCTGAACCTCTCCTGGCACAGCCTGAGGCCATGTCCTCTTGTACCTTGGCTGTCCCCTGCCATCAGGGACTTGTGGAGTGAAAAGTCCCTCCTGAGCCTCCTTTTCTGCAGTCTGAGACACTCCAGACAGGGTGGCAGACACTGTCCCACAGGCAGGTGACAGGGTGACACTGTCCCACAGGCAGGGGTGACAGGGTGGCACTGTCCCAGAGGCAGGTGACAGGGTGGCACTGTCCCCAGACAGGGTGGCACTGTCCCAGAGGCAGGTGACAGGGTGGCACTGTCCCCCAGACAGGGTGGCACTGTCCCAGAGGCAGGTGACAGGGTGGCACTGTCCCCAGACAGGGTGCTGGAGCCCCGACGGCAGCCGGCTGCTCTTCACCGTGCTGGGCGAGTCCGTCATCTACTCCTTGTCCTTCTCCGAGTACCGCGGTGAGTTTGTCCCACCTGGAGCTTCCCAGATGTCCCCACAGCTTTGGGGTGAGGAGCTGGGACACACAGGGAGTGTGTTGGGGTCTCCAAGCACGGAATCTCTGGAATTCAGGTTTTTCCATCCCTCACGTTGCTCCTCAGTCACAGTTGTGGGGTCTTGGAGAGATTTCAGGGAGACTCCGGTGGCTCCAGAGCCAGCGTGGGGGTCCTGGTGTTTGCTGTCCCTTGTCCTCCATCCCTGCCACTCCTGGGACACCAGCACAGCTGCTCTGAGAAAGAAATAAATGCATGATCACCCAGGGAATGCAGTGGGCTGATGGAGTGTGGGTTTGTCCCGTGCAGGGGAGATGCAGGGGCAGGTGGGAGGCTCCAAGACGGCCTCGATCGTGGCAGACCTGTCCGAGACCACCTTCGAGACCCTCTACGGGGAGGAGAGGTGGGTTGGCTGGGGGCACAGGGGGGTCCCTGCTCCTCCTGGCAGCCACCCGTGGCTGCTGGGCACACCTGGGAGTCTCTGCCCCCAATTTAGAGACTTGTGCTGTTGCAGGATTGGAGGAGAGGTTCATTCCATGGTGTGGGACCCCACCGGGGAGAGGCTGGCTGTGATCATCAGAGGTCAGTCCTGCCCCGTTCCCTGCTTGGCCTGGGGCTGCTGCTGCCCTGGGAGAAAGGACGGGGGAACAAGGGAGAGCCCTCGTGCTGCTGTCCCCCCACAGGACACCCCGAGTGCGCGGGCAGCCAGCCGGCCGTGGCCGTGTTCCGCACCCGCAACAGCCCCGTCTTCGAGCTCCTGCCCTGGTGAGGGGGCTCGGGGGGTTGGGAGGGGGTTTGGGTGGGTTTGGGTTCATTTGGATGGGTTTGGGTTCATTGCAGGGGGTTTGGGTTTGTTACAGGGGCTTTGGGTGGGTTTGGGTTCATTGGGTTCCCCACCTCACCCCCTTGGCTTTGAGTTGTCCTTTTCCAGAGCATCCCCCCTTGAACCCCAGACACCCCCAGTTCCTGGGATGTGCTGTTTCCCCTCAGACCCCAGACACCCCCAGTCCCTGGGATGTGCTGTTACCCAGCCCATAACCCTGCCTGTTCCCCCACCCCACAGCGGCTTCGTGCGGGGCGAGCGCGGCGCCCAGCCCCAGCTCATCTCCTTCCACCCCTGCTTCCCTCAGGGCGCCCTCCTGACCGTGGTGAGTCCCTCCTGGGGCACTCCCAGTCCCAGGGGACACTGGGGAGGGGGCTGGGACCAGGGTGAGCCATGGGGGGCTCCGGGGAGAGGAGGTTTAACCAGGCCAAGGGTTGGGTGCTGTGTTTTGGGGACAGAAGGGTTGGACCTTTCCTGGTCCCTGGGAAGGGACCCGGAGGGGACTGGGGGACAGTGCTGGACGTGAGCCAGGTGTGCCCAGGTGGGATCCTGGCCAGGCTCAGGGGTGGTGGGGCCAGCAGGAGCAGGGGATTGTTTCTCCCCCTGGCCACACCTCGAGTGCCGTGTCCAGGTCTGGACCCCCCAATTTAGGAAGGATTTTGGGATCTGGGTCATGTCCTGAGAAGGGAATGGAGCTGGGGACGGGCCTGGAGCTCCGGGGGGCTGAGGGAGCTGGGGAAGGGGCTCAGCCTGGAGAGAAGGAGGCTCAGGGGGAACCTCATCAGTTCCTGTAACTCCCTGGCAGTCAGGTCACGGGCTGGGCTCCATCCCAAGGGGTTTCCCCATTTCTGTGCTGTCCGGACACTGACCCCTGCCCACCCTGTCCCCTGCAGTGTTGGTCCTCGGGGAGGATCTCCCACATCCCCTTCTTCTTCGTCAGCGCCCTGGAGCCCCGCGGCAGCCCCGCGCCCGTGCTGGGCAGCGTCCGCGAGCAGCCGCTCTTCTCCGAGCTCTGAGAGCCTCCCAGGGGCTCCTGGGGCACCTCGGGGCCTCATGGGGCACCCCAGGGCTTCCTCGGGCACCCCAGAACCTCCTCGGGCACCCCAGAACCTCCCTGGGCACCCCAGGGCTTCCTTGGGCACCCCAGGGCCTCCTCTCCCTTCTGCTCAGCCTCCTCTCCCTGCAGGAGCCCCTCAGACCTGCTCAGGGTCTGGCAGTGTTGATCCTGCCCCAATTAAAGGTGGATTTTCTCTCCCTCTTGTCTTCTTTCCTCACACCGATGGGACTGGAGGATTTTTGGGGGTGAATTTGGGAAGTCTTGTGGGTCTGGAGGGGTTCTGGGGGCTCCAGAGTTGATTTTGGGGTCAGGAAGAGCTTGGAGTGGACTCTCAGAAGCTGTTGGTGTGATCCCACTGCAGCCCATGGGCCACGGCTGCTCTTTTGGGATCAAAGAGCCCCATTTTGGGGACAGGTGATGGCTGAAGGGCTTTGGGGCGGGTTTTGGCCACGCACACAATCCCCAGCTTTGACTCGAGGGTGAACAAGAGTGAACCAAACCCCAAAGTGAACCAAACCCTCTGGGGGTCCCCAAATCCCAGCTCTGGGGTCCCAGGGTGCTGCCCGAGGGGAGCCCCCCCGGCCCCACAGGGTGGGGGCAGCAGCTGGGCCCCCCCCAGAGCGGATTAACGCTGTGCTGGGGGTGGCACAGTGAAATCCTGGGATTTCACTGTTTTAATCAATCCCAGGATTACAGACCCTTAATCCTGGGATTACACTGCCCTGGCAGGGAGGACTGGGGGAGCACAGGGTCCCTGCTCCCCCCACCCCAAAAGCCCCAGGACCCCCCAAATCCTCCCCAGAGCAAGGGGGAGACCCCTCCCTTTCCCCCCAGAGCATCCAGCCCCTTCCTGAGGCTGAGTAGGATCCAGGAGGATCCAGGGTGATCCGGGCTGACCCGGGCTCCGAACCCACCGCAGCTGCTGGGGCCAGCCGGGGGCTGTTTCAGCGCCCGGGCCCGCCCGGTTGGCTCCCGGTGCCGCCGCTGAGCGGCTCCTCCTCCTCGCGGTGTTGCCGGTGCGCGGCGCAGGGCAGGGCCCGCAGGTACCGCAGGTGCAGCCGCGTCTCCTCCCGGCTCCGCCGCACGAACCGGCGCACGCAGAGCAGCACCAAGCCCAGCCACCCCCCCAGGGCCACCAGCGCCACCACGTCCGGGGCCCGCGCTGTTCCTGTGCCCGTCCCCAGCGTCTCGTTGTGGCCGCTGGGCGGGAGCGGCACCGGCGGAACCTCCCCGGGGCACCGGGAACCGGCCCGGGGGTGCTGGGGCAGCCCCAGCAGCAGCAGCAGCAGCCCGGCCGCCGGCATGGCTCCGAACGAGCGGGAGGGAGGGGACACCGTGACCCCCCCGCGGTGCTGTGACACACGGAAGGGACGGTGACACGGTGCTGGTGACACGCAGGATGGTGGCAGTGCCAGCAGGGGGGGTGCAGTGATTGCTGTCCCCGTGCTGGGGGGGGTCACGGCTGTCCCTGAGTCACAGCATCCCCCCCGGGACCCCTCAAACAGCCATTCCACTGGGCACACACTGGTTTTTACTGGTGCTGGCAGCGCCTCGGTGCAGGGACATGACAGGAACAGGGTCAAACTCCCAGGAAACGGAGCCAAAGAGTCTCTGGCTGGGCTGGCACCCATCCAGCACAGGGGGTGGGTGCTCCGAGACCCCCGGGAGGGTCTGCTGCCCCCCAGCACAGCAGATTGCTCAGAGAATCCAGGATCCAAGTGGGAACGGTCCCTGCACATCCCACACTGAGCGAGGGGCTCCCTTCTGGGGTGACTCTGCTGGGGAGGGGGCTCACGTGCTCTCTGTGCCCCCCCCGAGCTCCAGCGCCCTCCGGGCCATCTCCAGGGCCCCATCCCGGGTCCGGTTGCCCCCGATGAAGCCGCTGGCGTGGACGAAGATGCAGCCGGGGATTCCGGCCTGCTCGGACAGCGCCTCGTCCCGCAGCCCCCGCCAGGCCTCGGGCAGGGGGAGCCTGGGGGTGGACACGGGGCTTGAGAGTGACCCTGACCCCACGGGGGGGCGGGGGCAGGGCAGGGGAGGGCTCTCACCGGCTCTGGAAGCTGTGGGGGGCTGTGGGCACGCTTTGCACCCGCCACTGCCCGCCCCGGTCCGGGAACAGCACGAGCAGCAGCGGCCGGGGCAGGGCCAGCTCCCGCTCCAGCTGGAACAGGTGCTCCTTCCAGGGACAGCCGCCCTGGGACAGCTCCAGGACCTGCCCGCTGGCATCCACCTGCAGGGGGGACATGCTGGGGACATGGGGGAGACTCCCAAAACCACCCTGGGCTGCTGGCCCAGAACCTCCCAGTGCCCTCCTGCAGGGGCCGTGCAGGATATGGGGTGCAGGGCCCCCCCGGGAGGTTTCTACTGAAGGGATTTGACCTCCCCACGCCCCAATTCTCCTCCAAAATCACAGATTCCCCCAGACCAGCTCGGCGTTACCTCGAGGCGGCGCCGCATGGCCTCTTCCACCAGCGCCCGTGCCGGCAGCCAGGCCCGGTGGTAGAAATCCAGGCGCTGCAGGAACTCGGTGCCCACCAGCTCCATGGCCCTCCTGAACCCTGCCTGGAGACACGGGGGTCAGCGGTGTCCCGAGCAGGCTGTCCCCAGGGTCTGTCCCCGAGCAGGCTGTCCCCAGGGTCTGTCCCCAGGGTCGTCCCCACCTCGGTGTCCTGGTCGGGGTCGTTCCAGCGGGGGTTCAGGTGCCCCACGCGGGCGCTCAGGGTTGTGCTCAGGGCATAGCGCGGCTCCCCTGCCGCCGGTGCGATCCCGTTGTCCATGGCATCGATCTCCTCCACAAAGTTCTCGTACAGCTGGGGACAGCGAGGGGACAGAAACATGAGAAGCAGTGACGGGACAGCAAGGGAGGACAGAGGAGACAGCAGAGCAAAGCCTGGCTGGAAGCACAAAGGCCCCAGCCACTGCCACAAACTGCTCCCCTTTCCCCACCGAGGACAAGCCCCGGGCAGAGCCGTCACCCCGGCAGGATGACAGACCCCCTGCCACCGCTGTCACCTTGTCATAGAGCGCTGTGACCACGGGCCCGTCCTCGGGCTGCCCCAGGAGCCCCGCCAGGATCTGCGCCCCGAAATGGCAATAGACGAGCCCGGCGCTGCTCAGCTTCGTGCTCCAGGGCTTGTCCGGCCGCAGGCTCCGCATGGACTCCGTGAAGGACCTGCGGGGCCACGCGGTCACCGCGGGTCCCCCGGGGGTGCCGCTGTCCCCGGCGGGGTCTCACCTCTGGTGGTGGTCGTAGCGGTGCCGCCCCGGGTCGTACTCGCCTCCCACGTCCACCACGACATCGCAGCCGGCCAGGCGCTGCGGGTCCCGCGTCCGCACGATCTCCGCGTCCTGCAGGGGACACGGGTGAGGGTCCCCAGGGCCACCGGGACCCCCGGGAGCGGCTCCGGGTGACGAGGGACCGCGGGGACGGACCTTGAGGAGAGGGTGGGGGAGAGAAGGGTGACCCCAGGTGGGACCGGGGACAGAACAGTGACCCCCAGATGGGACCGGAGACGCAAGGAAGGACCGGGGACACGAGGGGGACTCCCAGGTGGGATCGGGGACAGAAGAGCGGCCGCTGAGTGGGCTCAAGTGTCCCCACATGGGACCGAGAGAAGAGCGACCCGGAGAAAGAGCCGGCACCGCACGGTGCTCCCGTCCCGTTCATGCCCCGAGCCGGGCGCGCTGCCGGTGCCGTACCTGGTAGCGGGGCAGGAGGCGCAGCAGGAAACACGCCAGCGCCTCGTCGCAGTGGAAGGTGCCGTCGTGGGTGCCGATGCGGGCGGCGGGCTCGGGGTGCGGCCGCTTGTGCCCGGTCCCGATGCCGGCGCTGGTTCCGGTGCCGGTGGCGGCCATGGCCACGAGCCGGGCGGCGCGCGCGGCACCGCGCATGGCAACGGGGAGGCCACGCCCCCTCATCGGAAGCGCTTTCCGCCAATTTTGTCCCCGCCCTTGCGCGGGATCAGCCCCGCCCCCAGCGAGTGCGCACGCGCACGGGACGCGGCCAAGGAGGCGGTTTGGTGTGGCGAGCGCCCTCTGGCGGGCGGGACCGAGGGACGCGGACACACGGACACCTCCGGGACAGACACACACGGTCCTGCGCGGCCCCCGGGGACCCAGGGATGGTCAGACACACAGGGATGGATGGATGGATGGATGGATGGATGGATGGATGGATGGATGGATGGATGGATGGATGGATGGATGGATGGATGGATGGATGGATGGATGGATGGATGGATGGACGGACACACGAGCCTGGCGCTGAGTTGGTTTGCCCAAGCAGGAGTTTATTGGCCCGAGCCGGAGACCCTCCGGACACCGGGGACCCTCTTACCGTTGCTCGTGGCCCCGGGGCGCTGTCATGGCTCTTCCCAGGGCTCTGGAGCCCCCCAGCTCCCAAAGCCCCCTTGTTTCGGGTGGGTACAAGGGCCTGGAGCCGCCTCCAGAACATGGCAGGGGAAGGAGGCCAAGCTGGAATTGGGGTCCCTGCCTCATCCCAGGGGTCCTGTCCCATCCCAGCAGTCATCACCCCATCCCGCAGAGGGGTCCCGCTCCAAAGTGGGGCTGTCTCCTGGAGATGCCCCTGCTTCCCCATTCCCAGGGAGTGCAAACAAAGCTCGTCCTGCTCTTCCCTTTGAGGGTCGAGGACATTTCCCCCCTCGGGGCTTTCTCGGCTGCCTCTGGCTCATCCCAGTTCATCTCCCGGCACTTGCCCTTCCGTACATTCGCAAAAGGAAGAGATTCGGGGCAGCCCGGCCCCAAACCACCCGCGGAGATGCGGGGAAGCTGCTCCTGGAGCCGCGACCCCAGACGCCGACCCCTGCCCGGGCTCAGCTCCTCCCGCACACCCAGCGCCGGTTCCCCGTCCCGCAGGGCTGCGGGGCCGCTCCTGCCGTGCGGGCGCTCAGGAGATCTCGTTGCCGAAGACCTCGAGCAGCAGCGGCGTGAGCTGCATGCTGTGCTCGGGCTGGAAGGACAGACAGCGGTACTGCCGCGAGTGCTCCTCGTTGAGGCTGCGCAGGTCCGCCAGCTTCTGGATCATCTTGGCGTAGAGCAGGCGGCCGCCGGGCGCGGCGTGCCGGGCGCGGATGTAGCTCTGCAGCACCTCCGAGAGCCGCTCCTGCAGCGCCTCCACCCGCAGCGGCTCCCGCACGCCCGGCCGGTCTGCGGGACGGGCAGCGCTCAGGGCAGGCCCCGCTGCTGGGGGGCGACAGGGCTCTGGGGGGTTTCCCTGCCTTTTGGGGCTTTTTATGGTTTGGGGGGATCCCTCCCTTTCACCCCTTTTTAGGGTTTGGGATAATTCCCTTCCCTTTTGTCCCTTTTTATGGTCTGGGGGTTTTCCCTTCCTTTCATCCCTTTTTAGGGTCAGCCGTACTGATGGGTTTTTCCCCTCCCTTTTGTGGGTTTTTCGGATTTGGAATGGGTCTGCCCCTACCTGGGGACAGGATGCAGATGGCCATGAGCAGCACATGCTCCTCCTCGTGCAGGTTCAGCTTCTTCAGCCCCACCTGGAACTTCACCAGTGGCTCCAGCAAGGCCATGCTGTGCCCGGCTGTGGAGAGAATGGGGCCTCAGGGGGGCTCTGGAAAAGGCTCATTTTCCTCTGGAAGGGGATCTTTCCCTTTGGACTGGGATTTTTTCCAACACATTGGGGTGGCACTGGAGCCATTGAGGAGGTGGGACTGGAGACCCTGAGGTGCCACTGCAGACCTTGAAGCACCACTTGTCACCTCCCAAACCCCCAGGATTTGGGGCAGGACCCACCCCCGTTCTCAGCCAGGTGCAGAGAAGGCCCAGCAGGGGGAAAGTCAGGGAATTTCAGGATTTGGGGCTGGGGCTCCCTTACCCTGGGTGACGTCGCTGACCCTGTACTTGAAGTCGCTGCTGCCGCAGGTCCAGGACATGTCCTCGAGGGTGAAGGACTCGTTGGAGCGCAGCATGATCACCTCCATGGCGCTGCACTTGAGCAGCACGATCTGGTCCTCCACAGACAGATCCCTGCAGGAGGATTTGCCCTCTGGGTGAGGAGCGGGGCGCTCAGGGGACACAGGACAGGGCCAGAAGGAGCTGCCATCCCCAGGGTGCTCAGCTGAGGCTCTCTCCCCAGGAATTCCCATTCCAAGGTTTTTTTCATGTGCATTTTGGTCCCAAATCATGGAATGAAGAGAGCCTGAGGTGCCTTCTCAGGAATTCCCATTCCAGGGTTTTTTTCAGGTGCATTTTTGCCTCAAATCTTGGAATGAACAGAACCTGAGGCCCCTTCCCAGGAATTCCCATTCCAGGGGTTATTTAAGGTGCATTTTAGTCCCAAATCTTGGAATGAACAGAGCCTGAGGCCCCTCCTGGGCCCCTCGGGTGCTGCAGGAGCTCTGGGTGGAATCTGTGTGTGTTTTCCAGGGTACTGGAAGAAGGGGAGAACCCCAGGGAAGGGGAGAGACATAGAGCAGAGCTGGGAAGGGAACAGGGTGGAGGAATGGCTGGGAGGGGCAGCACGGGATTCCCAGGGGCAGGAAATACCAGATTTGGGATCTTCAGCCTCACCTGAATCCCGGGATCATCTTGGCAAAGCCGATCACCTTCTGGATGCTGTAGCTGACCAGGTCAGCCAGGTGTGGGAGCATGGAGAGCTGGGAGAACTCCAGGTTCACCGAGGAGCTCTCGTCCTGCTCCTCCTGCAGCGCCAGGCTGGGGAACGGCGGCGGCTCCGCGGGGTCTGCGGGGGGAAAAGCGGTGAGCACCCCAGCGAGCCCCCCCGAGCTGAGCAGAGGCTCTGGAAACGCTCTGAGCACCCCAGCGAGCCCCCCAGAGCTGAACAGAGGCTCTGGAATCCCAAATCTGGGTGGAGGAGCTGCCTTTCTGCCCCTCTGAGCCCTGGAGGGGTGAGGGGAGGGAATCTGGGGGCTTTTGAGGCCAGGTTCTCCACAGGATTCAGGGCTAGTTTGGGATCCCAGTCGGGGAATGTGGGATGAGGAAGAGGAGGAGCATGGCAGACCGTTGTGCTGGGGTTAATTTGGGCTCTGGCACAGCCCATCCCCTCCCCTGGAATTTGGGGCGGTTTGAGGTGTCACCTCCAGCCCAAGGCAGGCTCTGGGGTCCCTCCCTGGCTGCCAATCCCAGTTTGGGGCCAGGAGGAGCTGGGGCACACCTGGGAATGTGCTGAAGGCCTCGGAGCTGAAGAGATCTGAGGAATCCTCTGAGGACAGGTCCTGGGTGAGCAGGGACGAGGATTTTGTGGCCCCTCTGCTGCTGGGTTGGCTCCTCACAGGGGGCTGGGGGAGAAAACAGAGAAAACTCCTTGAGGAATGGAGCTGGCAGAGGGGTCTGTGGATTTTGCAGGGGGAATTTGAGGGATGAAAGAGATCTTTTGGGGTCAGTACCCGAAATTTGGTGAAGTCAGCATAGGTGGGGTCGTAGGTTTTGCGATGGGCCTCAAGCAGGATGTCGATGACTTTCTGTTGCTCCTCTGAGAGTTTGGGTTTGAGGCTTTCCCTCAGGGCTTCCTCTTCCTTCCTCTTCAGGATCATCTCCCTCTTCCTCTGCACCTCCTCGTCTGTAAGGATGACTGGGAGAGGAAAAGGGGTGGAACCAGGGATTAGAATGACCCCTGGATGCCACACCCAGCCCCTGGAAAATTGCTTTTGCCACCTGGAAAATCCCTTTGTGCCCCTACAACAGCTTGGCCCCGTTTCCTCCTGTGCCCAGGAGGCTTTTGGTGCTTTCAGGGGAGGCTCTGGGGGCACCGAGGCCATGCCAGCCGTGCCCCGTGCCCGTTCTGCTCCCTCCCTGTTTGCTCAGCCCTCTCAAATCCCCAAACCCTCGGCTCCCAGCTGCCACCAGGGGTGTCCAGCGCTGCTTCAGGGCAGATTTAATCTGATTTTTAAGGTCAAGGCACTCAGGGCTGGGGATTTATGGCTTTTATTGGGGTGGCGGCGCTCGGCAGCGGCCAAAGGTTGGGCTCCACGCAAGGCTGGGCCTGTTTGCTCAGGAAAAAGGAGCAGCTGAGGGCAATTTGGGCTCAAATCTTCACTTTTTTATCAATCACTCCAAGCCCTGAGCAGCCTCAGAGGGGCTGGGAGTGACAAAGGCAGCGGGGAGCTGCAGAAATCTCTGGGGTCACAGCAGAGCCCCCTCAAAGCGCTGTTTTGAGGAGGAGGAAAGGAAAAAGGAGTTCCTTTTCCTCAGCCCTTTCTGCAGGGACTGGACACCTCAGGGGCTGTTTCTGAAGTTTCTGGTGCAGGGACCCCGTGCTGGGAGGGCCAAGGTGGAATTTGGGGCGAGAGGTCAGCAGGAGGAGCTCAAGGCAAGGAGGCCTCGGCCTCGCTGGCTCCTTTGGCCCAGGGCGATTTTCCATTCTCCATTTTCCATTCCCCAGCCTTGCACAACCTCACAGGGGCCTGGGACACCTCAGGAGGGGCTGAAAGGTCACTCCCACCTCTACCATCAGGGAGGAAAATCAGGATTTTGCCATTTCCCCTTGCCAGTTTTTATTACAAAAAGCATCAGATCCACAGGGGCCTGCTCAGGGTCACCCACCCTGGTGCTGCACAGAGAGCAGGAGCTGTTAAAAAATCCTATTTTTAGCGATTATTAGAGAAGGATCCAAGGAAGCCCTGACACCCCTGAGGGACAGACACCCCTCCCTCAGCTGCAGGCAGCTGGAAGAAGGCAGGGAAGGGGTAATTCCACATTTTCTGGCCACCTAGAAAGAGGGAAAAGCCGGATTTCCCAGGCCATCCTGTGAGGAGGAGACAGGCCCTGGCTAAGAATTCCCCAATCCCAAGGCCTGGAGGGGTTTTCTCTGCCCTTCTTGTCCCCAGACAGGCAGAAAACCACAAATATTTGCCCAAGCTGGGGCCTGGAAACGCCACGTGGTGACCTGGGCCTGGCACAGGGCTGGGAGAATTGGGGTCACCAAACCCCTCAGCTGGCCAGACCCAGCTCCTCCTGCCCCAAACTGGGACAAAACCCAAATTTCAGAGGTGTGGAAGACCCCAAATTATCCCCAGCTCAAGGCTCTGCCCTGCTTCTCTTCCTCCCTACCCCACATTCCCAGCCCTGAATCCCAACACTCTGTGGAAAACAAAGCCTCAAAACCTTCCTGATTCCCTTCTTCCACCTAAAAATAACTCCAACCCTTCGTCCTCCCTCATTTTTCCAGCAGCAAAGTCCATTTTTAGCTATTTTTAGCCTGTCTGGGTCAGTTTTGGTTAATGCAGGCAGGATTTGCTAACGGGGCTGTTTACACGTTAACTCCTGTGGGGAAAACGTGGAGAAAACCTGGAGAAAACCCCCTGGAATTGCTGCCCAGCAACTTGCCAGCCCTTCCTGGGTAATTAATTGGCTGCTGGTACAAATTAAAGCACTTCCCTCATTAGAGGCTCCCAAAAAACAGGGACAGCTCCCCAGAATTTGGGGACAGACAGGGTGGGGTGCGGCCTTTTCCTCCCTCATCAACCTGCCAATCCCAAAGAATAAAATCCAGGGATTCCCATCAGGGTCATTGAAAATGTAAGCATTTTTGCCCTCACAAACACTCCAAATGCTGATTTTCTGGAGGCCCTGGGGTGACATCAGGCTGTTTAGCACATCAGAGAAAGGGCCCTACTTCCATAGCCCGAATTTCCAGCTCCATGGACACCCTGGCCACAATCTCCCAACAGAAAATGTTTGGTTGGAGCTCTCCAGGAGCACCCAGCTCCTCCCCAGCACCTCAAACATGTTTTAATTTTAAAAGCCACTTATCTCTAAATACACCCGGAGAAAACAAACATTTGGGCCACATTTGTGTGTTTGGACTGGGCTTAAAAACTGCTTTTATTCCCTCTGCTGTTGACTTAAGTCCCTGCTTTATCCCACATGGAAAAAAGGGTCAGGAAAAAAAATCTCAGAGGGAGAAGAGGAAAACCCAACCCAGCTCCATGGGGTTTGGGAAAGCTCATCCAGCTCTCCCTGTGGAGCATGGAACACACTGGAAAAGAGAATTTTCAGAGCCATTGGGAGCCATGGAGCTGATTTTCCTCAAAGAAAACCCCAGGAGAATCCATGAGAACACAACTCTGGGATGGGAAGGAATCATTAAACCAGCTCCTCTCAATCATTACCTGCTGCTTCCTCTGCCCTTTGCATCCCTGGGAGGTTCCCTGTGGCACCAGGGAGGTGGCAGAGGCACAGCCAGGGCCCCATGAGCATTCCCTGGGCTGGACACTCACATTCACAGCCCTCGCACACTCACAGTGCTTGCACACTCACTCACAGCCCTTGCACACTCACACTCCTTCATCATGCCGATGTCCAGGCAGCGTTTCAGCCGGCAGGCCTGGCAGTGCCGCCGGTTGTCCTTGGTGATGTGGCACTCCCCGCTGAAGGGACAGGTGAACATGGCCTTCCTCTTCATGCTCCTCCTGCAAAAGGGACAAAAACCCTTTTTAGGCTCCATTCCTGCTGGTTTGGCTGGTGCTCCAGACATCAGCTGGGTTGGGAGCTGCAGGCACTGCTGGGAAAGGAAAATTCCCCCCAGGGAAACACCCAAGGGTTTATCCCAAAATGGTTTGGGGGAAATGACCTTAAACCCAGCTTGATCCCCTTCCACTAAACCAGGCTGCTCTAAGCCCAGTCCAGCATGTACGTTTAAGAAGGCTTTGGGTTTAAACAGGGATTTTTAAGGCCAGGAGGGTGGAAGGATGGCAGGATTGCAGAGAAACCCCCCCCGGCAGCAAAATAAACCCGAGCTGGGGCCGTGTGGTTAAACCCAGCCGCCCTAAGCCCGGCTTTGCTGGCAGAACTGGCCTGAGCACATTTTGGGTGTGCAGGGAGAGGAATTCTCGCTGCAGGACACAGAGAAAGGAGCCTGAAAATGACAACCCTGAGCTGCAGGGAAACCACAGCGGAATGGGAACGTGGAGCCACCGGGACAAAGGGTCAGAGCCAAAATAACCCAGGGAAAAGGGTCAGAGCCTGCCAGCCAACAGGGCAGAGCCAAAACCTTCCAAGGAATAACGGCCAGAGCCAGAATTTCCAAGGACAAAGGGTCAGAACCTTCCAGGACAAAAGGTCAGAGCCAGAATCTTCCTGGGGTAAAGGGTCGGAGCCAAAATACCCCAAGGATAAAGGGTCAAGGGCAGAAACTTCCAAGGAAAAATGATCAGAATCTTCCCAGCCCAAAGGGTCAGAGCCAGAGTTTCCCAGGAAAAAGGTGGTAGATGGGATATTGGGAAGAAATTCCTCCCTGTGAGGCCCTGGAATAGAATTCCCAGAAAAGCTGTGGCTGCCCAATCCCTACAAGTGCCCAAGGCCAATACTCAGATAAAAAATGGGTCAAAAATATCAAAACTGGGTAAAAAAAAAAATCAAATAGGGGTAAAATATGTCAAATATGGGCTAAAATATCACATATGGGTAACAAAATAAAATTTTTAGTAAAATATAAAGTAAAATATTTTAAAATGGGTAAAAGAATCAAATCTGGGTAAAAATCTTCAAGATTCCCTCGCCTGCAGCCCCAGGAATTAAAAGCTGCATTTAGAAAGGGAGAGGTAAACAAAGTGGCTGCACTCTGCCCTTTCCTGACAGGAATTTGGGATTTTCAGGAATTCATCCCAGAAAAATGGATGGCAGGGCCCTGTTTTCCCCCATTCCTCCAAAACCTTTGGAATTTTGCTGCTCCAAGTGGGGAAACACAATCCCAGCACTTGGAATTCAGCCCTGGACACCCCAAAATTCCAGATTTTGGTGCACAAGAAGCTTATTTTTTTTTTCCACAAAACCCCGAGGAAAGGCCGGGAATGCACAAACAACGAGGCCTTGGAGCAGGGAAAAATATTCCCAGGGCTCAGGGCAGGCCAAAATTCCAGGTTTGGAATGAAAATTGCAGCTTGGGTGGCTCCAGAGGCTCCCAGGGTGATACCGGAGCCAGGCTGGGCTGGAATTCCATGGAAACCTTCCTGAGCCACCCATTCCCAGGCAGACTTGGGATCCCAGGGGCTAAAAATAGAGAATTCCAGGCCTCATTCCTGGCCTGGAATGAGGGATTGGTGCTGGGGAGGGCTTCAGCAGGGAGTGGGGATGGGGGCAGAACTCCCAGGGTGACCCAGAATTCCCAAGGGGGACAGTAGAATTCCCTGGAAATGCTGGATTTTGCAAAGAGCTGCTCCAGGGCATCCCCTGCCCTTCCTCATTCCCCAGTCCCAGAAGTTTTTGAGATTTTAGGGCTGGGAGTAAATCCCAATTTGTAACCCCAGGGGAGTTTTCCCACACTCCCCCCTTCTCCTGAAGCACTGCAAATCTCCCAGATCCATGAAAAACCCTGGAAAAATGGCGCAAAACCCATCCCACAAAAGAAATCAATGATTTTCCCTCCTTTTACACCATGGGAATGCAGCACCACCGGGAATTCCAGGCCTATTTCAGCACCCTGTTGGTTTCCCATTGGGACTCCCAGAGTTTTTTGGGATGGGGGGGTGCAAAGTTCCCAGATCCATGAAAAACCCTGGACAAACAGGGAAAAACCCCATCCCACAAAAGAAATAAACAATTTCCCCCCTTTACACCATGGGAACGCGGCACCACCGGGAATTCCAGCACCCCATTGGTTTCCCCTTGGGATTCCTGGGTTTTTTTGGGATGGGGCAGTCCCAGAGGCCCGGGCCCACCTGAAGAAGCCCTTGCAGCCCTCGCAGGTCATGGCGTTGAAGTGGAAGCCGGTGGCTCTGTCCCCGCAGACCCCGCAGACCCTGGGCACGCCGCGCTCGCACTCCCCGGCGGCGTCGGCCACCGAGGTGCTGCAGGCGCCCAGGTCCATGGCTGCGAGCGGAAAAAATGGAATTCGTCACCAATTTTCTATTAATTCCACCCCATCTGGGGCAAAGTCAGGGGCTCAGTGTAAAATTATCCCTAAAATCTAGGAGTTTTCCTTGCATTCCCCCTGATTCGGGTAAGGAATTTTTATTCCCATTGGCTCTGGGCATTAAAACCACCCAAAAAAATTCCAATAGATTTTTGGGATTCTGGAATGCTGGGAAAGCTCTGGGGTTGGGAGAGGCTCACTTAACAACCCCAAGGCTCATTAAAAATTCCCGGTGCCTCTGGAATGTTTTCCTTTAAAAAAAGGAGAGGAAAAAAGTGCTTTTTTCCCATTCCAAACCCTCCCAATTCCCAAATTCCAGCTGCACCTTTAAATCACTTAAATCCCATTAAACTCCCAATTAAATAATTCCCTCTGCTTTGGGGCTGTTTTCCAGGGATTCCTGAGGGGGATTCTGGGCCAAGATCTGGATTTGGGGAATTTCCTCGGACAGCATTCCCAGCTCTCCTCTGCCACCATTCCCAACCAAAGCCTGGATTTTCACCTTCATTCCTTTAATTCCTTTGGAATTTTGTTTTCATTTGGATTTTCCCAGCTGGGCTTTGGGGTTGGGGCTGAGCTGGAGGATCCCTAGACAAAGAATTCCCAAAACCCCACAGGAGCCGCTGCACTGGGACATTCCAGATGAATAAAAATCCATGGAAAGCCAGGAGAGGGAAGGGGTGAAAGTTTCCCAACGGAATCGGAGCAAAGAGCAGGGACGGATCCAACGCCCCTGGGAATTCCAGCTGGGAAAAACGAGCCTGGCAACTCCAGAGCTCCCAGCCCTGGCACAGGAGGGAACTCCGGGGTGAGGAATTTGGCACCCACAGATCCTGGTTTTCTCTCTGGTTTTCTCCCATAAAAAATTGGGAATATTCCAGGTTAGCCCCTTGGACTGCCATTCCCTGGGCTCCAAACACATCCCACTGCTCCTTCTAAATGGGAAAATCCAACTGAGCCCAGCTTTTCCTGGGATTTTACCCCAAAAAAAGATACCTCCAGCACCACTGTGGTCATTCCATGGAGAAGCCTTCCCCCCTTTCCAAGGAAAAATTTAAAAAAAAATCAAGGAATGGGAATTTTTCCCACAGAGTCTTCCCTGGTGTCTCCTGAACCCTTCCTGGATTTCCTCCTCCTGCCCCAAATCCTTCCCCTAGCTCCTTTATTTCCTAATCCCTAATTCCAGGCTGTCCAATTCCTTCCTCTTGTATCCCAGACAAAATCCGGGGAAGGCTGACAGGCAGAAGCTGCCCCTGCTTGTGGGAAATTCCAGAACTCCTCCGGAGCTTCTCCCTGGATTTCGAAATATTCCCAAACAGGTTTTTGCTCTGTCACCCTCCGGAGAGAGAAAGCCACCCCGGGAAAACACAATTCACAGGAATTTTCAACACGGATTTTTATTTTTTTTACCATTTCCAGCCTCCCTTGGGGCTTGTTTTTTGCTCCAGAGGGAGGAAAATTCCAGCAAAATTCCAGCACAATGCTCCTGAAATCTGCCCTGAAAACAGGGACTGGGGAGAGGAGCTGGAATTTGGGGAATTTCAACCTTAATTCCCGGGATTGGAGCGAGGATTATCTGAAGCTGCTGGGACAGGATCCCTGGGAAGGTTTAGGGTGCATTTTAAGGAAAATTCCTCATCCAGAGGGTGGAAAAGCTTCCCAGGGAATGGACAGGGCCCTGAGGCTGCTGCAGCCCGAGGAGTTTTTGCAGAATGCTCGTGGATATTTGGGATTTTTGTGTCCAGTGTAGGGCCAGGGGTTGGAGGGGATGATCCCAATTTGGGATTTTCCAGGATTCCAAGGAAGAGTCTGGATTCCATGGCCTTGGGATTCCACATGGGGTCAGGGCCTTTCCAAGAATGAAACAGCCCCAAAATCCCAATTTTTGTGCCCTGTCCCAAGCAGTGTCCCCAGGGCCACCCTGGGCAGCAGCAGGACACAAATCCAGGTTTTCCCTATGGAATTCTTAGAGGGTCCCAGTCCCTCAGGAAGGGATTGTAGAGCCCAAGACTCCCTCAGGAGGAAATGGGAAAAGACCCCATAATTCCAGAAAAACTGCGCTGGGAAGGGCTCTCCCTATGGAAAAATTCCCAAAGCAGAGGTGGAAGGGCAGCACCAGCCCCATACTGAGGAGTAAAATCCTCTTTTGTGCTGGAAACAGCCCTGGCGAGGTGTGGAGCCACACAGGCAATTCCCAGGAAATCTGGGATTTGCTGTCCCCTCCCAGGTGAGCCCAAGGCCAGGAGACACGTCCTAAAAATAGAGCTGGGCCTTGTCAGAATTTTGCTGGAATTTTGCTGATTTTTGGAGCAGGGAATTTAAAATCTGGAGTTAAAAGCTGGAGCTGGGGATTTATGGGGATGGGAGGGATATTTGGGGGGAGGAACGGATTTTAGGGAGCTCCCTGGGGCAGCAAAGAGCCCAGATCCCTGTCTGTCCCTTCCCTAGGATGTGCCCGCTGGAAAAGGGAATTCTCATTCCCCAGAACCTCGACCTGCCCAAGGAGGGAGGAGGAGGAGGAGGAGGGGATGATGCAGCAGCCAGAGCTGTTGCTGCCTGGAATTGGGAAATTGGAGCAGCAGCCACGCCTGGGGCACGGAGAAGGTGGGAGAACCCTCAGGAAACGGCTCCAACTTTTCCAGAGAAAAACGAGGGAGGCTTCGTGTGCCAGAAATGCCCTTTTCCACCCAGGGGGAAGCAGGAACAGGATCAGGAACGGCTCCAGGCCAGGAGAATCCCTGCCCAGGAGAGCCCGAAGCAGCTCCTGGGGTTCCTGGGAAAGAGGAAACGCCTTCGGGCGCCCGGATAAAAATCCAGGTGTTGTTTTCCACCCTTTTCCGTTTATTAGCGGGGAAAAAGGGCGAGGGTTGACCTGATAAGGGCCGAGATAAGAGAAATGGGCCCAAGGAGGAGCTGAGTCAGCAGAGGCTGAAAATGAGGGGGTGGCACTGGGGACATCCTGGCAGTGCCACCCCTGGCACGTTTTTGTTCCACTCACACCTCAGTTTAATCCTAATTTCCCTGGATTTTGCTCCCCTTGCTTTCCTCAAATTTTCCCTGGATTCTTTGCTCCTCTCACCCCTCACTTTCACCATCATCTCCCTGAATTTATTTATGTTCTTTTTAATTCCCAGAACCATTTCCATTCCCATTCCTCTCCTTTTCAGGCTTCTATTTGCATCCCAGCCCACCTCCAAGTGGGATTTTCCCTCTCTCAATCCCTGACAATTCCAGAATTTCCCCTCAGGGAGCTCAGGCCAGGCTGGCTCTGCTTTGGCTCAGCCACAAGAAGTTAAAAATTATTCTCTGGAGCAGGATTAGCCATTAAATGGGGAAAAAACACCTGGATTTTCCATTTATTCCTCCCTAAACACAGCGGGATTCAGGGAAACAAACCTCAGCCATGATCCCAGGCGTGTTTTTACCTGGGAAAAATCTGATTTTTGGGATTTTTGTTATTGCTAGGACATCTCAGTCCTGATCTGGTCACACCCTGGAGATCTGGGGCAGACATCTCCTATCACCCTCATCATCATCTGCATCATCATATCCCAGATTTTCCTTGCTCCAGGACTCCAGAGGGAACCAAATCTCACCCTGGAAATTTTTCCCCTTTATTTCACCCCATTTCCACCAGGTCCAGCCCAACATCGGGGCTTTTTAAAACTTCATTTACACCATTTTTGCTCCCCTTGGTTTCCCCATATTTCCCTGGATTTCTCTCCATTCATCCTCGGGTTTAATCTTAATTTCCCTGGATTTTTCTCCCCTTACTGCTCGATTTCCCTGGATTTAATCTTAATGTCCTGGGATTCCTGTCCCCCTTGATTTCCCCATCACTTCCCTGGATTTTTCCTCCCTCTTCCCTGGGTTTAAACCCCAATTTCCCGGGATTTTCGCTCCACTCACACCTTGCTTTCCCCATCACCTCTCTGGATTTTTGCTCCCCGCGGTTTCCAGGGATTTTTCCCGGGTTTGACCGCAATTTAAACTGCAATTTCCCGGGATTTTCGTGTCCCGCCGCAGCCGCGGCTCCTTCCCCGGCCGGAGGAAGATGAGTCACGGGCGGCTCGGGGGGAGGAGGAGGAGACGCCGCAAAAACGTCGCTTCTCCCGAAAACCTCTTTCCGAGAAAAAACACCCAACTTTTCTCAAAGCTCCAGCCTTGAAGAGGAGAGGAAGGAGCGGCTCAGCCGCCTCTGCCGACCCCAAACCGCCCCAAAAACTCTTTTGGGATGCCCAGAGAGGATCCCTCAATTCCTGGTGCATAAAAATCCCCCCGTACCTTGATTTTCCTGGGGCTGGCACGGCTCGGGATCCTCCGAAATATGGGAAGGCGCTGGGGAATCAAGAAGTAAGGTGATTAATGCCGTGTCGGGGGGCTCAGCTTCCCCCCAACCCCCCCCCCCCCAAAAATCCCGAACTGGGACTTTGAACGTGGGTTTAAATGGGGTGCTTAATCATGAGAGCAGCCAAAAACCCCAAAATCAGCCTTACAGGAAACGCTAAAATCGCCTTACAGGAAGCCCTAAATTCACATTGACACCCCCACGGCAGCCAGGAACCCCAAAATCACCTTACAGGAAGCCCTGAATTCACACGAACACCCCACGGCACCCCGGAATTTCCCGGTTTCGAAGGCCCCCCAAAAAGGGGGCGCCCCAGAGGGGGGAGGACAATGGTGCCTTTCCGGGATGTGGCGACGCCCCGGAACAGCCCAGAACTCCCGGATTACTGGGGGTGCTCGGGGCTGAGCCCCCCAAAACGGGATGGGGACACCACAACCCCAAGGGGATCCGAATTTTGGCAGGGAAAGCCCCAAAGCTCCCAGTTTAGGGAGTCACGGGGTGGGGGGGGGGGCACAGGGGACCCCCGACACCTCCCAGGGCACCGGGAAGGGGGGGGGGGGGTCAGACACACACGGGACCCCCAAAGCAGCACGGGAACGGCAAACCAGGAAGCACCGGGGAGCCTCAGCGCCCGGCCCGTGCCGCTGCTGCCACCGGGGACAGCCCGGGAGCTGGGAACCATCCCGCCACCCCCGGGGCCCCCGCACCGCTCCCGCACCCCCGGTTCGCCCGCAGCGGTCGCCCCCGTGTCCCGGGGAGCGCCGGTGGCACGGCCGGGGCGGCGGGCGCGGAGAACGGCTGGGCTTGGCCGGCCCCGGTGTCCCCTGTCCGGGACCTGAGCCCCGGTGTCCCCCTGTCCCCTGCCCAGCACCTGAGCCCCTGCCTCGGTGTCCCCGGTACCTCCGCTGTCCCTTGCCCAGTACCTGGTCCCCGGTACCGGTACCTGAGCCCCAGCCCCGGTGTCCCCTGTCCCGTACCGGTAACTGAGCCCCGGCCCCGCCGTCCCTGTTGAACCCCCTGCCCGGTACCTCGGCCCCGGTGCCCCCTGCCCGGTACCGGTACCTGAACCCCGGCCCCGCTGCCGCCCCCAGCCCGCCCGCTGCCGCCTTTTGCGGGGAACCGGCGCCCCCGGCCCCGCCCCTGCCTGCGCAGCACCGCCTTGGCCCCGCCCACACGGGCCATATAAGGGCAGGGATGGGGGCGGTCACGGCGAAGGGGGCGTGGCGAGAATTTCACGTGGCCCCGGTAGCGCGGGGGCTTCCCCGGAGGGTTCCGGACCCCGCTGACCACCCGGTGCCCACCCGGATTCCCGCTGACCACCCGGTGCCCACCCAGCCCCCCTGCCCACGCGACCTCTCTCCCCCACCCGGGAGCGCCCCGAAGGGCAGGGCACTCTTGGGGCGCCAGCGCCCGGCGCTCCGGGGGCTGCCACCCCTCCCGAAAGCCCGGTGGGCTCGGGCAGCCGATCCAGCTCCCAGTGAGTGCCCGGTGCTGCACCGGGACAGAATGAATGCCGCCGGTACCGGAGTGCCACCCCCAGCACTCCCGGCTCTTTGCAGGCTCCGGCTGCTCCTGCTGTCCCCTCAGAGCCCGAGGGTGAACCCGGCCTGGGGACCCGCAGGACACCTGGATTTGGCTGCTCCTGAAGGATCTGAGAGTATTTGGGATAGATCGAGAACCGACCTAGGCCATCCAAAATCCTCTTATTGGTGGCTTGGAATGTTGGATTTTGGGCAGAGCCAGCTCAGCCCACCCCAACCCAGGATTGGGCACTCTGCAATCTAAAAAATCGGGATATTCGGCAATTTCCCAATTTCCTTCCTCAAATCCCCACCCGGGTGCAGCCACCTGCAGCACCTAATAAAGCAGCGAGAGAGCTCCCAGAGAACCCCTGCTGCTGCCGCTCCAGGGTTTATCGGGGTCCCCTAAACCCAAAATCCCGGGAGCAAACGAGCCCCCGGCGCAGCAGAGCCCCCGCAGCCGCGGGCACCGGGTTCAGCCGCCGCGGTTTGCGTGGGGAAAACGCTTCGAAATCGCCTTTAAATTGATTTAATGAGGCCGAGGAGGGGAAAACAACGTCTGGGAAGAAATGGGAGCTCATCAGAGGCAATTTCGTGGCGCGGAAGGATTTCGGGAGAATGGTGGAAGCTGCTCATTCCCATCCCGGCTTTTGGGGTTATCTTTTCATGCCAAAAAAATGTCCCAAAATCTTCCAAGGCTTTTCCCCACTGGCACGGCCATGCCAGCGAGACGCGTTTTCCATACAAATTTTTACATTTTTCCCATCGGGAATTTGTGTCCCCCGAGCTCTGGGGAAAGTTTGTGGCCGAGGAGGGTTTGAATTCCCTCCCTCTCTCCTGATTCCCTGCTGCTTTTCTGCCCTCAATTCACCCGGCACGAAGGGTTTGGGGCCAAATCCCGGCTCTGCTCGGCATCCCCGGGACAGCCGGCACGGGCAGAATTCGGGAGGATTTAATTCCTGCACGGAATTTCATTCCTTCTTGTAAATCCCAAGAGCTGTGAGCGGCAGCCGCGGTTTTTGTGCTGCTCCAGCCTGGAAAAAGGGATCGGCGGGGCTGGGAGAGGAGGAGGAGGATGGCCCGGGGATGTGGAGTGGCAGGAAGTGGGATCTCCCGATCTTCATGGAATGGTTTGGGCTCGGAAGGGACCTTCGGGACCGTCATTGCCACGCCCGCAATTGTCCCTGCACGGGGCTTGGAGCCCCTGGGAGGGCGGCACCTGTGGGACAAACGGGGCTGGATGAGCTCCAAGATCCCTCCCAAAAAATCCTGCGATTCCACGATCCCGTTTCAGGGCTCAGAAATCCCTGAAGGACACATGGAAAGCAGGGGGAAAGCCCCAGCCCGGTATTTCCCGGTCCTTGGAGCAGTGATCCGTCATCCCGGGGCTGGGTCCGGGCTCGCCCCATCCCGGGAGAGCGGAGATTTCCCGGGAAGCGCTTCCACAATCCCGCCTGCTGGCTGGAAAAGGGGCTTTTCCCCCTTCCACCCATTCCCGCTGGGTTTGGGGGCAGAAAAAATCTGCTAAAAAACCCAGGATCTAACCCAGGACGCGACAGGAGGCGAGGGGAGGCTGCGGGGGGAATTTTCGCTTCTTTCCCTGCTCTGGGGATTCTCTGCGGGGTCGAGCTCGTCCCAAGGGACTGGCAGGGATTTCTGCTTTCCCAATCCCTCTTCCTTCTCCTTTCCCAGCCCTTCTTCATGCCGCAGCCCCCGGGACGGTGCGGGAAGGAAGGAGAGCAGGGAATTCTTCCCCCCCGCCTGAAATTTCGCTCCTGGGAAGGAGAGAATAAATGATCCATAAAATTTCCATGGGATACGTCTCCCGCGGTCGGGCAGGAGGTGCCTCTGGAGCTCGCAAAATATTTTAATTTTGCCATTAAATTTATTTTGGTAGTTTGGATAATTGGGAGGGGTTTCTTTTCCCATCGTTTTTCTCTGGGGTGTGCTGGGGGAAAGTCCCACGGGAGGGAATTTATTGAAGGAAAACGGACCCGGGAGCTGTCGGGGCTGGGGGAAAGGTGGGAGGGAATGGCCTGGGGGCGTTTCCCCAGAAATTGAGGGGGGCTGGAGGTGATGCTGGGCTGGACCGGGACAGGGGGCTCGGACCGCTCGGGACCGCTCCGGATGGGGACAGGGGAGCTCGGACCGCTCGGGACCGCTCCGGACCGGGACAGGGGGACTCGGACTGCTCGGGACCGCTCGGTGCCGGTGTGGGCCCGCTCCGTGCTGGGAGCAGGGCTCTCCCACTGGTGCGGCCCGAGTCTGTACTAGTGTGAGGGGGCTCATACTGGGACAGCGATCCCCAAACTGCGGCGCCTGAGCGCCACACTGGTTCAAGCTTCCCCCCCCCACCGCGCATGCGCGCTCATGACGGGACACCCCCCCCCCCCCCCCCCCCCCGCCGCGCGTACGCGCGCGAGTTACGTCACGCCCTGCCTTGCCCCGCCCTGCCACGCCCAACCGGAATCACGACTTGCTTCTGCGCGTGCGCGAATCTGACCACGCCTATCACATGCAAATGAAGGGTGTGGTCACTGACCACACCCCTGACAATTGGCGCGTGCGCTTTGGGTTAAATGACGGGGCGTGGCTCTCTATACTCCGCCCTACACTGTCACGTTTGTCCCACTAGATGGGCGTGGTATTGGTAACCCCGCCCATCTCACGTGATGAAAATAAATATGGGCGGGGTCATATGAGTCTCCGCCCACGCCCACCTCTCTCAGTTGCCATAGCGACGGCGGCTGCGCGCGGGGACGGGGGCGGGGCCACGGCGGCGGCGGGAGAGGGGCGCCCCCTGGCGGAGAGCGCTGAGGGAAGGGGTCTGTGAGGGACGCGCCGGGACACGGGGGCTCTGAGGGAGGGGGTCCCGAGGGTGGGAGTCTGTGAAGGGGAAATTCCTGAGGGAGGGCGTCTCTGAGAGAGGGGATCTTCAAAGGGCGGTTCCTGAGGGAGGGGGACCTTGAGGATGAGGGAGTCTCTGAGATGGGGTCCACAGTGGGGCCTGTTCCTCTCGGGGGGTCTCAGGGGCTCTGAGCTGTTCCTGAGGGGACGCGCCGAGCCCCGGGGCTGTGTTTTGGGGCGGGGGCTGCCTGAGGAGATGCTGCTCTCAGTGGAGGAGGGGGTGCCTGGGCAGCGCTGGGTTTTGGGCAGCTGGAAATGGAGCCCATCAAGGTGTCCCCTTCTCCAAGGAAGCCCCTTGTGGATGGGGACACTTTGTGGTGGCTTTGGGACTGTGGCTTAGAAATGGCTCAAAACCCCCTTCAACAGCCCAGAGCTGCTCCTGCCGCCTGTCCCAGGTGACACAGCCGTCCCCATCACCGCCACCATGGGCTCTGTGCGTTCCCTGTCCGCCGCCAGCACCGCCCCGAGCCGCAGGAAGGCCGAGGCTGAGGAGGAGGAGGTGTTGGTCAGCCAGGAGCCCGTGCAGGATGGGGCCAAGAGTCCCTACATGGAGTTCACGGGCCAGGACAGCATCACCTGCCCCACCTGCCAAGGCACCGGCCGCATCCCCTCAGGTGGCTGCTCCTCTGGGGCCTAAAATCCCCAAAATCCAGCTCTAAACAGCAAAAAAAGAGTCACTTTTTAATGTGTTATTCCCAATTTGCTTCCCAGAGCAGGTGAACGAGTTGGTGGCTCTGATCCCCTACAGCGACCAACGGCTTCGTCCTCAGAGAACGTAAGGGAGGAGTTCTTTTATTGCTTTAGGGGCTGTTTCTGTTTTCACCCCAAAATATAGGCTTTAAAGTGTGATTTTAAATATTTCTACCATGAGTACCACGAACTCACTTCCACCTTCCATCCCCTCACTGGAGTTTTGGGAGCAACTGCAAAAAGACCCCAAAATGCTGCTTTGGTTGCTCATTACCCAACCCCAAATGTGCAAAGGGAGGATTTTGAGCCATCTTGATATTAAAAATGTGACAGCAGCTCTTGGGTGCCTCTTCCAAGGAAACCAAACGTGGGGTGGGGTATTTTAGGATCCGAATCTTGCAGATGAGGTGAAGAATTTTTTTTTTTTTTTTTTTTTTTTTTCCCCAGGAAACTCTATGTGCTGCTCTCAGTGCTGCTCTGCCTGCTGCTGTCTGGCCTGGGGGTTTTCTTCCTGTTCCCCCACTCGGTGCTGGTAGACGATGATGGCATCAAAGTGGTGCAGGTGTGGTTTGACAGGAAGAACTCCGCTGTCCTCCTGGCCATCACGGTAAAGTTTCCATGGATTTGGGAAAACAAACCCGCAGGGGAAGGAGCCAGCGAGGTCAGGGTTGTTTTTGTTCCCTCCAGGCCACGCTGAGGATCAGGAATTCCAACTTCTACTCGGTGGCAGTGAGCAGCCTGAGCAGCCAGGTGCAGTACATGAACACCGTGGTGGGCAGGCAGCAGCTCACCAACGTCTCCAGCATCCAGCCCCTGAGGGACAAACTGGTACTGACTGGGAGCTCTGCGAGTTCACCTCGTGATTTCAATGCCCAGGGGCCACAGCTGCTTTTGCTCTGTGCACTCCCTCAGAAATGGGGTTGAAGGTGATGAAGCTGCACTGAAATCTGATTTTTTTCCGCTCTGTTGCAGGTGAATTTCACCGTGAAGGCAGAGCTGGGTGGATCCCTGTCCTATGTGTAGTAAGGATTTACTGCTCCTTGGAGATACCTGGGGAGGGAGAGGGTTGGAGCTGCTTTGATTAAAATTTGGGGAATTAATTGTAAGTCACTTTTCCTGCTCAATTCCTTTGCCAGGAATTTTCTCAAGGTGCTGTGAGATGGTTTTGTTAACACCAAAGTGAAAAATACCAGCTGGAGCTGCCAAAAAAATCCCAAATTCCTCAAGTTTCTCACTTGCTGACCAATTTCCTTGATCTTTTCCAGTTTTTTCTGCACTTTGCCCAAGGTGAAGGTCCACAACATCGTGATCCTCATGAGGTGGGTGCCGCTCCTGGAGCTCTTTTCCCACCTTAAAGATTCTGTTCTGTGGTTCCTGAATCCCTGGGGAACTCCAGCCACGGATTTGGGCCCTATGGAGAAAATCCTGCTTGGATTTTTCCCCAAATTCACCTCAGGGTCAGGTTTTAATCCAGCCCAGGGTGGGTAAATATGGGGTGGAGCACACAGCTCCTTCCCGAGGCTGCAATCCTCACCTTTTCACCAAAACCCGCCGGAATTTGGGGTGTTTTTTTTGAGGAAAAGAGGAGTCTGTGATGAATCCAAACCTCTGAGTTGTCCCTTTGCCCTGCCAGGACCTCGGTGAGGCTCTCCTACATCGGCCACAGCGCCCAGAGCACCCTGGAGACCTTCCACTACCTGGACTGCAGCTCCAACTCCACGGCGCCGGCCCGGGGGACGCCCTGAGGGCACCGCGGGGACCGCGAGTGGCTCTGCGGGGACAGACGCGGCGCCTCCTCTGCCGCCCTGCCGGGGGTGCTCCTTCCCTTCCTTCCTGCCGAGGAATCCGGAGCCGAGGGCTGAAATCCCAGAGATTTGCAGTGGTTTGCACCTGTTCTGGAAGCTTGGCACCGTCAGGGTGTTTTGGGGTGAATTGATTTAATTTTTGAGAGTGAATGGGTTTAGTTTTTTTCAGGGAAAATGAGTTTGTTTTCCTGCTCAATGGTGGCAGCACCTCAAGACCCCAAAAAAGAGAGAATTCCCACCTGGCATGAGCCTCTGTTACACCCTTGGAAGGAGCCAAAGGAACCCAAATCTTTGGAATAAATTTCTCCCTCATTTTCCCCCTGTGGCTCCGACCCCTTTGGCATCCAGAGGCTCTTCCCTGGGGTTTGAAATCCGGGAATTTGCTGCTTTTTGTGCTCCACTTCCCAAAGCAGCGGGGATTGGAGGGGGTTCTGTGGGAGGCTGGGATTCCAAGGCCTCCCTGCCGGGAGCTGGACATTCCTGCCAGCCGCTATCCCGAGCAAAGCCCAGCTGCCAGCCCGGCCCCCGCAGCCCTTTGGCATTTTGCCCCTTTTTGGGAGGTTTCTTCTGGAATTTCAGCCCTCCTTTCCCGTGGGATTCGGGAGCCAGACACAGCTACATGGGAGGGGATCCTTCCTCAATGGGAAAATTACTGGATTTTGGGGTGACAGTGGCACAAAATCCACACTCTGCTCCCTTTTCCAGCAAGAGATTCCTGTCCCTGCAGCATTTGTAGGGCTGAATTCTTCTGAAATCAATAAACCTGATTTGGATCTTTCCATGTGCTGTTCTTTATTTTTTTTAAAGAAAAGCTCTGGATTTGTCCTAAATCCAGTGCTCTGCTGGGGTTGCTCCTGTGGTGTTTTTTGCCCAAAAATCCCTGTTTTGCTGATGGATTTCCGCAGAATCCCAGAATGGGTTGGGGGATGCTAAAACTCCTCCCCAGTGATGGGGAATCCTCTGGGAATTCCATCCTGGGGCCTCCCTCCCCTCACAGGGAGAAATTCCTTCCCCGAGTCCCACCCAAACCTCCGGACCCCAGTGGGAAGCCCCTCCCCACGTCCTGTCCCTCTGTCCTTTATCCCAGGTCTGTCCCGGCTCTCCTGAGAGGTCACCCTGGAGCCTTCCCTTCTCCAGGCTGGAAAATCCCATTTTTCCCAGCCCTTCCCAGGAATTTTGGGGGGAAAATGAGGGGGGAAAAAACTTGACCAGGTTCCTGTCCCCAGCTGGGACCAGTGCCCAGAATCCCAATCCCAACCTCCTTCCCCGGTGACCAATTCCCACTGAGTTTTCCCTTTTTTTTAGGAAAAGGAAGAAATCCCAAACTTTGCTTTGTCTCCATTTTCTTCCCCTCCTGGCTGGGTTTAATCCTGATTTTCTGGGGGCCTCCCCTCATTCCCTTTCCCCCTCTTTGCCCCCAGCCCCATCCCACTTTTCCAAGGATCCTGGAGGGTTTTTTGGGGGGGCAGCCCCCAGGAGGGACCCCCGAATTTTCTGCTTGGCTGCACCAGGAGGGGAAAGATTTGACCCCAAACCCTTGGTGCAGAGCCCCCATCATTAGGAGAGCGTCTCAAAGGGCACTTTTGGGTGGAAAATCCTCTTTAATCCCCCAATCCTCCTTAATGAATTTCCCCTGCCAATGTTTTGGTGCTTGGCCACAACTGGCAGCTGCTGCACTTGAAGCTGGGAGGGTTTAAAACTCAAATTCTACCCCAAAATGGCTTTTTTAAAGCTGTTTTTAAAAATCTTCTTGTTATAATTTCTCCAAGAGAAGCTTTGCCATCCACAGAGGCAAAAAGAGGAGTTTTGACCCAAAAGAATTGGGGTGAAACTCAGGAATTCCTCATCCAGGAGCTGCCTGGGGCCTCTTGCAGGAGAGATCTGAGCAGGTTTGGGCCTCTTCGGGGTCACTGGGCTGATTTTTGTCAAGATCATTAAAAAAATCCCATTTCTGAGCTTTTTGCTTGTAATGAACAGCCTGGTGAGGAGAGGCATTTCCATGTGGGATTTTTTGTGGCACAGCAAGAGTGGAGTCTCCTACTTCCAGTGCTGCAAAACAGCCCTAAAATTGAGTTTTTGCAGGTAGAAAACAGGATAAAATTTGTAGGGAGGAGGGGACAGTTGCCCCTTGCCCTGGTGACACCGAGATTGTCCCAATCCTAATTATAGGACAAGAATTCCACAATTAAATCTCCTGCTTTTCCAAAAGTTTCTACTTCAAAATTTTTCACTTTCAAATTTTTCCTTGTTTTTTTTTTTTGGCTCTTCTGGGGGATTTCGCCCCCCTCGTCCCCCTTAGCTTGAAGTATCCCAATCCAAAAAATGTGCAGTTTTAACCCAAAATGAGGACTTCAATAGGATTTTTTCCCAACCTAAAGAACTTTATGGTGGTTGAAATGGGGAGGAAATATTTAAATTACTGCAAACACACCCAAAAGAAAGAGACTCAACTCAACTTTTACTTTCGACCAAAAGTTTTTTTTTTAGATTTTTTTTTCATTTTATACCAACAGATGTTAAAAAATACAGACTTGTTTTACAAGAATAGCACCATTTTTTGATTTTTTTGTGTGTTTTTAAACTCATATTATACATGAACACTCCTGCTGAGGGGAAAGGGGAAAATTCGGGGTGAGGAGGGGATTTTTGATACCTGGATTGGTGAAATCCCATTTTTTTTTCAGGGAAAAAGGGATCACTGACATTCCCACCTCCACCTGACCTCAAAAACAGGTCTTCCAGGAAGAGAATAAATAAATATTAATGGGTTTTTCCTTTGATTCTGGTGTTGGGATGAGGTGGTTGCTCCCTGATTCGGGGTGAGCCCTTTCAGTGCAGAACTTCTCAGCTCCTTTTTGGGGTGGATCCCGTTTCTTGTGGTTTTTTTCTTTTTTAAAGGAATCGGGCCAGGCTTTTTAAAAAAACAAAAACCAAACCAAACCAAACAAACAAAAACCACGACAACCAAAAACAAACAACCACACCAAAAAAATCCTTTTTTTTTTTTACAAGAAGCAGACGGGGCCGAGGTCAACGCCAAACTCCTGCTCGGGTCCCCCAATGTCCATAGGTGCAATGTCCACGATGGGCAGGCGCGAGGTCTTCTGCGAGCGGTACTCGATGACAGTCCTGCCCCACTTCCCCGTGTGTTTCTGAGGGAAAAACAGGGAAAATTGGGGTCATTTAACCTGTTACATCCTCACCAAACCCTTCAAATCCCAGCTGGAACCCACATTTGTCATCAGGCATAGAGAGGCTCCACTTCTTGGTGTATTTATAAGGAAAAAATGGGTGAAAATGGGGTTATTTAATCCTCCAGAACTCAGTTTGAGCCCGAATTTATCATTAGCATTGGAAAAATTGAGTTATTTAATCCTCCATAATTTTCCTAATCTCAGTTTGTGCCCCAAATTTATCATTAGCATTGGAAAAATGGAGTTATTAAGCTCCTAGAACCTTCCCAATCTCAGTTTGAGCCCCATTTCATTGTTAAACCAAGAAGGGTCACGTTTCTCAGTGTATTTCTAGCGGGAAAACACTGGAAAATGGGGTTTGGAGTCCCCATCCCTGGAGCACCACAGCCAGCTGGAGGTGTTACCCAAATCCTGGCCGTGGTGACACTTGGTGACACAAGATGCTGTCCCCTCACGGGTTGGTGGCACTCGATGACAAGACGCTGTCACCTCCCAGATCACTCTCTCTGACCTCCCAGGTTCCTCCCTACGTGGTGAACCCCGCGATTTACGGATTTGCCCCGATTTGCCCCTCTCTCCCTCCCGGCACGCACCGTGCAGCCGTCCTCCAGCACGCTGTAGGTGAACCTGCTGTTGCCCTCGGCGCGGATCTCGACGTCGTTGGAGCCCTGGATGAGCAGCGCCTTCCTCAGGCTGCCCGACTCCTCGTCCAGGTAGGCCACGCTGTTGCGGCAGTGGTAGGTGACGTTCTGGGAGCCCTCGGTGGACAGCAGCCTCAGGAAGGTCATCTGGATGTTGGCCGTGTTGGGTGCCAGCTCCTCAGCGCCGTAGCTGAACTGCAGGGGGGAGGGAGGCTTTCAGATGGCTTTTTTGGGGAATTTCAGGCTTTTTTGGGGGTATTTTTGGGGAATTTCCACAGTTTGCTTTCCCAGACCTGGAAACTGTCATGGCCTGATGCCAAGATTTCCATGAAAGTCTCTAAATCAACTGGTTCTGGTACAAAACCCATCAATTTCACCTCAAGGAAGGACATCACTCCGAGTTTTCCTTAAAATCCCTAAATCCACCAATATGTGATACAAACCCTATCAATTTCACCCCAAAGAAGGACATCCCTCCAGGATTTACATAAAGTCCACTGGATCCAACAGTTCTGATCGAAACACCCCCTATTTCACCCCAAGGAGGGACATCAACTCCAAAGTTTCAGTAAAATCCCCTAAATTAACCGTTTCTGATCCAACAACCACCAGTTCCACCCACAGGACGGACATCAGCTCCAAAATTTCCATATAATCCTCAAATCACCCAATATCTGATAGAACCACCAAAAGTTCCACCCCCAAGAAGATAATCAGCTCCAACTCTTCTGTGAAACTCCAGGTACCCTGTTTCCCCCCCGTGCCCATCCCAGACACCCACGTGGAAGCCGCCGTTGATGGTCTCGCCGAACCAGACGTGCTTCTTCTCCTTGGCCTTGCTGCTCCACCAGTTCTTCCTGGGGATGCTGCCGGGGCTGGGGTACACGCACGTCTCCCCCGTGGCCATGTTGCAGAAGACCTTGATGGCGTCCAGGGTGCAGCCCTGGTTGGGGTCGATCCAGTAATCGCCTGTGGACCGAGGGCATGGGGTCAGTGAGTGACCGCCCGTGGTGGGGTCAGCGTGGGCCTTGGTGGCCGGGAGGGTGGTGGAGGAGACAAGGAGGAAGAGGGGGACACAGGGATGGAGGCAGGGATGGACACAGAGGGACGCAGGGATGGACACAGAGAGACAAAGGGATGGACACAGGGACAGACACAGATGGACAAAGGGATGGGCACAGGGATGGACACAGATGGACAGGGATGGACACAGGGCCGGGACCTCTCTCTCACCACTCTTCCAGTCGGGGTGGCAGAGTTTGATGTCTCGGCAGGTCCTGGCCGGGTTCTTGCGGGAGCCCTCGGGGCTGCGGATGCTCTCGATCTGGTTGTTGAGGGCCTTGAGGGTGGCGTCCACCTCGGCGTCGTGCGGCCGCAGCCCCGGCGCCGCCTCGTCCGCCCGCATGTAGCGCCCGGGGTCGGGGCCCTTCTCGGGCTGCCCCAGCCCCGCGAACGCCGACATGTCGATACCGGTGCCGGGGGGCCCGGGGGGGCCGGGCGGGCCGGGGTTCCCGGGAGGACCCTGGGGGAGGGAGGAGCGGTCACGGGGTGATCAGCCGGGACTTGGATCCCTCTGTTCCCCGCTGAATCCCTCTGCCCCCCACAGGATCCCTCTGTGTCAGGTCCCCTCTCTCTCACAGGATCCCTCCCCTCCTGGATCCCCTCTCTTCCTGGATCCCCTCCCCTCCTGGATCCCCTCTCTCTCGCAGGATCCCTCCCCTGCAGGATCCCCTCTCCTCCTGGATCCCTCCCCTCCCAGATCCCCTCTCTCTCACAAGGATCCCTCTCCTCCTGGATCCCCTCTCCCCTCCTGGATCCCTCCTGTTCCCCACAGGATCCCTCTCCTCCTGGACCCCTCCACTCCTGGATCCTCTCTCCTCCCGGATCCCCTCTCCCCATGAGATCCCTCTCCCCTCAGATCCCCTCCTGGATCCCCTCTCTCTCACAAGGATCCCTCTCCTCCCGGATCCCCTCTCCCCAGTGTCCCCGCTCACCGCAGGGCCGGGCTCGCCGCTCCTGCCGCGGGGTCCAGGGGGGCCGATGGGTCCGGGCATCCCATTGGAGCCGTCCTTGCCTGAGGGGCCTACTGGGCCGGGGGGACCCTGAAAAACCCCAAACAGGGCTCAGGGCACAGCAGGGATGGGGTTGCCACCTCCAGGCGTGGCACCAGTCCAAGGGCGGCTCCTTTTCCCTTTTTCCCCCAAAATTCCAGGACTTACCCTGGGCCCGGAGGGACCTGCGGGTCCGGCAGCGCCCTGGTCTCCAGAAGGACCCTGGGAAGGACAGGAGGATGGAGGATTTGGGGTCCCACGGGAGATGTCGGATTGGGGTGTGGGATGTAGGATTTGGGACCTATGGGGGGCTGTGGTCCCAAATCCCAGCACTTACGGGGGGCCCGGGCAGGCCCTGGAGCCCAGTGAAGCCCCGGTGTCCCTTCAGGCCGCGCTCTCCAGCCTCGCCCGCCTCACCTTTGTCACCGCGTGGCCCCTGGGGACCCTGCAGGGGGGACACAGCAGGTCAGGAGTGGGGGTGATCCCAAACCAGGGTGCCCAGCTGCGATCCCAAACTGGGATCCTAGGAATTCCAGGTGGGACTCACTCACCGGCATCCCCCGGGCGCCAGCGGGACCAGAGGGACCCATGGGACCCTGAGCACCCTGTGGGAGAAAGGAGGGCAGTCAAAAACAGCGGGAATGGGATTTGAGGTGTGGGAATGCGGGGTATGAGATTCAGCGTTCCCAGCTGTCCAGGGCACTGCAGGTGTTCCCAGTTTTATCTCCTGGGGTGCCCAGCTCATTCCCAGCTCCAGCCCCTGGAGCTCCCAGGCAGATCCCAAACCAGGAATCCTCAGGAAGTCGCTCGGAGCTGCTCCCAGTGCCATTCCCAGATGATCCCAAACAGCTCCATGGCGTGGATTTGGGATGATTCCCAGTAATTCCCGTCTCCCCCCATCCCGAGGTGTCCCACTCACCGTCTCTCCCCTGTCTCCCTGTTTTCCAGTGGGTCCCACGGGGCCGGGAGCTCCGGGAGCGCCGGGAGCGCCGGGAGCGCCCACGGGGCCGGTCTCACCACGATCGCCCTGGGAACAGGGAATGGGGTCAGGAATTCTGGCATAACGGGAATTCCCAGGAATTCCGGCCTTTGAGAAATCCAAGATGAGCTCACCTTCACTCCTGCCGCCCCATCCCTGCCCGGGGGTCCATCAGCGCCGGGATTTCCCTGGGAAAAGAGGAGGAATTCAGCTTTTGCCTTTGGGATGGGGGCAAAACTCCTTTATCCAGGCAAAATTCTATGGAGAAAACGTGCTGGGATTTTCTGGGATCAACCTAAAGGCTGTCTCCACCCAGGGTCAGCCAGGGATCCATCCTGGATATTCCAGACATTCCTAAATTTCTTACCTCCCTTCCAGGCTCTCCAGCTGGTCCAGTCAGCCCAGGGGGTCCCACGGGCCCAGGGGGTCCCCGGTCACCGGCAGATCCAGGTGCTCCCTGTTTTCCAGGCTCTCCCTAAAAAACCAGGAAACCCCCCCATGAGTGTGTCTGGGTGGACTGAGGGCAGAAAAGCAGCAGGGAACCAGGAGAGAGGGAGGGAATCCAAACCCTCCTCGGCCACAAACTTTCCCCAGAGCTCAGGGGGCACAAATTCCCGGTGGGAAAAAGGAATGGAAAATGCATCCTGCTGGTCTGGTGCATGACCGTGTCAGTGGGGAAAAGCCTTAGGAGATTTTGGGACATTTTTTTGGCATGGAAAGAGAATCTCAAAAGTACTGGGATGGGGATGAGCAGCTTCCACCACTCCCCACCTCCCGAAATCCTTCCACACCACGAAACTGCCTCTGATGAGCTCCCATTTCTTCCCAGATTTTGGGATTTTTTTGGTGTTTGGGGTTTTTGTGTGTGTTTTTTAGGGTTTTGCTCACCGAGGGTCCGGGCAGCCCCGGGAAGCCGCGCTCGCCGCGCTGCCCCGGCAGCCCCACGATGCCGCGCTGTCCTGCCAGCCCCTGGGGGCCGGGGGGCCCGTCCGGACCCTGCGGGGACACAAGGCGAGGGGAGGGAAGGGTCAGCGCCGCTCGGGGGCTGGCGGAGGGGCCGGGGGCGGCGTCCCCAAATCCCAAATACCGCGGGGCCGTCCTCGCCGGGCTCGCCCTTCTCGCCGGGGGGGCCGGCGGGGCCCTGCAGCCCCGGGTCCCCCGCTCGGCCCGGGGGTCCCGCGTCGCCCCGGGCGCCCTTGGGGCCGTCCTTGCCCGCGGAGCCGGGGGGTCCGGGGGGTCCGGGGTTACCCTGCAGGAGAGATCGGGGTTAGAGGGGTTTCCATATTCCTGATCCATCCCTGAGCCGTGCCTGATCCCGTTCCCGATCCATCCCTGATCCCAGCCCCGGCACTGCTCGAGGATTGGGGAGCACTGGTGATGCCTCTTGGGAAGGGCTGGGTGGTGGCACCCGGGGGTGGCTTTGGTTCGGGGACATCGTGGGGAGCTGCCCTGCCCCCGAAGCTGGGGGCAGCGATCCTGGCTGATCCCGACTGGCCTGAGTGATCCCAGAGCTTCCCGAGCGATCCCGACTGCCCCAAAATGAGCTGTTCCCACATGATCTCGGTTTTTCTCCAGGGATCCCAACTGACCTGAGCAATCCCTGATCTTCCCAAGAGATCCTGGCTGCTCCCAGTGATCCCAGTTCCCCCCCAGTGACCCCAGTTCCCCCCAGTTGCCCCCAGCTCACGTTGGGGCCGGGGGGTCCGACGCGCCCGGCGGCTCCAGGGAATCCGGTGGCTCCCTGGGGACGGAGGCAAGAGGGGGTCAGACCCGGCTCCTCCCCCGCTCCCCTCCCCCCTCTCCCCTCCCCTCCCCCCACTCACCGGGGGTCCCTGAGCGCCCCGGGCTCCTTTGGGACCGGTGACACCTGTGGGACCCTGGGAAGAGGCAGAAAACCAATCAGGACACTCAGGACCTGGAGATTCCCGGGATGAGGGACCCCCACATGGGCTCAGCCCCAATTGTGGGGGTCTCGGCTGGACCCACCTGCGGTCCAGGAGCCCCGGAAGGACCCTGAGGCCCGGGGGCTCCAGCATCACCCTTCTGGCCAGGCTCGCCTTGCTCGCCCTTGGCTCCGGGCTGGCCATCAGCACCCTGGGAAAGAGTCGTGGTCAGTGGTCAGCGGCCACTGGGGACGCTAGGATGGACTGGGGACAGAACTGGGATGGGCTGGGGACAGAACTCACTGGGGGTCCAGCGAATCCAGCAGGGCCGGGGGCTCCGGGCTCTCCGCGCTCTCCCTGTGGGGGAAACGGGGTGAAAATCAAGGGAATGGGGCCAATGTGGCACTGCCAGTACCAGGGGGGGACAGGTGGTACTTACGGGGGCACCGCGGGCTCCAGCAGCTCCGGACGGGCCGGGGGGGCCAGACTCGCCCTGGAAAGGAAGGAAAGGAAGGGGGAGTTGTGGGGGATGGATGGGGTCTGTCTGTGTGGGGCTGCCCCAGGGATCGGGTGGGATCTGCCCCAGGGATCAGGTGAGATCTGCCCCAGGATCAGGTGGGATCTGTCCCTGTGGGAGCACTGGTGGGGCCACCCCGGTCTCACCTTCTCGCCGTTGGGGCCAGCGGGGCCAGGGGGGCCGATGGGACCAGTCAGACCCTGTGGGGACAGAGGGGACAGTGAGGTCACCAAGGCCCTGGGTAGCCACCATGGACATCCCTCACCAACCACCATGAGGAGGAGGCCACCAAGAGCGTCCCTGGCTGGCCACCATGGGCACCTCTGGCTGGCCACCAAGAGTGTCCTTGCTTGGCCCCCTCCTGCCCCGTCCCACTCACGCGAGCTCCGTCCTTTCCAGGGGCTCCCTCAGGTCCTTTCTCTCCAACGTCGCCCTGTGGGGTGGCACAGGGCCAGCATGAGCCCAGCTGAGCCCTGGTGGCACTGGTGGCACCCCGTGCCCCCCATGTCACCGTCACTCACCCTGTCCCCCTTGGGACCGGCGATGCCAGCGGCTCCTCTCTCCCCGGGCATCCCCTGCAGCCCCGGGGGTCCCTGGGCGCCGTTGGGGCCGGCGGGGCCGGTGGCACCCTATAGCAGCAAAGGGACATTATTGGGGTGTCACCCCCCGCGGTGGCACCGCCATCGGCGCTGTCCCCTCCTTGTGTCACCCACCTTGGGTCCGTCGGTGCCGGGGGTGCCGGGGAGGCCGCGGGGCCCCTGCAGGCCCTGGGCACCGGGAGAGCCGCGCTCGCCGGGGAAACCGCGCTCACCCTGGGGACAGAGGGGACAGCTCAGCAGGGACACAGGGACAGGGGGACAGCTCAGTCAGGACAGTGGGGACAGCTCAACAGGGACAGGGGGACATGGACATGGGGACAGCTCAGCGGGGACATGGGGACGGGGGGACAGCTCAGCGAGGACAGTGGGGACAGTTCAGTGGGGGCACAGGGACAGGGGACAGCTCAGCAGGGACACGGGGACCAGCACGGACACGGGGACATGAACATGGGGATGGCTCGGTTGGGACAAGGGGACAGCTCAGCAGGGACATGGGGACAGCTCAGCGGGGACATGGGGACACCGTGGGGGTGGCACCAGAGGATGGGGAGGGCACTGTCCCATGCTACCCTGGAGGGACTGGGATGAGGATGGAACCAGCATGGATCTGGTGGCCCTGGGTGGGGACAACCAGGCCCTGCAAAGTCCTCGTGGGATGAACACATCCCCAAATGGGAGGACAGGTGACACTGGCCCCTAAAAGCCCCCCACAGGGAACACTCTGTGACCCACCCCCAGGTGACAGGTGACACTTACCCTGGGACCCACGAGCCCGGGGGCTCCGGCTTCTCCAGGAACACCCTGTGGGAAGGGGACAAACGGGTTTGGGGTCAGACCTGAGGGATTTGGGGGATCCTGACCCCACCTGGGGGGGACTGGGGAGTCTCACCTGGTCTCCAGGTTTGCCGCTCTCGCCGGGGGGACCTGGTGGCCCTGGCAGTCCCTGGGAGGGGACAGGAGCCATGTGAGAACAGTGACAGCAGGACCCTGGGTGTTGGGGTGGCATCACCCCAAACCCCAAACGCCAAATCCCAAACCCCAAATCCCTGAGCTCACCTGGAAGCCGGAGGGGCCGGGGGCTCCTTGCTCTCCCCTCTCCCCTGCCGGGCCCTGTGGGATGGACGCTGCTCAAGGACCCCAAAAACCTTTGGGATTTCAGACTTCCCCCACCCCAAGATTTTGGGGATCCCACAAGGCCCCAGCACCACAGGGGCTGAGGATTTGTGGGTTTTGGGATCCCCCAGCAGATCCAGAGGGGCTTTAACCCAAATCTGGTTTTTAGCCCCAGTCCTGAGCTCGCCCAGTTGCACTCACAGCAGGTCCTGGGGGTCCGGCAGCTCCGGTCTCTCCATCCTTGCCAGGAAGTCCCTGAGGAGGTGGAAAACTGAGCCCCAAATCCCATAATGCCTATTTCCCCCCTTCCCGTGCCTCAGTTTCCCCCTTTGGGGGCTTTTAGGGTGGAGTGGCACCAAAAGCTGAATTTTTGGGTTTTGTGTGACAGAAAACCTCACCCTCAGCCCCGGTGCTCCAGGAAGTCCTTTTTCACCAGCTTTTCCAGGCTCGCCCTAAACAAGGATGGAGGATTTGGGGTTCTGGCCCCAGGGAGAACTCCCGGGTATTTTTAGAGGGAAAAGGGTCCTTACTCACATTGGCACCTTTGGGACCAGGGAACCCCATAACGCCAGGTTGGCCCCGAGCCCCCTGGGGGCCGGGGGGTCCGGGACGTCCGTCCTCGCCGGGGGCACCCTGTGGGGACAGCAGGGTCAGTGGGGCCAGGAGCCCACCCCAATCCCAAACCACCCCCAAACCACCCCAAACCCCCCCAACCCCAAACTACCCCCAACCCCAAACCACCCCCAATCCCAACCACAAACGACCCCCAACCCCAAACCACCCCAACCCCAAACTCCAAACCCCCTTTGACCCCAAACCACCCCAACCCCAAACCACCCCAAACCCCAATTCCTTTATGGGGTGTCACTCACTGTGGGGCCCACTTTGCCTTGGGGCCCAGCATCCCCGGGGCGACCTGTGAGACCCTGTGGGGACAAAAAGGTTTTGTGGTGTGACCATGACCCCATAGCCGTGGGGTGACCCCCAAAGGGCACCCCAAAGAGCAAGGAACCCCAAGGAGGGGTTTTGGGAACCCCAAATGCACCTTGGGAATCTCAAAGAGCATCTGAATTAGCAGAGAGCATCTTAATTAACCACAGAGTTTCTTAATTAGCACCAAAGAGTGCCAAGAGACCAAAAAAGGTCTTAATGCCAAAGGGCATCTTGGCTAACCCCAAACGGGCCTTATTGACCCCGAAAGCTCCTTAAACAGCCCCAAAAGCACCCTGGACAACCCTAAGAGCATCTTATCAACCCCAAAGCACCTTATCAACCCCCAAAATCTCCATAAACTAATCCCAAAATCACCTCACTGACCCCAAAATCATCTTGACCACCCCCAAAACCACCCTTACCAATCCTAAAAGCACGTTAGTGACCCCAAACCCACCTTCACCACCCCAAAATCAGCTAATTGACCCTAAGAGTGCTTTAACCACCCTCAACCCCCCTGACCCAGACCCCACAGGTGCCGCCCCTGTCCCGTGTTTGGGGTCACTGCTGTCTCTCACCCTGGCTCCAGGCAGGCCGGGCTCTCCGGGGCGTCCGGGGTCACCGGTGGCTCCTTTGGGGCCGGCCAGGCCGGCGGGGCCGCGCTCGCCTGGGGCTCCCTGCGAGGCATTTGGGGTCAGTGTGGGGGATTTGGGGTCAGTGTGGGGTCACTTTGGGGTTGTCACCCCCGGGACACCCCCGGTGTCCCCAAGTCCCACCTTGGGGCCGGCCAGCCCATCCTGCCCGGGGAAGCCGCGGTTGCCAGGAGCTCCCTGTAGGGGAAGACGAGGATTTGTAGGGTCGGGGGAGGGTTTTAGGGCTGAGTGAAGGAGTTTTGGGATCGGGGTCAGTTTTTGGGATCAGGGTTATTTTTTTAGGGTCAGGGTCAGTTTTTTGGGATCGGGGTCGGTATTTGAGGCTGAGGGCACCACAGACCCTCTCTCCAGGTGGCCCCAAAGGTCCAGCAGCTCCGGGTTCTCCGCGGGCTCCTCTCTTCCCTTCCTCCCCGGCCGGTCCGGGGGCGCCCTGGGGTCCTGCAGGGCCCTGAGGGCGAGGAGGAAAAGGGGTCACAAGGAGCCTTCATCCCCTCCCTGGCCCCCCCAGGAACAAACCCCATAAACCCGAGTCCCCTCGTGCCCCCCCTGTCCCCGCTGGCGCCGGGCGCGGCGGGGCCCCATTGATGGTGGTTAATGAGGCGAGGGGGGAATGTCCCCAAGGGGGGGCGCGGCCCCACGGGGGGACACCGAACACTGCGGCCATTGTCCTTCTGTCCCCCGGCCACTGTCCCCCGCGGGGGGGCGGGGGGGACGCTGCTGCCCCAAGGGGCCTCGTTAGGGGAACGGCTCATTAGGGCCGAGAGGCACCGGAGGAGAGAGAGGGGCCGGGATGGACACTGGGGTGGACACCGGGGTGGGATGGACACTGGGATGGATACTAGGATGACCAATGAGGGACTGGGACTGGACACTCCATGGACAGTGAGGGCTGGGGTGGACCCTCGGCGGGGGGATCTGGCGTCCCCCAGCTCTACTCACCGTCTCTCCTTTGGGTCCCTGCTCGCCTTTGAATCCCGCGATGCCGGGCTCGCCCTGATGAGGGGGGACAGAGTACAGTGTCCCCACAGCTGTCCCCACCCCGTCCCTGGCCTGGGCTCCAGGTCCTTGTCCCCATCCCATCCCATCCCGTCCTGTCCCGTCCCATCCCAATTTTCACTCCTAGTGTTCCCTTAGGGGTCAGGGCCGGGTGACCCAGGAGTGACCCGGGGGTGACTCTGGGGAGGGAACACCCAAAGGGAAAAGGTGTGAAGGGGGCGTGGCCTGGGTATAAAGGGGCGTGGTCATTCGCTGGTAGATGGGCGTGGCCAAAGGGCGTGGCGTAGTCAGTGGACAGGGCGTGGTGAGGGTCCGGGCGCGGTCACCGGGCGTGGCCGTGTCCCCGGGGGGACATCGAGGGTCTCTCACCGTCTGTCCCTTGGGGCCCAGCGGGCCGGTGGCTCCCTGGGGTCCGGGTGGGCCGCGGGGGCCGGGGAATCCTGGAGCGCCGGCGATGCCTGGAGCGCCCTGCGGACACCGGGGGACATCAGGGACCCGCCACAGCCCTCGGTGTCTCCAGCGTCACCAGTGTCCCCACTGTCCCCATCTCTGCCGGCAGTTGCTGTCCCCCTGCAGCTCAAATCCCACCCTGTCCCTGCAGCTCCAGGGTCTCCAATACCCCCCCAGTGTCCCCACATATCTCTGTCCCCCAGTGTCCCCCATCCCTGAGTGCCCCACGACCCCCCAGGGGACCCAAATGTCCCAAAATGCCAGCACAGCCCTCCCTGGGCACCCGCTCCTCACCACGGCCCAGTCCCTGTCCCAACAGCCAGGGGCTCACTGGGCCATCCCTGTCCCCATCCCTGTCTCTGTCCCCACTCACCGCCGATCCCTTCGCTCCGGGGATGCCATCGGTCCCTGGGTTCCCCTACAAGAAAACCTCGCTGAGCTCCGTGCCTCAGTTTCCCCGGATCCGGCCCCGTCCCCGCCGCTCCCAGCTCATGGGACAACGCCGGGGGACAAAGCCACCGGGGCGAGGGAACAAAGCCATTAGGGCGAGGGGACACAGGCACTTACAGGGGCGCCGGCGGGGCCGGGCGAGCCGGGGGTCCCGGATTCCCCGCGGGGGCCCTGGGCACCCTCGGGTCCTCGCGCTCCGGTGGGACCCGCTTCACCCTGAGGGGGAGGTGACCGAGAGGCTCAGGGGTCACATCGGGACCCTGCTGTCCCCACCGGGACCATCCCTGTCCCCTCACCTTGGAGCCGGGGGCGCCGGGGAAGCCGGGGGCTCCTGCGGGGCCGACGGGACCCTGGGGGCGAGAGGAGCGTGAGGGTCCCCCCGGGCTCCGGGGAGCCTTGAGGCACCCCGCTGTCCCCTCGTGGGGGCGACACAAGGGCGGGGGTCGCGCCAACCCCCCCCCCCGCACTTACCGGGGGTCCGGCCGGGCCCGGGAGGCCGTCGTTGCCACGAGCGCCCTGTGGGGAGACGGTGCCGGGGGTGAGGGGGGGGTCCCCAGGGCGGGGGTCGGGTCCCCCCCGCCGCCCCCAGATGCCACCGGTGCCACCGCACTCACCGCAGCGCCCGAGGGGCCCGGGCGTCCTCGCTCTCCGGGCAGCCCGCGGGGACCCTGTGGGGACAGAGAGCGACACGTGAGGGTGACAGAGGTGAGGGTGACAGAGGTGAGGCCGGGGTTGCTGGCCCTGGCCCAGCCCACCCGGCCGTGCCTCAGTTTCCCTCTCGCAGCGCGCACTCACCATGGGGCCGGGGGAGCCGTTCTCGCCGGGGGAGCCGGACTCGCCCTGCGGGGAGGGACACAGGTGACACAGGGCGAGGACGGTCTCCTGGTGCTACGGGGACGGCCACCAGAGCCAGGGGACTGCCACCCCAGCAGGGGACAGCCACTGCACCCCAGAACTGTCCCCAGCCCCAGGCACCGCCACCCCCTCTCACCTTGGCTCCAGGTGCTCCCGCCTCTCCCTTGGCGCCGTCCAGGCCGGGGTAGCCCTGGGGACAGCGACACGGCGGGGATGTGACAATGACAGAGCCGCTCCGGGGGGACGTGGGGACAAGGAAGGGACACGCGGGGGACACGCACTCACCCGGTGGCCTTTGACTCCAGGCAGGCCGGGGGTCCCGGGGAAGCCACGAGCGCCCTGCGGGCAGCGGAGAAGGGACAGTTGGAGACAGGGAGGGGACAGAGAGGGGACAGCGGTGGCTTTGTGGCGGGGCCACCGGTGCCACGCTCACCTGGGGGCCGGGGGGGCCGCGGTCACCGGATTTCCCGGGTTTACCAGTCTCGCCCTGCGGGGAAAACGGGATTTTTCAGGGGTTGGGGACACAAAAATGTCACTTTTTGTCCCTTCTCAGCCCGGCTGCCACCGCGGCTGAATGTCACCAGTGTCACTCACGTCGTCACCGGGTTTGCCAGGAGGTCCCGGAGGTCCCCGGGGACCCATCGGACCCTGCAGAGGACAAAGAGGCGGCGATGAGCGGCACTGGGGGCTGGCAGTGCCCGGGTTTGGGGACGTTTGGGGACGTTTGGGGACACTCACAGCAGCGCCGGGCTCGCCGGGCTCACCGGGGTTGCCTTGGAATCCTTGGGGACCCTGCGGGGACAAGGGGACATGAGCGGGGGTGGCCACAGCCGGCCCGGCCAGCCCGAAATGTGAGGAGGGGGGCTATACTTACGGGGGAGCCGGAGGGGCCGGGGGGGCCGCGGGGTCCCATGGGGCCCTGGGGGACACAGAGATGTCACACGGTGGGGGCGACACCGGCTGAGGACACCCCCGGAGTCACCAAAGACCCCCCAAAACTGGGGGTCCTGGAGGGGGGTCCCAAATGGGATCGGTTTGCACAGGGGTGGGGAGGGGTTTGGGGGGAATTGAGGGGAACTGGGGGAGTTTCATGGAAATTTGGGGGGATTTTGGGGTGCCATTACCATGGGTCCCTGCATGACGCCCATCTGAGCCCCTCCAGCCTTCTCATCAAAGCCCCCAGCCATCTGAGCCGCGAAGTTCTGCCAGGGAAAGGGGACTCAGCACCCCGGAGACCCCCCAAAAAAGCCCAAATTCCCCTCAGAAAAACCCAATTCTCATAAAAATCCCCCCAATTCCTATCGAAATCACTGCTACTGCACTCAAAACCCATCCAAATTCCCTCAAAACCTCCCCGAAGCTCCTCAACCACCTCAACCTCCTCCCAAAATCCCCTCCCAACCCTCTTCAATTCCCACCAGACTCTCATGAAACCCCCCCAAATTCCCCTCCACGCCCCCAAATCTCCTCAATTTCCCCCCAAACCCCCCAAATCCCATCTTCCCCCCCTCCCCCCCAATACTCACCCCTCCCCCGAGGCCGGGGGGTCCCGGGGGTCCGGGGGGCCCGGGGGGGCCGGGGTTTCCTGGGGTTCCGGGCTCCCCATCCCTGCCCCGGGGGCCGGGGGCGCCCTAGGATGGAGAGGGGGGACAAAGAAAGCGATTTTGGGTGAGTTCTCAGTTGATTTTGGGGTTTTTTGGGGGAGGTCAAAGAGGATTTTAGGTTTTCACAGAGGATTTTGGGAGGGTCACAGCAGATTTTGGGTATTTGAGGGGACTTTTAGGGGTTTTGGGGGTCTCACCTTCTCGCCCTTCTCGCCGCGGTCCCCTCGCTGTCCCTGCTCACCTGCGGGGCCCTGGGGGGGAGGAACAGGTTGGGGGAGGGGGGGTCAGGAGTCCCCTCCCGCCCCTCCCCCGCTCTCCCAAACCCCCTCCCCCAAAAATTCCAGAGATTTCCCAGCCCGGAGCTGCTCCCACCTGCGGGCCCGGGGGTCCTCGGGGTCCTACGACCTGTGGGGACACAAAAGGGGGGGGGGGGGGGCATCAGGACTGGAGGGGTCCCAACCCCTTTGTGGGGTCTCCCAGCCCCGCCCCTCCCACCTCAGCCCTTTTTGGGGTCTCCCCCCCACTCACATCTTTGATGTCACCGGGTTCACCTTTCTGTCCCTGCAAAGAGAAGCCAAGGGTGAGACCCCAGAACTGCCCCAAAATTCCTCTCTCTGACCCCCCAAGGGCCCAAAACTACCCCAAGATTGCTCTGTCTGACCCCCCGTGATGAGCAGAAAACTGACCCAAAAGCCCCCAACAAATTCCCAATTTTGGCCCACCAAAACCACCCCAAAATTCGGGACAATTGCCCCCATATTCACGCACCTTGGGGCCAGGCTTCCCTGTAGGAAATAAATAAAAAAAAAAAGTAAAGAGAAATTAATGGGGAGGGGACACAAGAATTTGGGGTGGGGGCAACACGAAGTGGCTCCGTCCCGGTCGGGCTGTTGGGCCAGACTGGGGGGCACTGGGGGCTCCCCCAAAGCAGGGCCAGCAGCGAGGGGCTCAAGGGGGCTTCTCGTAGGCGTTTGGAGGCTTTTTGGGGGTGCTCAACCCTTTAATCCCCCCCAGCTGGGGCAGGGAAGGGTTAAAAAAAGGCAACTTTGGGGGTTTTGGAGGTTTGGGGGAAGTGGGTTTAGGGTTTTCACTTTGGGGTGAAATTCCACAATTGGGAACCCTGCTTGGGGCTTTCTTGGGGTTTCCATTCATTTTGGGGTGCATTCCCACAATTTCGGGGGATTTCCACCAAAGCCCTTTTGCTAGGGGTGCAAAATCCCCTCCTACCACCCTTTCCCCCATTTTTTTTCTGTCTAACCCCCCCCCCCCCCCCAAAACCTCCAAATTTTCAACCAGGGCTAAAAACCTCGATGATTTTTCCCCTGGGGCCGATTTTTCCCCGTTGTTTTGGGGTGAAGTTGCCTTTTCCCTGCGCTGCCGCATGGATGGCGCCATCCATGGCCGGGTAATTTATTTATTAATTCTCTAATGAAGGGAAATAAATAAATTACAACCGCTGGGCTGCTCGGTGGGGCAAATGGGGCAGCACTCTCCGAAGGGGATCTCGGGGCTGGGGCAGTCCCGCAGCTCCTCGCACATGATCTCGTCGCACAGCACCGTCCCCGTGTCGCACACGCAGATCCGGCACGGCTCCGGCTTCCACACGTCCTTGTCGCTGTAGCGGTGCCCGTCCTGCAGGCAGCTGCCAGCCTCGGCTGCGGGGACAGCGCGGGGACAGCGTGGGGACAGCGCGGGGACAGCGCGGGGGAGGCGGTGGCGATGCCAGGCTCGCTGTGAGCGCGGCGGGGAGGAGGAGGAGGAGGGAGGGGGACGCCAGAGGGGCCCCGCAGCCCCCAGTGAGGGGGGACAGCTCGGGCACAGCTCGGGGACAGCCAGGAGGGGGTGGTGGCACTGCCAGCCCCGTCCTGCAGGCAGCTGCCAGCCTCGGCTGCGGGGACAGCGCGGGGACAGCGAGGGGACACGCGGATCGGGGGCAAGGCACTGAGCACCAGGAGGAGGAGGAGGAGGAAGGGGAGGCCAAAGCAGCCCGGCATACCCCCAGTGAGGGGACAGCGCGGGGACAGCCAGCAGGGGGATGGTGGCACTACCAGCCTCCCTCTGAGCCCCCTCTGCGACACAGCCCCGAGCAGCGACACCCCCCGAGTGTCCCCGCAGCTCTGGTGGCACCAGTGTCCCCACGGGCTGGGGGACAAGGGGCGCTGGTGTCCCCAGGCTGAACTCACAGGTGACCCGGAGGTGCCCCGGTGCTCCTGGAGGGTCCCGGGGGTCCCCCAGGGTCCCCAGGAGGTGCCTCGGGGTCCCCGGGCTGCACACGGGAGCTCCCAGGTGTCCCCAGGGTCCCTGGAATGTCCCCAGTGTCCCCAGGGATGTCCCCAGGGCTGGCCCTCAATGCACCCCCTGTCCCCAGCCTGTCCCTGCTCCAGGTCACCGCCTGCACCCCCGGCTCTCCCTCTGCCCCCTCACCGTCACCTGCTGCCCCCATGTCCCACCTGTGCCTCTCCAGCCATCTCAGACTGTCTCCTTCCTGTCCCTGTCCGTCCCTAAACTCCGTCCACGCCACACACCTGGACCCCAAACTGTCCCCCAGTGTCCCCACCATGTTCCCCCTGCCCCGCCTCGTGCCATCCTCCAGTGTCCCACGCTCCCTGCCCCATCTTGTCCCCCCACTGTCCCCCAGGCTGCCCCGGGTGTCCTCCACGCTGTCCCACTCTGTTCCACTTAATTTCCCACTGTCCCCCGACGTCCCCAGCTCCCCTCGTGCTCTCCCTCCCTGTCCCCCAGTGCCCCTCCGTGCCACCAAGCTTGTCCCACATTTCCCTGACACTTTCCCCGCTGTCCCCCCCCTCTCACCCGCGCTGCTGTCCCGGGACTGCCTCGAAACTTTCCCCTTTGTTCCGTGCCTGTGTCCCCGGGAAGCCCCCGATGTCCCCACGCAGCCCCGCGGTGTCCTCAAACTCCACTCTGCCCCCTCCCCGCCCCACTGAAACTTTCCCCGTGCGTCTCACGCTGTCCCCCGATGTCCCCAAACTATCCCCCGATGTCCCCTCGGTGTCCTCAGGCTCCGAGCCGTCCGCCCCGCCACTCTGATACTTTCTCTGTCCATCCCAAAACGTCCCCTAGAGTCCCCCGAAGTCCTTTGCTGTCCCCCATCCTCTTTCTGCTCCATCTCCCCTCTGTCCCCATTGTTCCCCGCTGTCCCCTCGCTGTCCCCTCGCTGTCCTCCCCTCCCCTTCTCCAACTTTCCCTCAACGTGTCCCCCTCGCCCCCCCCGGCGATGCCCCAAAAGTTTCCCATCCCTCACCGCTGTATGTTCCCTCTATGTCCCTGCTCTGTCCCCTCTGTGTCCCCATCCCCGCCACTCACGGAGGTCTCGGTCCTGCGCGGCGGCGGCGGCGGCGAGGCAGAGCAGGAGGAGGAGCAGGAGCCCGGGCCGGGGGGCGGCTCCGAGCGCCGCGCCGGTGGCTGCGGGCTCGGGGCGGTGGCAGCGGCGCCCGCCGGGGGCCGGGCGGTGTCCGGGCATGGCGAGGCGGCTGCGCCCGATCCGCGCCCGGGGCCGGCAGTGCCCGCTCGGCCCCGCGGCCCCGTTTAAGTCCCGGCCCCACCGCCCCCCGGAGCTGTAACCCGAGCCGGGCCGGCCCCGCCGGGCCCCCCGGACCTTCCCCCGGTGGCTCCGGACCCTCCCACGGCCCCCGAGCGGGGCCGGCCCTCCCGAGCCCTCCTCGGGCCCCCCGGGCCCTCCCCCGGCCACCACCGGGGCCAGAGCGGGCGGAGGGACCCGGGCTCAGGGGGGCTGTGGGGTCTGGGGGATGTGGGGTTTGGGGGGATGCGGGGGGTGAGGCGGCACAGCCCATCCCATCCCATCCCATCCCATCCCATCCCATCCCATCCCATTTTCCCATTTTCCCATTTTCCCATTTTCCCATCCCATTTTTACTCCATCCCATCCCACTTTCCCATCCCACTTTCCCATCCCATCCCCATCCCATTCCCGGTCCTGGGAAAACCGGGATACCCCCGACCCCGCCCTGGGATGGGACCCCCCCCCCCCGCTCCGTCTTCCCCCGCCTCCCTCGCGGTGTCCCCGAATCCCCGCCCCCCTCCGGGGCCCCCTCGGGCCCAGCGCGACCCCTCCCCCTTTCGCTGTCCCCATTCCCGGCGGAATTCCCGGCGCCAATTGTGGGATCAATAGGGGGACACGGGGAACCCCCCCCGACCCCAAACCCAGCGCAGACCCCCCTCCAAATTGCCCAGCCTGGATAGGGACCATCCCCTTCCCCAAATCCCCCCAAATTCCCCCAAATGCCCCAGAAAACTCTCCCAAGTTTTTAGGAGTTAGGGCGGGATTTGGGGGGAATTTAAGGGGGCGTTAAGGGAGTTTTGGGGGAGATTCTGGGCGAGGTTGGGGGGATTTTTTGGGGCGGGATTTTGAGGGGTTTGGGAGGAATTTTGGAGGTGATTGGGGGGATTTGGGTGTTCCCAGCCCCAGCAGGTGGAAGAGCGCTCGGCGTGGCCGGATCTGGCCGGGACCGGGGCCAGGCCTTGGCTGCGGCCGCCGCTTTCCGATGGAACAGAAAATTTGGGAATGAATCAAAGCGCCAGGGAGGGGCTGCCCGACCCCTCCTCAAATTCAGGGGCGGCTCCGCTGCCGTCCCCATGGTGGCAGAGCCGGGACGGGGCCGGGGACGAGCCCAAATCCCCGTGAACCCTCCCCACATTCCCCCAAAAACTCCCCCAAAAGCGGGGTGGGGACAGCGGGGTGGGGACATCGCCTCCCGCCCTCCTCGGAGCGCGGACACACCGGTGCCGCTGGTGCCACTGGTGACAGCTGACAGTGGCACTGGTTGAAGTGGCAGGGACACAGGTAAGGCCGGGCGCCCCCAGTTTTACCCCCGGCCCCTGATGGCCTCTCCAGAGCAGGGGACAGGAGGGGACACCGGGATGGGGCGGGGGGCAGAGCGGGGGCGTGGTTTGGGACCGAACCGGCGCAGGGGTGGCACCGCCCCAATGTCCCCACGGGATCCTGGCTGTCCCCATCCCGGTGCCACCACCTGCGAGCGTCACCGGCCCCGTCCCGATGGATTTGGGACTCAATTTTCTCACCCCAAATTCCCCAAATCCCCCAATTTAGGCTCAAAATTACTCTGAGAGAGGAAGGAGAATTCAGTTTTTACCATTTTTCCCCATTCCCGCCCCCATTTTTATCCTATTTCCCCCCATTTTTACCCCTAATTTTCCCCATTTTTTACTCCACTTCTGACCTATTTTTGTCTCATTTGGCTCTTAGCTCCCTCCATTTCTGCCCCATTTTACTCTGTTTTGGTCCCATCTTAACCCAAATTTTTCCCCAATTTCACCTGATATAAACCTCATTTCTGCCCCATTTTTACCCCATTTTGCCCTATTTTAATTCCCATTTCCCCCCATTTCTCCTAATTTCTGCTCCTTTTCCACCCCATTTTTACCCAAATTTCCCCCCAATTTCCCCCCCATTTCCCCTCCGATTTTTCCCACTTTCCCAAACCACCCAATACCATGAAAATCCCAAACCCAGAGAGTGAACTCCTTCACTGGGGGATGAGCCAGGAATTTATTTTTCCCTTCTAAAAGGGCTTTTTTCAACACAAAAACTCCCCAATTTTCATTTTTTTCCCTCTGGCACCTTGCAATAACCTCAGATCTGGCCCCAAGTATTCCCTAGGATCCTTTTGGAATTGAGGAGCAGAAAAACGATCTTTGTCCCCACCTAAAACTCCCAGTTTTTACTTTTTCCGCCTAATTTCACAGCTATTTCACTCCATATTTTCAATTATCCCATGACATTTCCTATTAAAAATTAAAATTTAATAATATTAAAAAAAATCATTTTTTGAGCCTCTAATTGATTTTTTTAGGGGATGAAAAAGCCCCCAAATCCCCAATTTTGCAGTGGATTCATGTGAAAAAAGCAATTTTGAAGACCCCAAGCTTTACAGAAAACCTGATTTTGGGGTGAATTTACCCCCTAAAAATGAATTGTAGGGACACAAAATTTGCTTTTAAACCCTAAAAAACCCCAAAATCCCAAATTCCTTTTTTCCATTTAGGGTTTTCCCTTCCCCTCCTTTTCCCGGTGGGAAAATCCCCAAGATTTCCTTTTTCATCCCATTTTTGGGGTTTTGTCACACAGAGCCTCTTTGTCCCTTTTCCCCCTGGAAAGGTGGGAAGGGGCCCGAAATGGGGGAAAAATCCGGGAATTTTTGTGGGATGAGGTCAAAGCCTTCCCCCCTCACACGGCCTCTTCCTCCTCCTCCTCCTCCTTTCCCTCCTCCCCCTTTTTTGGGATGAAAAGGCGATTTTTTGGGAAAGGTACAAAGGGATCCTTTCAGGGAGCGAGGGGGAGGGCGTTCAGGGCCTCACCGGGGATTTTTTGGGGGCTATTTTGATTTATTTTGGTTTATTTAATTTTTTAGTTTTTAATGGTTTTATTAGGGTGGGGTTTTTTTTTGCAGTTTTTGGTATTTTTTTAGATATTTTTTGTTATTTTCTGTACATTTTTAAGGATATTTTTGTGTATTATTTTTATTTTTTCTGGAGGCTTTTTTATTTATTGAATATTTTTTATATTATTTGTGTATTTTTCAAATATTGCTTGGAATTTTCAAAAGATTTTTGTGTGCATTTGTATGTTTTGAGGGTATTTTTTAAAAAATTGGGTGCATTTTAAAATATTCTTGTGTATTTAAAAATATTTTTAAAATATTTTGGGGGTATTTTTTCTGTGGTTTTTATTTCTGGGGTATTTGGGGTGAAACATTAGGAATTGGATGAATTGGTTTGAGGGATACCTTGGGATTATTTGGTGTCCCTTAAGGGATTTTTCCCATTCCCAAAGCTGATTTTTCCCCTGGAATTCCCAATTTTTTCCCTCGGGGTCACTCTATGTTACAGGGGGCTCACTTCACCCTTTGATTTTTTAGGATGCCCCCAAAACTTGGGAGTTTTTTGCCCCCTAAATGCCTGAAATTCAGGATTTTCATCCAATTCCAAACCCTAAAAATTTCCTTTTTTGTCTCCTGTCTGAAGCGAGGAAGAGGTGAAAAAAACTCCGGGATTTTGGATCCTTTGATGGCGAATTCTCCCATCCCCCCATCCCAAAAAATCCCTATTTGGGGTGGCACCGAGCCAGGGCCCCAAAAGCCACGGGGACAAAGCCGCCCCTGTGTCCCAGAACCGGAAAAATCCCAAAAAAATAAATAAATCCAGGGGGAAAAAAAATTTTAAAAACCACCAAAAACACCCAAAATCCCAAAAAACCCCCAACCTTAAAAGAGATTTTTGATGGGGGCTGGGCCGAGGGTCCCAGGGTTTGAAGGGAGATCAGGTTCGGGGATTTTTTTGGGCACTGTTTTGGGGTGGTTTCTTTTTTTTTTTGCTTTTGGGCAAAACCAGAAAAAAAAGCCCAGCAGGGCTGTGGGTTAATTAATTAATTAATGAAGGCTCAAGCCTCTGGGGGATTAATGGGGTCGGGGTCGTTAGGAGGAATTAGGATCAGGAGGCTCCTGGAGTGTGAGGACCCTGCCCCAGCTTAGGGTTAAAAATGGCCCCACATTACCCCAAGTCACCCCAAAACGGGTTTGGGGGGAGCTGCCCTGACCTGGAAGGTTTGGGGTGAAAAATAACCCCAAATTGCCCCAAAATTACCTTTAAAGTTACTCCAAAATGACCCCAAAATTGGGGTTTGGAGGGTTAAAGTGCCCTGCTTGGGGTTTGGGATTAAAAATGCCCCAAAATGACCCAAAAATGACCCCAAAATAAACAAATAGGGGTTTGAGGGGTGGTGTTGGGGGTGTAGCTCAGACCTGGCTGGATTTGGGGCAAAAAATGACCTAAAATGACCCAAAATTGAGAGCTTTGAGGGGCAGCTCTGAACTCTGGGGTCTCCCAGCTCAGAATTTGGAGTCCCAGCCCTGAATTATGGAGAATCTTTCTCAGATTTTGGGGCATTTTTCCTGCAGTTGGTGCATTTGTGTCTGATTTATTTTGGGGGCATCTTTTTGTGGTTGGGGCATTTTCCCTGGATTTTGGGTCATTTTCCCGGTTTTCAGGGTGCCTTGCCCAGGCACCATGGGGGGGAATGAGGGCTCCATGTCCTGGACTTTTTTTGGATTTTGGGATCCTGGGATTCCCGGGAAAGATGAGCTGTGCCAGGCCCAGCCACGGCCCTACAAAGGGAGCTCTTACCCCAAATCCCGGCTTTTTCTGGGAATTTTTGTAAAAATAGCAGCGGATCCCGGGGGGGGGGAGGCGAGTGAAAGGACCTTTGTCACCTGGACGGGGGGGAGGAAATTCCAGGTGGGATTTGAGGGGGCTCCCGGGGAATTTGGGGTAATTTTCCAATGGATTTTGGGGCATCTACATCAGATTTGGGGCATCTTGCATGGATTTTGGGGCATTCCCTCCAATTTTGGGTCATTTTCCCTGAGTTTTGAATAATTTTCCCTGGATTACGGGGAATTTTTCCCAGGTTTTGGGGCACCTTCTCTGATTTCTTCAGCTGAGGAGAAACCCCAAACCCTTTTCCAGAGATTCCCACTGTGAACAGGAATGGAGACAGATAAATAAATGTACAACTGCATCTGAACAACGTCACCTAGCACATGAGGAGTTGGCAAAAAAAAATTAAATTTATCGCATATTTATAAACTCATAATTAAAATGTGTTCTTATCTAGCACAAAAAGCAGGAAAATTCCTCAATTCCAGTTTTTTTTCCAGATCTTTAATTTCAATAAAAGATAAAAAAAGTAGGAAATGAATCTGGTATAAAACAGGGGAGGGAATTTGGGATCCAAAGGGACACGAAGGGATGGGAAAAACCAGGAAAAGGGGCTCCAAAAATTTGGGAATTTGGTACAAAACTTCATCTCCCAGCTCGGGAAAAATAGAAAAAATTCCCAGCTCCTGCAGGAGAGGGAAAATACAAAAACTTGGGATTTTCCCCCACTCTTCTTATTAAAAATCATCTTTTCCACCAGGAAGAGCAAATCCAGAGGCTTCAGAAGGATCAAAAAATTTGGGAATAAATTAATCCAGGGAAAGGGGTGGGCAAACTCCCCAAATAAATCCTGGCATTGTTTGGAAAAAATGGAAGGAATTCCAGGATTTTGGGGTTTTTCCCATGGTTCTGCAGTTCCTGCAATTTGGGAGGATTTCTTCATGGAAAACGTGGGAAAAGCAACTGGAAAAAGCAACAGGAGCTGCTGGGATGAAGCAGCCTGAAAGGGGAAGGAAAATTCCCAAAAATTCACCAAAAATCCCAGATTTTGCTCAGGTTTTGGGATTTATCCCTTGGAAAAGCAAAGTTTGGGTGTAAATCCAGAGGAATTCTGACATTCCAAAGCTTAATCCTGGAAAAATCACCCAAAAGTGGGAATTTGGGAAGAAAAAACAGGATTTAAGCAGGAATTATTCCCAGTGATTCCAATCCAAGTTTTCCTATGGATGAAATCCACAAACTTTGGGAATGAGGTGGAAAAAATGGGAATGATCCCCAAAAATTCTCTCCAGAACCAAACCTTTCCCCTGCTTTTCCCAAATCCAGATTTTCCCAACACAAATCCACGGAGGCTCCTCCCTTTTCCCAAAAATCCAGCTCCAAAAAGCCCAAAATTCCCAAATTTCCCCAACCCAGCAGATGGAAAAGCGGGAAAATCCATCCTGGAATCTCAAAAAAGAGGGAAAGAAACTCCAAAAGTTCCCAGCTGTGCTTCCAAACTTTTCTATTCCCCCCGAATCCGGGGGGGTTTTGGGAGGAGCAGGACCCGGAGTTCCTTGGCTGCGTCCCCAGGAGAATCCTGGGATTCTTCTGATCCAAATCTTTGGAATTTCAGGATTTTTCTGGCATCAGAGGAGCTTCCTGTGCAAGATTTCCCAGGCCATCCTCTTCCTGAAGTAGGGCATGTGTTGCTTTGGGAATTTTGGGGGAGAAAATGGGAAAAAATGGGAATTTTGATCAGGTTTGCTCATCCAGGGGCAGATTCAGACTTTTTTTTCCCCATGGAAAATAATGGAAAAGGGGGAAATTTGGGGCTTTGGGGTTGTGGGAATGGGGGGAAAAAATGGGAATTTCTGGGGATTCAGGCAAAAAATGGGGGAATTCATTCTAGATTTCGCTGGGATTTTGGTGAGTTTGGGGTCTTCCCGGCCCTGGGGGTCTGGGACCTGAGGGAATTTGGGAGTGCTGGGATCTGGAAATGCTGGAGGAGGGAAGTGGGATATTCCTGGAGGTTGGGAATTACCCAGGAATTCCTTGACATTTTGGGGAGAAATGGGGAATTTGTCTCAGATTTTGGGGGAATATTTGGGATTTTCCCTGGCACTGAGGCTTGGGAGCTTTTTCCAGGGACTTGGGGACAATTCCATGGAAGGGGGGAGGGTGGCTAGGAATGGGAAATAGGGTGGGGATTCCTTGGATCGGGTGAGGAATGCTGGAATTTCCCCCAAATCCCGCTGGAATTTCGGGGTTTTTTCCTGGCCCTGGGGGTTTGCAGGATGGGAATTGTGGAATTTATTTCATTTGCAGCCCCTGGGGTACCTGAGTGAAGTTGATGGGTTTGTCCTTGGAGATGCACTCGGCGTAGCGGCAGGCGAACATCCCGCAGTCGCTGCCGTTCATCTGCTGCGGGATCTCCTGGGGAAAAAAACAGCAGTCAACATTCCCAAATTCCCACATCCCCCCCTTCCCTCAGCCCCCAAACCCCCAAGGCCAGGAAAAGCCCCAAAATCCCAGTGAAATCTGGAGGAAGGTCCCAGAATTCCAGAATGTTTTGCATTCTCACCTTGCCCAAATCCCACCCAAACCCTTCCCCTGTGGAAAATTTCCTCTCCTAAGGTTTGGGATTTGTTCCCTCCTTTTCTTCCCTGAGGGAAAAGGGGCCCAAAAAGGGCTGGGAATCCAAGGAAATGCTGAATTCTTTGGGAATTCTGGGCTGTCCAAACCTGGCTCTTCTTGCTCAACAGGGCCCATCCGTTGGTGTCAAATTCCTTCCTTTTCTTATCCAAACTTTCCTGTTTCAGGTACTGCCTGTGGGAAAAGGAGCAGGAAAAGCTGGAATTCATGGGAAAATGGCAATTCTGAGGTTCTGCTCTGTCTGGCTGTTCCCTAAGGGATTCAGGGTTGGGATTCACAAATCAATTACCCCCAAAAATCTAAAATTGGATCAGGAGAGGCCGAAATCCCATGGGAAGAAACAGGGAGAGAATTCCAGGGAAGAGAAGGAATTTTTCATGTCCTAAAAGGGGAGAATGAGCCTGAAAAAGGGAGCAAAAATGACCCTAAAGGAGCCTCTAAAAAATGACCCTGAAGGGACCTAAGAATGACCCTCAAAGGGCTCAAAAATGACCCCAAAAAAGCCCAAAAATGGGTAAAGTCGGTGTGTCCAAGGCTGGGGAAGCAGGAGTGGGATTTTGCCAGGGAAGGGATTTTACTCACAGCAGGATCCTGCAGGCCTCACTGTTGATCCCTCCCATGGAATCGTAGTAGGTGATGGTTTTTTTCCTGAAATCCACGACCTGCACAGAGAAAATTTCCTTAAAATGGGAAAAAAATCAGGAATGCTTCTCTTGCAAAAACAATGTAGGGTACTTCACACCACAGGAGGATTTCCCCCCAAAAATCCCTGTTTCCTGCTGTGTTTTTAATCCCTGAATGTCTAAATGAGCCATTATTATCATCATCATCATCATCATCATTATCATCATCATCATTATCATTCCTCCCAAGGGTTTACAACAATTTTGCCCCATCTCTCGAGGCCCAGATTTAGGTGATTTTCAGTGTTTTCCCTCCCCATTCCCATGCCATTTTTGCTGGAAATTACCTCTTTTACATGGAATTAATTAACAATTCAAGCAGGAATTAATAAATTAAGGAGGCTTTTGCTAAAGGAGCTGAAAATCCCTGCAGGATCCCAGGAGCCAAGGCAGGGGATGGGACAAAGGAAGGGGAAAAGCGAAATATCTGTGGCCTAAATCTCTTTAACAAGATCCTGTGGCACCAGTTGGTGGGAACGGGGAAATCAGATCTTCCCAAGGGAATAAATGCCCTAAAATGACCTCCAGCCTGAATTTAAGGACTAAAAACCCCACAAAAAGCTGCTCCTACCTTTGTATTTCCCTTTAAACTCAGATTTGAGACACAAACGCAAATTTTTCCCGTCAGCATCATCCAAAACCAACAAAATTTGGCCCCTAAATCCCAAACTGAAGATTTTTTGGGATAATTCAAGCACTCACAGCCAGGCACCAGTGCACTCCCAGGTGGATGGGCACCAGGAGCAGATCCACAGAGAAAATATCCACTTTTTTTGTCCATCTTTTCACAGCTTGGTACCCTGCAGTCTTTAATTTGGTGAAGAAAAAGGTGTTGAAGGCGTGGACTGCAGGCAAATCCTTGTCCTTGCTCCTCTCCATCAGCAAATTCATGTAGAAATTTATAATCTGGAGGAAAAAAAAGGGAAAACTGGGTTTTTGATTTTTTTAGTAGATTTTTATTTATTTTATTATGGTGTTTGGATTTGTGGCCCTGTGTAAAGTTGGGGAATAAACCCCCAAAAAGGAGGATTTGCATTAAAACCTTCAAAATACCCAGGTGAGTTTGCAGTAGCTCCATTGTAGTAAAACATTCCAGAGAAAACTCAAGGAATTTTAGGAATTTGCCTTTATTTAGGTCGGAATTTAAGATTTACTTACTGTTTCCCCGGTTCACACCAATCCCATCCTCCCACTATCATTAATTCCCCACATAAATTAAATTATTTTTACTTTGCGCAGCTTCCCCCACAGATTTATCAGTCCAGGGTGGAATCCCAACCCACAAATCCCCTCCCAGCACCCACCCAACCATTTTCCCCTCCCAAGGTGCTGGAAACGGGTGGGAAATGGGAACTGTTGGGCTCTCACCTCGTCGTTGAGCCAGTTGAGGTTGTTGAGGGTCTGGATGTCCTTCCTGGTGATGGTCAGGCGGAAAGCCTCGCTCAGCACCTCGTCCTGGTTCCCTCCTCGGAAAAGGCTCTTGATTTCCTTCTCCATTTCCTGGGGAAAGGGAAGGTGGAATCCCTGCTTTTCCTGACCCCAAATAGCCAAAGGTTTAATGCCCAACAGTCCCTTAAGCCATAAATTCACCACGAGGAGGGTGCAGGGCTCCATCCCCGTGCCCAAACCCCAGGAATTCCCTGAAGCTAATTCCCTGAACTGACCCCAAATCCCTAAATCCCAGGAATTCCCTGAACTGATCTACCTCAGGTGAGGTAGAATTCCTGCTTTTTCTGCCCCAAATCCCCAAGGGTTTAACACCAAACTGATTCTTGAGCCATAAATTCACTGGGAAGAGGGCACAGGGCTCCATCCCTGAAATTCCCAGAACTGAGTTCTATCTGAGGAAGAACTTTTCCTGTCCCCAGATCCCCAGGGCTTGAACACCAAACTGATTCTTGAGCCATAAATTCACCCTGAGGAGGGCTCAGGCCCCCATCCCTGCGCCCAGACCCCAGAATCCCCTGCGGGGCAGCCCCACCTCGGTGATCTCGGGGAAGTCATCGTCGCCCTGGCCGGACCGGGCGCGCTCCAGCCCCTCGGGCCCCACGGCCACCGGGATCTCCTTCTCCAGGGGCACGCGCAGGTGCAGATCCACCAGGTCCTGCACCGAGCGCTCCTGCTCCTGCAGCCGCTGTGGGGGGACAGAGAGGGAAAAGGAGGGGTTGGGATTGATGAAACTGGGATAAACCTCCAGGATTATGGAATTAAACCTTTACAGAGCCACCCAGGCCTGTCCCCTGTGCCACATCTGCATTTTTTCCCCATTTCCCTGGATTCTGACTCCTTTTCCAAGCCCTGACCACCCTCCCAGTGACAAAATTTCCTGTAGTTTCCAATGTGAGACAATATTCCCTCTTTTCCTTGCTGTTTATCCCAGGATTGAGAAGAACAAAGGCCTAAAAAAAGTTGATTTTTCCTGTTTTCCAACTGTTTTTCCCCAATTGTGCCAGTCCGGGATATTTTTCCGTGTAAGTCTCACCTGGCTCTGGAGCTGCAGGGCTAGAGCTTTCTGCTCCTCTATTTGCCTCCACCTCTCTCTGGCTCGGGAATCATAGACACTGGTCCTAGAAAAAACAAAAATTTAATGGACAAATTCATTTAAAAAATCAGGATTTTGGTTTTTCCACCCCAAAAATTCCAGGAAAAGCCAGCAGGGAATAGTAACTCACAGCTCTTTGATCCATAGCTCAGCCTGGAAAAAGGGGAGGCTGGAAAGAGAGAAAAAGGAGGGTTGGAAATTACCCAGAATTTCCCAGAATTCCCTCATTTCCCAAATTCTCACCCTGTCCCTCTTCATTGTCACCTCCCCGTGTCCCTAAAAATCCTCAAAACGCCCCCATTTCACACCCCTTACCTTGGAGCCGGAGTTCTGGAATCCTTGACCTTGAGCAAAATGACAGAATCTGACCCTAAAAATGGGAAAAATTCCTGGATTTCTGTCCTCCTTGATTCCGACCCCAAATATCTCCCAATCCTGAATAAATACCCCAGACTGGCCACAGAATTTAAATCCCTTTCCCAGAGTTTGGGGTTATTTGGGATTTGGTTTCATTTTTTGGGGGATTTGGGGGATTTTTGGGACTTTCTTGAGGAGTTTTTTGGGATTTTTTTTTTTTTTGTTAATTTCAGATTTTTTGGGGGTTTTATTTGTGGTCTTGTTTTATTTGAGATTTTCGTGGTTTTGGGGTTATATTTCTGGAATTCTCAGGAATCTTTACCTTCACTCTGTGCCTCAGCTCCTGGCTCTTCCTCCCGCTGGTGTGGAGTCACAGAATTCCGGGGCTGGAACTCCCCAGGAAACCCTGGAGAGGGGCCCAGGGGGGGATTTTGGGAATTCTGGGGTGGCTCCGGGGAATGTGGAACAGGAGCTGGAATTTTGTGAATTTCCAGTGCCTCGGGATCATCCCTGGGAGCCTCCTGGGGCAGGGAGGGGCCAGAACGGGGACAGCGGGAGCTGCAAAAAAAAAAAAATCAAAACACCCAGTTAGGGAAATTCCTGGAAGAAGATTGGAAATTTGAGATTTGGGGAGAAGATTTAGGATTTTTTTGGGGGGTTAGGAGAGAGGTTTTGGAGAGGTTTGGGGTTTGGGCAGGGTCTCTGATGATTTTCAGGGATTTGCAGAGGGTTTTTTGGGATTCGAGCAGGGATTTTGAGGTTCTTTGGGATCTGGGGCAGGTTTTCAGGGATTTTTTTGGATGCTTCTGACTCACAGGTGGAAGGGGAGCAGCGGGGAGGGTTTGCAGCTGGAGAACCTCTTCCCAGTCACCATCTGCAGCAGCTGCCGGTAAATCTCCCGCTCCTCCTCCCGCACCGTCTGCAGGCAAAGAGCACAGAAAAAACTCCTCTCAAAACCCTGGAATTCACTGATCCCAGGGATTCCCCCCAAATTCAGGGATCTGATGGAATCCCACGAAGGCAATGCTGAGAAAAACTTCCAAAAAAATGGTATTTAGGGCTGGAAAACCCCAGGAATTTGGTGTTTAACCCCAGATGTGCCCCCAGCTCTGCCGGAACACCCCAACCCCACAAATCCCTGGGATTTCTCAGGATTTCCATTCCCAGCCCTGCCTGGACACCCCAACCCCACAAACCCCTGGGATTTCCTTGCCCCCATTCTCAGCTCTGCCGGAACACCCCAACCCCACAAACCCCTGGGTTTCCCAGCCTCACAAAGCCCCAGGATGCCCCAGGGTTTCCCAGCCCCGCAAAGCTCACAAACCCCAGGGTTTCCCAGCCCCACAACACCCCGGCACGCCCCAGGGTTTCTCCGTCACCTCCTCGGCCGCGCTCAGGAAGCGCCGCGGGGCCTTCTTGGGGCTGCGGCGGCTCCAGGAAGGGCTCGGGGCCGGCTTCAGGGGGAAGGAGGCTCCATGGAGGGCGGATTTTCCCCCAAAAGTGCTGGGGTTCCCGCTGGAAGGAGGGAAAAACACCGCAGGTTTGTTGTAAATCCTGAAAATTTGTTTAAAATCCCGAATAAAATCACAAAAGGTTGCACGGAAGGAGAAATGAAATAAAGCCCCAAAAAATCCCACAAATAAAAAAAAAAAAAATAATCCCCAAACCCCCCAATTAAATTGCCCAAATCCCCCCTACTACAAAATCCCAAATAAAATTTAAAAAAACCAAATCCCCCCTACTACAAAATCCCAAATAAAATTAAAAAAAACCAAGAATCCCAATCCCCACCAAAAAAAAATCTCAAAAAATCCTCCCCCAAATAACCAAAATCCCAAATTAAACCCACCAAAAATCCCCCAAAAAGAAATTAAAACCATCAAAAAATCCCAAAAATAAAACCCCCTCAAAAAATCGTCTAATCACCGTCAAATCATCAAAACTCCAAAATCCCAACTAAAATCCCCCAAAAGTATCAACCAAAACCTGGAAATCTGAGATCTGCTGCACCCACCTGGAATTTTTACGGGTCTCCAGGAAGGAGCCTCGGCTCCCCCTGGGCTTGGAGCTCCTCCACTGCCCATTGGCTCCTGGGAATCTTTCAGGAATTTCTGAGGGGAAAAACAGTGGGAGTTCCCAGAAAAACTCAAATTTCCCCTTCTCAAGGGGTTGTTTTTAGGGAAAACACCCCCAAAACCCAAATTCCAGAGGGAAAACTCACCTGGGGTGTAGCTGAGGGAGCAGGAGGAGTTCCCAGCAGGGCAGGAGAAGCTGCTGAGTTTGGGGAGGAAAAACTGGGGGAAAAAAAATGGGGAAAATTCCAATATTTTGCTTAGAAGTGGGAAAATACCAGGAAAGAATCCAGGAAAAATACAGGGAAAAGGGAAGGGTGTTCCCAGGGCTGGTTGGGAATAGTGGCAGGACTTCACAATTCCCAAAATTCACAATTCCTGAAATTAATAATTCTCCAAATTTACAGTTCCTAAGGTTTGCAATTCCTATCCATCACAGCTCCCCAAACTCCCCAAATTCCCAGCTTCTAAAGGTTACAACTCCCATATTTTGTGGAGCGAATTTATGGAGCAGCAAGAACCCAAAGACTGCTGGGAAAATCCTGAATTTCGCAGCTCTGGACCCGCGGTGGGTCCCACACTTGGGCTCCCCATTCCCGGCATATTCCAGGTGGAATTCCCACGCCGGGAACCGGGAATTCCCAGAAACGGGATTGGGATTTGACTTCTGCGGTTTCCAGGCTGCGTTCCCCCAGAGAAACCGCGGCTGGAAGTGCCCTAACATTCCCTGAGATGGGGGAATTGTCCCGAATATTCCCAAATCCGCTTCCCGCCCCCAAATCCCGCGGTGGTTCCGTGAGGAAAGGAGCTGCGGCGGCTCCGGCCCGGTGGAAACGGAGCCCGGGAACGCCCCGGCCCCGCGCCCCCCCGCTCCGCACCTTGCTCTCGGCGCCGAAACCCTTGAAGGCCGGGCCGGGCCGGGCCCGCGCCGCCTCCCGGGCCTCCATCCTCATGGAGGGCAGCGCCGCCGCCTCGGCCCCGGGCAGCGGCAGGACCGGGCACGGGAAAAGGCCCAGTGGTGGCGGAGTCGGGTCTGAGGGCAGCGGGAGAGGGAAGAGCCCGGTCCGGGAGCGGAGGGTCCGGAGCCGCCGCCGCTTCTCTTGCCTCAGCCGGCCCGGCCGCCGCACCGGAAGCGGAAATGGAACCCCAAGCCTCCCGAGCGCGCGCGGCTCTCCCGGGCTCCGCGGCGGCAGCGAGGGGGAAGCAGCGGAAGCGGAAGTGAGCGGCGGCAGCGCTGCCGGAAGTGCTGCCGCCAGAGCAGGGGAGGGAGCCGCGATTTGCTGGAAGCGGAGAGCGCCCCCTGGCGGCTGGGAGGTCCAGGGGGGCAGCCGGAAAGGAGGGTCCACCCTGGACGGGGGGGCTGACCCTACAGGGGTCACTCTGTGGTGGGGGGTCACTCTGTGGGAGCTGTGACCCTATAGGGGGTCATTCTCTGGGGGCTGTGACCATATGGAGGGTTCACTCTGTGTGTGAGTCCCTACCACCGATCCCATCACAGTCGATCCCGTTACAGTTGATCCCATTCCAAGTTTGTCCTTACGGTCAGTCCTGTTACAGCTGGTCCCTACATCCAAAACTGTTACAGCCTATCCCATAATAGCCGATCCCATTACAGTCAATCCCACAGTAGCTGGACCCTACAGCCGATCCCATTATAGCTGATCCCATAACCGGCGATTCCATAACGGGCGCTCCCATTACAGCCGATCCCGTTACCCTGATTCATAACGGCCGATCCCATTACAGCCGATCCCGTTACCCCGATCCCATAACGGGCGATCCCATTACAGCCGATCCCATTACACCGATCCCGTCGCCCCGATCCCATTACAGCGGCCCCGTCACAGCCGATCCCGTTACACCGGTCCCGTTACCCTGATCCCCTAACGGGCGATCCCATTACAGCCGATCCCGTCACCCCGATCCCATTACAGCGCTCCCCGCAGCCAATCCCCGGTCCCAGCCCGTGTCCCCGCGCTGTCCCCAGGCCATGGTGGCGCTGTCCCCGAGCCATGGTGGCGGTCCCGGTGGCCCCGGCTCTGTCTCGGTTCGCGGCCCCGGCCGCGCTTTCCGTGGCCGCGCTCCTCCTCCTCCTCCTGCTGTCCTTCCTCCCGCCCGGGCCGGGCCGGCGGCGCTCCGCAGGTCAGTGCTCCCGGTGGGCAGCGGGACTGGCGCCACTAACGGCCCCGGGAGGGCCCCGGTAACGCCCGCGGACCGGCACCGGTAACGCCCACGGACCGGGACCGGGAGGGAACCGGAGCCGGGAGAGGCAGCGGCAGGGAACGGGGACTAGGAGCAGTAAGGAAAGCAGAGCAGATCCCACCGGGAACAGCGACCCGGGCCGGTAACGGGACCGGCGATGAACTGGAACCAGTTAGGGACAGGTACTGGAACCAGCACGGAGCAGGAACTGGCACCAGTAACAGCCCCGCACAGGGACCGGCGGGGAGCTGGAACCGGGAGAGGTAGAGAATGGGGACTGGGACCAGTAAGGAAAGCAGTCTGGAACCAGTGGGGAGCACAGAGTCCCACAGGGAACACAGACGGGGACTGGTAAAGATGGACTGGGACCAGTAAGGAGGATAAACTGGCACCAGTAAGGAGGGCGGACCAATAACTACAGGGAATAGAGATTGGGATGAACAGGGAACCCAGACTGGAACCAGTAAGGACAGAGTGGCACCAGTAAGGAGTGCAGAGCAGCTCCCACTGGGAACAGGGATTCGGACCAGTGAGGACAAACTGGCCCCGCTAAAGAGGGACTGGGACCATTAAGGAGAGCAGGGCAGGGAAAACAAACTGAGACCAGTAAGGACAGACTAGCACCAGTAAGGAACAGAGATTGGCACCAGTAAGAAGGACGGAGCAACTCCCAGAGAGAGTATGCACTGGGTCCAGTAAAGACAAACTGGGACCAGTAAGGAGAGGCTGGGACCGCTAAGGACAGCCTGGCCCCAGTAGGGAATCGAGACTGGGACCGGTAACGAGGACTCCCAGTAAGGAGTCCCCCCACGCCCCCCCGGGCGGGAGTGTCCCGGCGGCGGCAGCGGGGCTGTCCCAGTGTCGCCGCGTTCTTCCCCAGGGTGCCACTCTGCGCTGGCAGCGTCACTCAGAGGGACAGAGCCGCCCGTCCCGCCTTGGGATTTGCCCGAATTTCCCGATTTTTTCCAGGCAGGAAAATGCCCCCGAGCCCCGCGGGACCCCAGCACACTGAGACCCTGGGGGTCGGCAAAGCCATCGCCGTCCTCACCTCCGGGGGGGACGCGCAGGGTAAGAGCACCTCAAAACCCCCGGGATCCAAAATCCCTAAAAATCCCCAGCCTGAAATCCCCCCAAAACCCCCCGAATTTCTCCCCCCTCCTCCAAAACTCCGCAAATCCCCTGGGATCCCCGGAATCCCCAATCCCCCCCCCCAATCCCCCCCCCCCCCAAAATTCCCCCCCCCAAATCCCTAAAAATCCCCCCCCCCCAAGTACCTAAAACTGCTCATTTGGAGGTAAAAATCAGGATTTTGATGCCACAACCATCAGGGTTTTCCCTGGATTGAGGTTCTGGGAATGACCTTGGTGGGGGTTTGGGGTCGGGTGGAGCTCGAGGGGTTTTGGGATAGCAGAGAGGAACAATGGTGACAAAATTCGGGCAGGGGACTCCAAGTGGGCGCCGGTGGCACTTTGGTACTGAGCCACAATAATCAGGATTGCCCAAAATTCCAAGGATTCATCCCCAGATTTGGGATTTTTCTGGGGGTCCCAAGGATGGGCGGACAGACATGGGGGGCTGCCAGGCCATGGGCCCCCCCCCCCCCCCGAGTGTCCCCTCCCCCCACCCCCGTGTTTGTCACCCATGTCAGGCGCTGCCACCAAAGGTCACCGGGGCAAAAATAACCCAGGCGGTGGCAGCTGCGAGGGGGGGGACAGGGGGGGTACGGGGGGGACAGATTGGGGGTGTCCACTGAGGGGTGGCAGCTGCAGGGAGGTGACAGGGGCTTGGGGATGTCACCAAGGGGTGACAGGATGATGGCGGTGCCCCACAGGGATGAACGCGGCCGTGCGCGCCGTGGTGCGTGTGGGGATCTACACCGGGGCCAAAGTGTTCTTCGTGTGTGAGGTCAGTGTCAGCCCCAACCCCAAAATTCCACAGCCCCACCGCAAAATTTGGGAAAAGGTGTCCTTGAACCACTGTCCGTTCTGTCCCCACAGGGCTACCAGGGGCTGGTGGATGGTGGTGACCACATCAGGGAGGCCACGTGGGAAAGTGTGTCCATGATGTTGCAGCTGGTGAGGGACACATGGACAGGGGGACACATGGACAGGGGGACAGTGGGGAATCACCTCCTGGGCTGGGGAGGCACTGGGCATGCTTCTCACTGGTCCCAGTTTGTCCCTCACTGGTTCCAGTCTGAGCCTGGGCTCAGCAGAAAATGACCCAGAAGCAGAGCTGGGATGGGGGGAGGGAGGGAAGGGTGGACACAGGGATGGACACAGGGACGGACATGGGGATGGGATGGATGGATGGACACAGGGATGGACGTGGGGATGGGATGGGATGGGATGGATGGATGGATGGGTGGATATGAGGATGGGACAGAGATATGGACATGGGGATGAGATGGGCAGATGGACAGAGGGGTGGACAGACACAGGGATGGACATCCAGCCCCAAGGCTGTGCCCCACCGTCCCTCCCCAGGGTGGCACGGTGATTGGCAGCGCGCGCTGTCAGGATTTCCGCACACGCGAGGGGCGGCTGCGCGCTGCGCGGAACCTGGTCAAGCGCGGCATCACCAACCTGTGCGTGATCGGCGGCGACGGCAGCCTCACCGGTGCCGACACCTTCCGCGCCGAGTGGGGCGGGCTCCTGGCAGAGCTGCTCAAAACCGGTATGGGGAGGGACACCGGGGGAGCCCCGTAACCCCCCTGGGGTGAGGGAGAGGGAGGGGGCACAGGGAAAGGGTTGGAGTCAAAAGAGAAAGGTTTGAGTTCAAAAGCACACAAAAATTTGGGTTTTCGCATATAATAATGTGGTGTTCTTCCCTAATTATGGAAGTTAAGGACACTTTTGCTCCCCAAGGGGACACTTTGAAGGAGGGCAGAGAGAGAACAGGGGGTGTGGAAAGGTTTGGTTTTGAATCAGGATGTGAAACTCCAAAATTGTTTTTTTTTTCCATAATTATGGAGGTTTGGGGCACTGTTGAAGATGTTTTAAAGGGGGACACAGAAGGAAAAGAGGGTGCGGTTAAAAAACGCAGGGTGCAGCACTCAAAAATTTGAGGTTTTCCTGCAAAACAGAGATTTGTGGCACTGCTTCCCCCTGAGGGGACATTTTCGGGGGGGTCTCACGTCAGGAAAGGAGGGTGTGGGAAGGTTTGTTGTTGCAGTGTGATATAAGTTTGTGATTCCAAAAAAACTTTGGTTCCAAAATCAAGGTGTCCTACACAAAAATACAGTGTTTTGTTACCCAAAGCTGAGTGTTTTTCCCCCAAACAATCCCTTTGACACTTCTACCCCCCAAGTGATCATCTGGGGATGGTGTCCCCCTCCTGCCCACCCTCTCCCCAGGTGGCATCACGGCAGAGGAGGCGCAGCGCTCGAGCCACCTGAACATCGTGGGCATGGTGGGCTCCATCGACAACGACTTCTGTGGCACTGACATGACCATCGGCACCGACTCGGCGCTGCACCGCATCATGGAGATCGTGGATGCCATCACCACCACAGCGCAGAGGTGACAAGGACACTCTTGTTGTCCCCCAGCCCCCGGTGTTCCCGTTTCGGGTGGGTGACGCTTTCTTGTCCCCACAGCCACCAGAGGACTTTTGTGCTGGAGGTGATGGGGCGGCACTGCGGGTATGTTCTGGCACCTAGGAGGGGTTCTTGTCACCCCAAAAATTGGGGGAAGTGGCTCAAAAGCAGGTTTTGGCCCCATTTCAGGTACCTGGCTCTGATCACAGCCCTGGCCTGTGGTGCTGATTGGGTTTTCATCCCTGAGTCACCCCCCGAGGACGACTGGGAGGAGCACCTGTGCAGGAGGCTGACTGAGGTGGGAGGGAGGGATGGACACGGGGGATGGAGGGATGGAGGGATGATCTCCCCCCGTCCCTATCCTTGTTGACACCCTGTGATCCCCCCAGACCCGTGATGGTGGCTCCAGGCTCAACATCATCATTGTGGCTGAGGGCGCCATCGACAAGCACGGCAAGGCCATCACCTCGGACGAGATCAAAGCTGTGAGTGGGGATGGGGGGACATGGGGGACATCCCCCTTTGCCCCCTCCCTTTTTGGGGCCAGTCCCAGAGCTCTCCTGTGTCCCTGCAGCTGGTGGTGAAACGTCTGGGGTACGACACCAGGGTGACCATCCTGGGCCATGTCCAGCGTGGGGGGACCCCCTCAGCCTTCGACCGCATCCTGGTGGGCACCTCCTTCCTCACCCCGGTCCCAAACAAAGGGACCTGGAGGTGACTGACAGCCCCCCTTGGGAGGTGACACCCCTGATGTCCCCTCAGGCCAGCAGGATGGGTGTGGAGGCTGTGATGGCACTGCTTGAGGGGACACCAGAGACGCCGGCCTGCGTGGTCAGTCTGTCCGGCAACCAGGCCGTGCGCCTGCCCCTCATGGAATGTGTCCAGGTGGTGAGTGGGGATGGGGGGACGCTGGGAGTGGTCCCAGACCCAGTCTGGGTCCCTAAGATGGTTCCCATCCCTAAGATGTCTCCAAATCCTCCAGGGAGTGTCACCAAGCCAGCCCCAGGGATGGATCCCACCCCAAGACACCCCATTCCAACCCAAACCCATCCAAAACCCTCCAACCCTACCCAGGACACCCTGATCCCATCCCAGGACACCCCAATTCCACCCAGGAAACCCCAATCCCACCCCAATCCCCCTCTGTGCCCCCAGACCAAGGACGTCACCACAGCCATGAATGAAGGACGCTTTGAGGATGCGCTGAAGCTGCGGGGCCGGTGGGTGGCACCTCCATGTCCCTGTCCCTGAAACCCCAATGTCCTCAAACCGTCTCAAAACCCCAACTTCCCTGATTTTTAGGAGCTTTCAGAACAACTGGAATGTCTACAAGCTGCTGGCTCACATCCGCCCGCCTGCCACCAAGGTAGGGAGCACTGGGGAGGGGCCCGAGCTGGGACACCCCAATTCCATCCCAGGCACGGATACCACCCAATCCCACCCCAACCCCCAGTGAGCCCTGTCCCTGTCCCCAGAGCGGGTACACGGTGGCCGTGATGAACGTGGGCGCTCCGGCCGCAGGGATGAACGCAGCTGTGCGGTCGACCGTGAGGATCGGCCTCATCCACGGGCACCGCATGCTCGCTGTGCACGACGGCTTCGAGGGGCTGGCCTTTGGCATGGTGAGGGTCCCGAGGGGAATGGGGTGGGAAAAGGGTCAAGAGAGGGACTGGGATGGGGAGATTCGCACAGGGAACAGGGCTTGGGATGGATTTGAGGGGCTGGCATTCGGGATAGTGAGGGTCCTATGGGTGAAAGGAGTTGGGATGGGGAGATCCCTATGGGATGAAGGGGTGGCCAGGGCATGATGGATTTGAAGGGTTGGGTTTTGGAATGGGGAGATCCCAGTGGAAAAACAGGCCGGGAAAAGAGTTTGGGAAATGCAGGATGGATTTGAGGGGTTGGATTTTGGGATGGGGAGATCCATGTGGGAGAAGGGTGAAAGAAAAGGACCTGGGAAGGGGCAGTTGTGGCACTGCAGGGATGGAGATTCCTCAGGATGGGGGTGTTTAATTCCTGTCCAAACCCCAGCCCTGCTATGGGTCTGATCTGCTGCTGTCCCCAAGCCAGGGGACATTGTGTGACCTCCTGAGAGGGCTGAGGGGACATTGTGTGAGCCCAATGTCACTCTGAGAGGGCTGAGGGGGGCCATTGTGACCCCAGATCCTTCTCCCACCCCATTAAACCCCTGTTTCACCCCTCAGGTGGAGGAGATCAGCTGGAATACTGTGGGCAGCTGGACGGGGCTGGGAGGATCCAAACTAGGCACCAAGAGGTGAGTCCCCGCTGCGTGTGGGGTCATTTGGGGTCCCTCTGGGGTCCCCCTCTGGTCAGGCTCATCCCAAGGAGTCTCCCCTTCCCAGGACTCTGCCCAAGAAACATTTTGAGGAGATCAGCGCCAACATCAGCAAATTTGGGATTCATGGTCTTATCATCATCGGTGGCTTTGAGGTCAGTGCCGTGTGGGCAGGGTGTGGTCAGCGGGGTGGGGTCAGTGGGGCTTGGTCAGAGCATGGTTGGGGTGTGGCTAGGATAGGGTTAGAGAGGCATGGTTGGGGGGTGGCCAGGGTGGGGTCAGGGTCCCTCTGCCATCCCCCAGGCATTCACAGGCAGCCTGGAGCTGGTGGAGGGCCAGGTCTGGTCAAGGTGTGGTCAGTGCCCCCACTGTTCCTCGCCTCTCTGCATTGTCCCCTGATGTTCCCATTGTCTCTCAGGCGTTCACAGGTGGCCTGGAGCTGGTGGAGGGCCGGGCACGCTTTGAGGAGCTCTGCATCCCCCTGTGCATCGTGCCCGCCACCGTCTCCAACAACGTCCCCGGCTCTGACTTCAGCATCGGCGCTGACACCGCCCTCAACACCATCACCACTGTGAGACCCCAGATACCTCCCCAAAATTCCCCTTGTCCCAAACACGATCACCCTGGTCGGACACCCCATCCTGTAGCCTCTGCTCCCAAACATCATCACCACAGTGAGAACCCAAATCCTGTATCCCATATCCCTCCCGATGCTAAACAGCATCATCACAGTAAGATCCCAGTGGAAGTCTCAAATTCCCCTTATCCCAAAGCACTTCTCCTACCTCTATCACCTCTCTGAGACCCTGATGGAAATCCCCCAACTGCCCTGACATTAGACCCCTTTTCCTGACCCCAAATCCCACATTTCAGACATGTGACCTGATCAAGCAGTCTGCAGTGGGCATCCCAAATTCCCTGGCCCTAAACCCCTTTTCCTGACCCCAAATCCTGTCCCCACTGCAGACGTGTGACCTGATAAAGCAGTCGGCTGCAGGCACTAAGCGCCGTGTGTTCATCATCGAGACCATGGGTGGCTTCTGTGGCTACCTGGCCACTATGGCTGGGCTGGCGGCCGGCGCTGACGCCGCCTACATCTTCGAAGAGCCCTTCAGCAGCCGTGACCTGCAGGTGGGGACAGTCTTGTCCCCAGTCCCCAGTGGCACCCGGGTGGTGTGCAATGAGTAGGTTCCCCACTGACCCCGCTCCCACCTCCATTCCCGACCCCACAGGCCAATGTGGACCACCTGACGGAGAAGATGAAGACCACGGTGAAGAGGGGGCTTGTGCTCAGGTGGGTTCCAGCCTTGGGAGGACCTCATGGCACCCCCGTGGGGATTGGGTTTGGGATCAGGGGAACTGGGCTCTCACGGTGGTGATGGGCAAGGGATGGAAGATTTGGAGTCTCATTGTGGTGCTGCTGTTTGGGATCAGTGGAATTGTTTGGGATGGGGTGAATTACGGGATTTGGGCCTGATCCTGTCCCTGGTGCAGGAATGAGCGTTGCAATGAGAACTACACCACAGATTTCATCTACAACCTCTACTGCGAGGAGGGCAAAGGGATTTTTGACTGCCGGAAAAACGTCCTGGGGCACATGCAGCAGGTGGGAATGGGGTGAGGGTTTGGGAATTCCCCCAGCAACAGGATCGGTGTTCAGGGGATTTCCCTGGGAAGGGGATTGGGATTTGGGAGATTTCATTGGCTCATCCTGGATTCTCCTGGGGCAGGGAGGCAGCCCCACCCCCTTTGACCGTAATTTCGGCACCAAGATGGGCGCCAAGGCTGTGGCCTGGATCACCGGGAAGATCAAGGAGTGCTCCCGGCATGGTGGGTGCTGCTGGATGGGGGATCCCAAAGGGGCCCCAGAGTGACCCTACATTCCCAAACCATTCCCAAAAAGCCCTCCTGTGGATTCTGGGGGATGTTCCCCACTCCTGGATGATCCCAAACATTCCTAACCTCCCCTCCCATGTTTTTGAAAGGTCCCAAATATTCCCAACCTACCCTCCCATAGGTTTTACCCTCATGCAGCATCCCCAGCATTCCCAACCCCTGCTCCAGGAGGATCCCAAACATTCCCAACTTCCTGTCCCAGGTGTTTTCCCATCCCTGAAGATTACCAAACATTCCCACCCTTCCCTCCCACGTCCCTGGAGGATCCCAACCATTCCCAACTCGCCTCCAGGAGGTTCCCTACCATTCCTGTGTTCCTCCCAGGCCGGATCTTTGCCAACACGGTGGACTCGGCGTGCCTGCTGGGGATGCGCAAGCGCAGCCTGGTGTTCCAGCCCATCGCTGAGCTGCGCCAGCAGACGGATTTCGAGTGCGTCTCCTTCCCTTCCCCACCCTGGGAAAGTGGGACAAAGCCTGGGATCCCTCCCCAGGGATATCCCCAGTCTGTCCCTGTCCCCTCAGGCACCGCATCCCCAAGGAGCAGTGGTGGCTGAAACTGCGGCCCATCCTCAAAATCCTAGCCAAGTACAACATCGAGCTAGACACATCTGAGACGGCGCACCTGGAGCACCTGACCCGCAAGGTCCTGGTCCCCGAGGCCACTCTGTGACAGGGACAGCAGTCACTGCCAGCCTGAGGAACCCCAAAAATCCCCTTTTCTCACAACATCCTGGGGCTTTTCAGGGATTTTATGGGATTTTGAGAAGGGGTCCCCAAGTGGTATCAGGATAAATTGAGGATGGATGGTGGAGGTTGAGGTTTTTAGGGTTAAAAGTCATAAAGTGGAGATGTTTCAATAAATTCAGTGCTTGTCCAAGTGCTCCAGGTGTCTGTGAATCCATGGAAAGGCAAACCTGGACCCCACTGACACCAAATCCCTCCTCATCCTCAGGATTTCCCTGCCCAGCATAACACAGAGGGATAAAACAGGTAAAATTTGTGCCCCAAGTTCATCCCAGAAAACAACAATGACAGTTTTTAGCCACTTGGTTTCACCTTGGAGATCTGCTCTTCCACTGGATCCTGGAATAGATCCCAACCCCCCCCCCCCCCCCCCCCCCCAAACCAATATCAAAGGGTGAATTCCTAGAGGGAAACCTCAGGAACCTTGAAGAGGTGGGAGGGAAGCCCTCAGCTTCATGTGGAGCTCTCTGCAAAAGATTTCTTTCACCTACAAGAATTCCAGCCCTGCAAAATTTTGGTTTTTGAGGTGGTTTCTTGATGCAGCATAAAAGTTATGGATAAACAGGCAGAACTTCACTCTCCATGCTGGAGAAACACCTGGATCTTTGATTTTTAGCCAACCCATCCCACAGGATTACTCTGCATCCCAACCTACAATTTCTTGCCTTGGGTCCTTCCTCAAAGGAGACTTTTCCTTTAAAACCTTCCTTTTGCAAGGAAAAAAACCAAAAAAAAAAAAAAAAAAAAGGGGAAAAACAGATAAATCCAACAGCTGGGATATAATTTGCCATCAGAGGGATATTGTTCATTGCAGGAGAGTGAAATGGGGGGACAGGGAGAGAAGCAGAGGGAACAGAAAGGAGGAAATGGAGGGAGCGTGACAGAACAGGGGGAGAAAGGGAGGGGACAAAATGGAAGGGCCAAGGGGAGGAAAGAGAGGCAGCATGAGGGGCCAGCAGGGTGCTGGGTGGCCGAGGGGAACAAAAACCACGGAGAAGAACCTGGGAAGTGACAAAGTGAGCAGGGGAGGGGAAGGGCAGCTGTCCCTGGCTCAGGTGAGCAGCAGCAGGTACTCCTTGAGGCAGGCAGGCAGCGGCAGCTGCTGCACGGCCTGGGGCAGGAAGCGCAGGCCGAGCGAGCGGCGCACGGCGTAGCGCGACAGCGCCTGCAGCGTGCCCGGCGCCGAGCACAGCAGCGTCAGCCGCTGGCACAGCTGCGGGTCGCGGGCCACCTCCCAGGGCAGGCTCCCGTTCTTGCGCAGCTCGAAGTGTCCCGTGGCTCTGTGCAGCAAATCCAGGCAGGAATCCTCCCGCTCCGTGCCCAGGCCCCGCACCAGCAGCGCCACCAGGCGCGAGATGGGGCTCTGGCCCTTCAGGTTGACCACGCGCACCTCGGCGCCGAAGTCCAGCAGGACGCTGACGCTCTCCAGGTTGCCCTTCATGGCCGCCCAGCTCAGGGGGGTGTCGTTGTTGTAGTCCAGGGCGTTGACCAGGGCGCCGTTGGCCAGCAGGGCCCGCACGCACTCGGCGTTGTTCTTGAAGGCCGCCCAGTGCAGGGGCGTGTCCTTGTTGCCGTCCAGGGCGTTGGGGTTGGCTCCGTACTCCAATAAAATCTCCACGCAGGTTTCATCTTTTTCTGCTGCGTAGTGAAGGGCTGTCCGGTTGTAGCCATCCAGGGCGTTCACCTGGGGGAGAAAAAAAAAAGGTTTGGGGGTCAGGGAGTGGCTCCAGCTGGATCCTGCAGCAAGGGAAGAGCTAAAGGTCCCAAATCCCAAATGTAGGGAAAAATAAGGAAGGGTTTTAGCCAAGTAGCCAGGGGAAAGGGGGGTAAAAAATCCAGCAAATGTAGGGTTTAATTCTTCCTTCCCAGCCTCCTGAAATCTCAGTGCAAAAATTTAGGTTTCAATCCTTCCTCCTCTCCCGAAAATCTCAGCCCAAGAATTCCCTCCCTGTTGGAACAGTGAACCTTCCCCTGGTGCCGCTTTGTGAGGAAATACAAGCCCATGGAATATCCTGGGGTGGAAAAGACCTACAAAGATCTCCAAATCCAAGCCCTGGCCCTGCACAGGACACTCAAAAATCCCCCCCTATGCTGGGAGCATTGTCCAAACCCCAGTTTCCGGAGCTTGCGACACTCAGGGGGAAGAATGTTTTCCCAAAATCCAACTTAAGCACATCAGCTCCAACATCAGCTCTTAATCAGCTCTTCCTGACTTCCCTGCCCCTTATCTCGGAATTTTCCACCTGTTTTTGGTTTTTCCAAAGCTTTACCTCAGCTCCTTTTTGCAGCAGCAGCTCCACGCAGTCGGCATCAGCCACCATGCAGGCACAGTGCAGGGGTTTGAGAGTGCCGTGCAGGCAGTTCACATCGGCGCCCTGGGGAGCACAGGAACACCTCCGGTAAGGAACTCCCCATTTCCATCCCTTCAGAAAGGGTTAATTCACACAAACCCCAAGGGTTTGTAGGAACCGCCTCGGGGTCAGCAAAACCCATCCTTTCCCTGCCCTTCCCATCCCTTCAAGAAAGGCTTAATTAGGAGAAATCCCGGGGGTTTGTTCGCAAAACACTTCCGGTCTTAATTCCAGCTCCCGCTTGTGTTTCACTAATTCACTGTCACCGAACGGTGCTCGGAGACCCCCAGACACACCGCCAGCCCCGGGGGTTCGGAGGGTGGAAGGAAAAGCCTGGAGTCTCTAAACCAACCGGAGATGCCCTGATCTTACCCTCCCGGGAAAACCCCTCCAGGGGATCCCCACGGAAGCTCCGCAGGGAGCGGGACAGCCGGCGACAGCTCGGCACTGCCCGTCAGAGGCACCCGGAGTCCGGGCGGGACTCAAGCAGGCCGGCCCGACCGCGGAAGGGCTGGGATGTCCCGGCCACGGGGCCTCACCCGGCCGATGAGATCCTCCACGTTGTCCCGAGGGAAGGAGCGGATGGCGGCGATGGTGCGGATAAGGCGCTCGGACAGCGAGTACTTGCTCTGAATGCTCTGCATAATGTACCACATGGCGCGGGCCGCGCCGCGGCATCCCCGGCCGGCCCCGCCGAGCCCCGCGCCGGACCCGGGGCGGGGAGGGAGCGGCCCGGGCCGGGCCGAGCCGCAGAAGAGTCCGGAGGTGGAGCGGCGGCTGCTCCGGAGGAATGCGGAGTGGCCCCGGAGCGGTCGCGGAGCGGTCGCGGGGCGGTTCCGGGCGTCGCGGGGCGGTTCCGGGGTCCCGAGCCGCTCCCGGACCAGCAGCGGCGGCCGGCCAAGCTTGACGCGGAAATACCGCTAACCAGAAGTGAGGTCACACCAAGTGCCCCGCCCGACCGCCTCGCCACAAATCCGGCTCCGGCTCCCGAGCTGGTCCCGCCCCCTCCATGCTGTCCTCCAATCCCCAGCACCGATCGCTCTTAAGCCACGCCTCCCATCGGATTTTCACCAATCCGCGCTTTCCTAAGATCACGAAGGCCCTCCCCCTCCTCCATAGACCCCCTCCTCGTAACCCCCGTAATTTTCCCCCAATTTTCCCCATTTTTTCCCAATTTGCCTCCATATCCCGCTTTCCCCTTAGGCCACGCCCACACCGAGCTACCAACCACAAGGAACGCAGCAACACAACCTCGATGCGCCCGGGGGGCGGGGCCTCGTCGTAAAGAGGCCACGCCCCCCTACCCCGGCCCCACAAACGGACCCAAAACGGCACCAAAATTGGAATTTTTTTTAAATTCCTTTTTAACAACTTCTGCCCCCAGTTATTTCCAGGTATAACATCCAGGGAAGCCCCGGAGCTCCTGTTCAGGAGCCTCGGATCCCGTCAGAGATCTCTGTTTGTCCTTTATGGCCGTGGGTTGAGATCCCACTGGGAGCGCCCGCCCCTCGCCAGCCGCAGAGCAGAGCTCTAAATAAAGAAGATTAAATTCCTGGCTACCGAATATCGGGGTGGCTATCGCAATTTGGGGGGTGGCTACTGAATTCTGGGCGGGCTTGGTTACAGAATTTGGGGGGGGTTGGCCTCTGAATTTGGGGAATAGCTACTGCATTTGGAGGTTTTATCTTGATTTCGGAGGAAAAGCGGTGGGATAAGGGAGGGTCAAGGAGGAGGGGGTGGAGCTGGGGTCCTCCCAGTGCTCCCAGTATCACCAAGCCCCCCTACCAGTAACGCAAACACCCCCTCCCAGTGCTCCCAGGAATCCAAATTCTCTCTCCCAGTAAGCAATCTCCCCTCCCAGAACCCCCAGGTCCCTCCTGGGGCTTCCTACATCCCCTCCCAGTCCCTCCCAGTTTATCCCAGTCCCCACAGATTCGCCTCTCCACATCTCCCGGTTTATTCCAAGGCCCCCAATCCCCTCCCAGTTCCTCCTAGTGCCCCCAGTACCTGTGCCTCGCTTGTCCCAGCCAAGGGGGGCACTGAGGGGGGAAAGGGGCATTAGGGGTTTTTTTAAGGTCACCCCACAGATCAGGGTCAGGGGTTTCTCTGGGAGGGCTTGGGGTCCTGCAGGGGGTTTGGGGAGCTCTGGGCTCCTTCTGTAGGGCTTTGGGGTCCCTGTGGGGAGAGATCAGGGGTTTGGGGTAACACCATGGGGGTATGAGGCCCTATATGAGCTTTTAGGGTCCCTCCTAAAAAGGGGGGAAAGGGGATGGTGCTTGGAGCTGAAGGGCAGGGCTTTGGACATTACCTTGGGGTAAATCCTGTAGGATTTGGGGTCACTCACCTACGCTGGAGGTCCCTGAATTTCTGTAGGCTACGCCAGCCTGTGGGGGGAGAGCAAACCATTATGGGAACCCCCCTAATTTGGGGTGGCCCCCATTTGGGGTGAGATCTCACCTGCCATCCTGGGGTGCTGTGGGACTGGGGGGGCTCCAGTGGGGCCAAGCGGCTGCAAAAGAGAGGAGGGAAGTTTGGGGGACCCCCCCCCCCTTGTGAAATTGAGGGAACCCCATCCCAAGTTAGGATGCCCCACACTCCTTACCTGACCACTTGACTGCTGAGCTGCCGGCGGGGCTGGGGGGTGACTGGAAAGGAGACAGAAAATTTGGGAGAATCCCTATGGGCAAGGAGGGGATGAGGAGCTGTTTTACGGCGTGAAAGACTCCCCTACAAATTTGGGGGGCACTTACCTGAATGTGTGGGGGAGGGATGGGGAGTGCTGCTGTGGCTGCTCCAGTGCCAGCCTGGGGAGAGCTGTGTGGGGAGATTTGGGGGGGACAGTTTTGGGGGTGAGGTGAGGGGCAGGAGGGATTTGGGGGGGAGTTTGGGGGCCAGAGAAGGGGAAGGGGGGCTTTAGGGGCCACCTGCATGCGGCGCAGCTCCTCATTCTCCCGGCGAAGTGACTCCAGCTCCCTGGGAAGGGGGAGGATTTAATGGAGGGTGGGTTTTCCCCCACATTTGGGGTGGGGGTCCCTCCATAGTGCAGCTGAGGGGGGCAGAGCAAGGGGGTGGGAACTCACCAAGATGGCAGTGAATGGCAGAACATGCTGTCACCAATGTGGCAGCCAAGGGGGGATAAGACACTCCCAAAAAAGGGGCCAGAAGGCTGAGGACTGTCATTAAGGTGCTGACCAAGGAGTTGCCTCACCCACATGCCCAGAGGAGCCCAAGATGGAGGTGTAAACCCCCTTCCATAGCGTCCCCCTCACCTCCTCCTCTCCCCCAGCTCCTCTCTGGCCTTGTCCAGCTCTGCCTGCACCCGCCGAGTTCTGTCCCGGTGCAAGTCCACCAGAAGTTGTGCCTGTGCCGTCTGGAACTGCCACACCTGGGGGATGTGGGTCACTCCCTTGTACCCCCCAGCGTGTGGGGTGGGGACAGTGGTGGAACTTCATCCTCCGTCACCCGTGTCCTCCTTACCTGTGTGATGTGGGCAAGGTGCTTGAGGGTGAGGGCCACTGGGTTCTTGAAGAAAACCTTCTCCTCTGGGCGCATCTGTTGGGCATGGGGGTGTAAAAAGGATGGGAAGAAGGCTGGGAACGGGAAGGGAAAAGGGTAGGAAGGGGATGTGGGGAACAACATGGAGGACACTGGCCTGATCAGATATGGGCAGGTAGCGGCAGGCGGTGCCACAGACTGGGCAGGGACCTGTGGGGAGAAAAAAGTGAGAAAAGTGAGAGAAAAATATGTCCAAAAGTCCCAAAAATTGTGTTCCTTGAGGGAAACGGACCATTTCCCTTCATTTTAGGGTTTTAAATTGAGGCAGGATCCTCCATTTCCACCATGCTAAGGGTGTAAATTGAGGGGAAATTCTCCTTTTCCCATAATTTAAAAGACAGAAATTGAGGGGAAACCCTCTTTCCCCGATATTTTAGGAGTTTAAATTGAGGGTAGAGCCCTCACTTATTTATTTCCTTGAGTTGAGGTGACCCTTCCTTTCCCTCTCATTTTAAGGGGCTAAATTGAAGGAAACTCCCCCTTTCTCAGCATTTAAAGGGCTTAAACTGGGGGTTTCCCTCAATTTTACCTGAGCCCCCACAGCCCTCGCACAGGATGTGGCCGCAGTTGGTGATGGCGAAGTGGGCACCATCCTGGCGGAAGCAGCGACAGCAGTGGAACCAGTCCATGGTGGTGCTGGAGCGAGGAGCCGCCTGTGCTGCCTCCACACAGGAGAGCCTGGGAGGGAATGAGGGGGAAAGGTGAAGGGAAAAGAGTGGGAAAAGGTGAGAGGAAAAAGAGATGGAAATGTGAGGGGGAAAGGGTCAGAAATGTGAGGGAAGAAGGGCTGGAAGCGTGAGGCCAAAAAGGGCGGGAAACGTGAGGGGGAAAGGGTCAGAAATGTGAGGGAAGAAGGGCTGGAAGCGTGAGGCCAAAAAGGGCGGGAAACATGAGGGGGAAAGGGTCAGAAATGTGAGGGAAGAAGGGCTGGAAACACGAGGGGAAAAAACAGCAGGAAAGGTGAGAGGGAGAAGGGTGGGGAAAGGGAGGAAAAAAAAAGTGTGGGAAACATGAGAGAAAAAAGGGTGAGAAATGTGAGGGAGAAAAGGGCGGAAAAGGTGATGAGGGAAATGGTGGGGGAAAAGAAGAGAAAAAAAGCAAGAAAGGGGAGAGATGAAAAAAGTGGGAAATGTGAGGGGGGAAAGCGCCACCTGGATGGGGACAGTGAAACCAGGATTGGGACATGAGGATGGGGACAGCAACACCTGGACCTATGGGGGCAGATGGGGATAAGGACACCAAGATGGAGACACCAGGACGGAAACAGGGACATCAGGGCAAGCCTGTGGAGACATTGGGAGTTGCATGGGGATACATGAATGGGGGTGTCGGGATGGTGACACTGTGACGGGGATGGGGACCCCCGGTGGGGACAGGGATTCCAGAACCCTGGGGATGGGGTCCCCAGGATGGGAATCCTGGGATTTGGGCACATGGATCTGCTGATGACATCAATTAAATGTCTCTGAGCAGCCTTGTTCCACTATATGGATTTGGGGACACCAGCCAGGGGTGATGACATTGTCCAACTGTGAGATTTTGGGGTCACCCCCAGTGATCCCAGTATGGCCATGCAGAGCTTTTCCCATCCTTCAGGAACCAGTGCCTGGGGTGAGGGAAGGAGATGGAGACCCCATACTCTCACCCCAGCACCCCTAAACCCTTTGGGGGGCTTTGGGGGCATGGGGTGCAGGGGGAGCACCCCAAAACCCTGATCTTACTATTCCATGCTCCCAGAATCACAAAATTCTGCAAAATCTTTGGCTGTGTTGCATAATCCCAACAATTTTTAATTGGGAGGTTGGGGGGCAAAAAAAGCACCCCCAGAATATCGGGGGAGGGGCTCAGCGTTCGGAGGGCACAGGAGTCACCCCAGAACCGCAATCCTATCATGACCTGATCCCAAAATCCCTCCATGCCACTGTTGAACCCTCCAGCCTCGCTGTGTGATTCCAACCATTTTTAATTATAGGGATGACGGGGGCGGGGAGCAGAAATGCATCCCCAGGCCCTCGTGAGGGAGAATCTGGGGGGCATAGGGGCCACCCCAAAACCCCGATCCCCCCGAATCCCTCTATCTCGGGATCCCGTGATCCGTCATTGTGTAATTCCAACCAATTTCTGATTCCCGGGGGTCGGAGGGAGAGGGGCAGGAAACGCCCCGATAAAACCCTCTGAGGGATCATTCAGGGATTTGGGGGGGCGCAGGGGACGCCCCGAAGCCCCCATCCCGCCGTTCCCGGAATCCCTGGATGCCGCTGCCGAGCCCTCCGCCCTCGTTGCGTAATTCCAACCATTTTTAATTCCCGGGGGGGCAGGAAACGCGTCGCTGCCGTTACACAAAGCAGGAAGGGGGGGGAGGGAGAAGTCTGGGGGGGTTCCCTGTCCTTATTCCCCTTAAACCCACCCCGCCTCCCCCCCTTCCCCCCCCGAGATCCATCTCCCGCTTGGAAAACACCCCCCCTTTATAACAAAATAACCAAACCCCAACAATTCAGGCAATTCGCACAATTCCTCCACTCAATACCGGGCGGTTCGGGGGTGTCCCTGCTGCGACCCGCCCTTTTTTTTTTTCCCTAGAGGTTCCCCCCGCCCAAATTCCCTTTTTCCAAGGTTTCCCCCCCAGTTTTCCCAGCGTTTTTTCCCCGCTTTTTTTCCCAGCGGCGCATCCGGCGGGGAATGGGATGACGGGACCTTCCTGTTCCCGGCCCCGCGCTAGCCTCACGCCCGGGGGACGCCCCCGCCACGACCCCCCCGCACCCCGGAGCCCGACGGGACCCCCGGAGCCACCCCCGGAACCCTCCGGAACGCCCCCGGCCCCTCCCGCGCCGCGGAGCCGCCGAGGTGAGTCGGGGGGCGCGGGGGGAGGGAAACGAGCCCGTTTTTTGGGGGGAAAAGGGGACGGGAAAAAAAGGAGACACCCCCTCCAGAAAATGTGGGAGATCTCCCCAGTTTGGGATACCCCGATGTTAGATTTGAGATGGGGGAGGCGATGGCGGAGGAGCGCCGTTGGGGGGGCTGGAAATGAGGGAAAAAGGAGAGTGGGAACCCTCCCACAAAAAAAAACTGGGAGGACATCCCCCCCCGCCTCCTTCTCCATCAACTGGAGATACCCCCGGGCATGGATTTGGGATGGGGAGGCGACGGCGGAGGCATGGCAAAAGATTTGGGGCGGGGGGGATGTGGATGAACGGCGGATTTTGGGGGTGGAAAGGAGAGAGAATAGAGCGGGGAGTCCCCCCAAAAAAATGTGGGAGATCCACCCCGTCCAGCTGGGGATACCCAGGGGATAGAGCGGAACGATGGATTGGAGCCGGGGGGGTGGGGTGGTGGAAATGAGGCGCCGTTTGTAGGGCTGGAAAAGACGGGAAAAGGAGAGCGGGGAACACTCCTCCTCCCCCCCCCCCCCCAAATTCAGGAGATTCCTCTGCGATTTGGCATACACCCGGTCTTGGATTTGGGAAGGGGAAGGCGGTGGCCGGGGGCGACAATGGAAGGGGAGGGGGGTGTGTGCCGTTTTTAGATTTGGAAAAGAGGGAAAAAGGAGAGTAGGGACCTCCCACAAAAATTTGAGAGACCCCTCCTGCAGTTGTGGATAACCGCCGTCTTGGATTTGGGACAGGAGGGGAGATGGATTTGGGGCTGGGAGGAGGGATCAGGCTCTGGTTTGCGGGGGGCAGAAAGGGGGCAATGACAGTGGGGACCCCCTCAAAAAAATTTGGGAGTCTCCCCCCAAAAATTTGGGTTACCTCCATGTTGGATTTAGAGGGGGGCACTGTGGATGAACCATTTTGGAAGGAGCGAAAAGAGAGTGGGCATCCCTCAAAAAAAAAATCTGTGAGTCCCCCCCAGTATTCGATTTGGGGTGGGAGGTGAATTTTGGGGAAGGCTCCTGGGGCTCTGTTGTTCTTTTGTGCCCCCTTCGAAAAATTAAAGTGGGGGGGGAAAGCAAACTTGGGGGAACTGGGAGTAATTTGGGAGCACCCTGGGTGATTTGGGGGGTCCTGGGTGATTTTGAGGGGCACTGGGTGACCCCCCGCTTTGTCACCCCCCCCCATCTGCATCCCTCCATCCCCCTCACCCCAGATTTTAGGGGCTGAGTCCGGAGCAGCTGCGAGACCCCCCCGCCCGAGACCCTCAGAGAGCAGGTGGGAGGGGAATTGGGGAGTACAGGGTGATTTGGGGAGACACAGAGGGATTTGGGGTCACACAGAAGGATTTGGGGGGACACAAAGGGATTTTATGGGGTGAACAAGGATATTTGGGGGGGCACAGAGGGATCTGGGACCACATGGAGGAGTTTGAGATTACACTGAGGGATTTGCGGGGACATGAAGAGGTTTAGGGTGACACAGAGATTTTGGGGGGAATAGATGGATGGGGGGCAGAGAGGTTTTTGGGGAGATGAGACTTAGGGGGGTACGAGGCGATTTTGGATCTCCCTGAAGGTTTGGACAGGTAACACAGAAGGATTTTGGTGGGGTACATGGAGATTGAGGGGGGCAAAAAAGGATTTGGGGTCACACTGAGAAATTTGGGGGGCACAGCAAAAACCAAGATGCAAACAATCCTTTGGAATTGTTTTGGAATTGTGGGGGGAGGCGGTTGTGGTTTTCTGCTGCTCAGGGGGGTCCTGGGGTGTTTTGGGGTGCTCAGGGCCCCCCTTGACTCTGCAGGAGGCCCCATGGAGCAGGACGAGCCGGACGTGGTGGAGCTGCAGGACTCGGACGAGGGGGACGTGGTCCGGAGGGTCTTCATTGGTGAGGGGGGACCCCAAAAGTGGATGGGGGGGAATGAGGGGCTCCAGATAACCCAGAAAAGCAGTACAGAAAATTTTGGGGGGATCCGAATACTTTTGGGGGGGCCAAAAGGAAAATTTGGGGGGCCCCAGGCACCCCAAGAAGGGGGTGCAGGCAATTTGAGGGGCTGTAAGCAAATTTGGGGGGGCTCCAGATGCACCTAGAAGGGGGTAGAGGCATTGTGAATGGGGTTCAAGGCACTTCTGGGGGTCTACAGACATCACTGGAGAGGGGTAGAGGCATTTGAAGGGGGCTTAAAACGCTCTTGAAAGGGTTCCAGACCCCCCAAGAAGGGGTTATTGGGAATTTTGGGGGCCTTCAGGTACTTTTGGGGGGCTCCAGACACTCCAGGAGGGGGCATAGCCTCTTTTTGGGGCACAGTGAGCATTTGGGGAGGGGTTGCAGCCCCTTTCTGGGGTGCACTGGAGAGGGCCACAGCCCCTTTTTGTGCCCCCTTTTGGGTCACAACAAATATTTGGGTCAGGGATCCAGCCGATTTCTGGGATCCAGTGAACATTTGGGATGGATGTCTGGCCCCTTTTTGGCGCACAATGAATATTTGGTCAGGGGTGCAGCCCTTTTTTTGTCACAATGAACATTTGGGTCAGGGGCCCAACCCCTTTCTGGGGCTCAATAAATATTTGAGGAGAAGGCCCAGCCCCTTTTTGGGTCACAAGAAACATTTTGAGGAGGCTCCAGGCACCCTTTTAGGGCGCAATGAGCACTGGGGAGGGGGCCCAGCCCATTTTAGGAATACAGGAAACATTTTTACTGGGGTCCCAGCCCATTTTAGGGTCACAGCAAACATTTGGTTTGGAGGTCCAAATGAGACCAGTGAAAGCCCTTCTGTGCTCTCACCCCCTCCCCATGTCCCCCCAGCCGATGATGGCATCGTGAGTGACGGCGAGGCCGAGGTGCTGCCACACGAGATCATCCGCACGGTGATCCCGCACAGCCCCCTGCGCCCCCCGCCGCCCCGCGGGACCCCCGGCCCGGCCCCGGGGGGCTCCGAGGAGGGCGGGGGGCGGCGGGGCGGGGGCCGCCAGCGCCCCTTCATCTGCAACGAGTGCGGCAAGAGCTTCAGCCACTGGTCCAAGCTGCTGCGGCACCAGCGCACACACACGGGCGAGCGGCCCAGCACCTGCGGCGAGTGCGGCAAGAGCTTCTCGCAGAACTCGCACCTGGTGCAGCACCGCCGCACCCACACCGGAGAGAAGCCGTACAGGTGCGGCCACTGCGGCAAGAGCTTCTCCTGGAGCTCCAACCTCATCCAGCACCAGCGCATTCACACCGGGGAGCGCCCGTATGGCTGCGCCGAGTGCGGCAAGAGCTTCACGCAGAGCAAGAACCTCATCAAGCACCAGCGCACCCACGCCGGGTCCGGGGCAGCGCGGCCGCGGCGCTGCGCCCACCCCGCCGGTGCCCCAAGGGCTCTGAAGGGGCCTCGGCCGGGGGGCGAGGGCGAGGGGCCCGCAGGGGCCGAGGGCGGCTGCGGGCAGGAGCCACTGATCTGCGTGGAGTGCGGGGAGAGCTTCGCCCGGAGCGCCGCGCTCAGGAGGCACCGCCGGGGGCACCGCCCGCTCTTCGTGCCCTGAGGGGACAATGCGGGGACAGTGCCCGCTCTTTGTGCCCTGAGGGAACATGGGGACACTGTGGAGGGGGCACAGGGACAGTGGGGCACTGTCATTGCACTGCTGGGGGCACCACCTGCTCTTTGTGCCCTGAGGGAACATGGGGACACTGCGGAGGGGGCACAGGGACAGTGGGGCACTGTCCTTGCACTGCTGGGGGCACCGCCCACTCTTTGTGCCCTGAGGGGCACGGGGACAGTGGCACCGGGACATGGGGACACACGGATAGTTGGGGCATCATCCGCTTTTCATGCCCTGAGGGGACATCGTGGTGGGGACACAAGGACTGTTGGATAATGGTCTGGCAGTGCCTGCAGTCGGAGACCTGTGGGGACACACAGACAGTGGGCCACAGGGACTGTGCTACAGACAGGAGACATGGTGCCACCATGTGAGGAGACACAGTGAGGGTTCCATGGGCAGGATGTGGTGACAGAGCTGGGGTCACATGAGTTATGCCACAGGTAAGGGAATGTGACACCAAGCTGGGAGACTGTGGGGGGGCACCTGGACTGGAACAAGGACAGGACACAGTGACTCCAAGGAGGAGGACACACAGGACAGAGTGACACAGAGCTGATGTCCCGAAGCCTACCCCGTGCCCTGTGTCACCCTTGGTGCCCCTCGCTGTTCCGTGTCGGTACCACATCCCAGAGCTGTAAATAGGAGAAGGGACACGGGGAAGGGGGGGGGGTAGGGGGGTGGGGAAGGTGACACCGGGACCCCCCTGTGGGGTGTGGAGAGGGCATGGACAGGGCTGGTCTGTGAATAAAGTTGTGTTTTGGGGGACCTGGGTGTTGGTTTTAGGGGGTGACAAAAATGGGGGGGGACGTGGGGGGAGGGGAGAACCCTGGGAGAGAGAGTTGAAATCCCTGAGGGAGGGAGGGCAAAAAGCCCCCCGGAGGGGAGTTTGAGGGCCTCAGGGGTTTGGAGAGTCTCGGGTCAGTCTCTGCAAAGCCCAAAAGGACAAGAGAAGTGACAGAGTGAATTTGGGGGTCAAAAAAGGGGTCTCAAAACTTGGAAGGGATTGCAGGGAGGTCCCAAATTGGAAGGGTGTCAGGGGGACCCCAAAACCGAGAAGGGTGTTGGAGGGGCTGTTTCAGGAGGTGGCCGCCCACTCTGGGCATATATTTTTCTTTGACTTCTTTTGCTTTTTTGGGAATGACTTTTCTGTGGTCATCAATTTTCAACAATCTGATATATTAAACTTTCCACAAACACCCCCTTCTCTGGCCAATAAATAGTCTAAAGCCAACTTATTCTGATACCCTACAGTTTTTGTTTGGCTTAGCTGACTTGATATTAAGTCAGCTTAATATCTGGGCGGCTCCATTTGCTATCATTTCTATAACTGCTTGGAGTCTTGTAATACGACTGAATAGATAATTTGGGGTCAATACAGAGTTAAATTGCTGTGCTGGTTTTACCTTTTTGTTTATTATTTGTTTTTTTACCAAATCTTGAACCGTATCTTCAAGATTAAATTTAAAACAAATCCATCTCTCTCCCTTTGGACATTCAATTCCAAATCTATTACCACTTTTTCCTAAGTTTCTTGTAATCCAATAATTTACTCCATTTTGCTTACAGGTTCTTAATTTGGATGGGTTATAAGAGTGGCTGTTGACATAGGTGGGTGTAATAAAAGACGAACTTTGGTTTCTTTCTACGTGATGCTTTCTGTAGCATTTGTGACACGATCTTGCTGGTATCCCTAAAGGGAAAAGACAACAGATGAGTGCCAAAAGCAGGAATAACAGAGGTCCAGTATGGCTTATACTCCCACCTCCCATGCCTGTGAGGTTGCAACCCACAGCAGGTGTATTTGATCTTCTCGGTGGCGAAATACAGAGTCCAATCTGGTCTTGCCCTCTATTTCCTTGTCACTTTCTCTTAACTAATTTCCAGGCAAGTTGGTTTAGACACCCTTTAACTGTGGTCTCTTACTGTTCCTCAGGTATTTCTCATTCAAGAGGCACTAATAATTCCCATCCACAAAGCTAAGTTATTACTTTACCACTTTTTGCAATAAGAGCATGAATTTTGTGAACTACAATACTAATTATTCTCACAATTCAAGCATTTACTTATAACCCAGCTAGCATGTCCAGTATTGAAATGAATCAAATAAAGTTTACTGATGGAAATGGTAATTTCCCTTTTCCCCTGTACAATTCTCAGGCTAAGGTCAGAATACAAAAACAGTCTTGATCTTTCTGTCTGAAGTATTCCTCCCCAAAGGAGGTGTTTTATTCAGGCAGTGCTTGAAACCAGTGATATAAGCATTATCTTATTTCTTAATTCAGTGTTATTCTTTGTACATTTCTTGGATCATTTGGCTTTTTCCAAACTATTACCACTCAGTCCTCATTGGAAAGTCAGTTAGGTATTGCCTGGTTTCAATGTGATAGTCCATTCCTCAGGTTTCTTCACAAGTCCTTTGATTCTGGTGGCATGAATTCACTCTCTTTCCGTGATTCTGCTTGTTGCTTCGGCAGTACCTGGAAAGGACTTCTTAATAGCATAGTAATAAAAGAAAGATAATACTGCATTAACTTTTACCATTCGCTTTTCTTCCAGACTCTCTGGGTTTAGCTAAAAGCTTTTTCCACAGCAGCCCCTTCTTCTTCTTTCCAGCTGTGCTAATAGCTGCAGAGGCAAATCCTTCTTTTTGTGAGTTAGAGTTAGTTAAATAAGAAAACCTGGACCAATTTTAACACGAGAAGTATTACATCTATTGCTTTTTACTTTTTGGGCAGCATTTATTGTTTTAGCCTTACAAATCCAGTCTTCAGGAAAATACCCCACTTTTTAGGGCTAGGGTATTTTTAGGGTTTTTGAGGGAATTTTTAGGTTTTTTAGTGTCTTATCAGGGCATTTTAAGGATTTTGGGGGTATTTTGAGAGCTCTTTTTGGACTATTTAGGGTATATTTAGGGATTTTTAAAGGTTCTTTGTGGATTTTTATGGGGTGTTTTAGGGGTTTTATAAAAATAGGGTATTTTCAGTGTATTCTAACAGCATTCTGAGTCTACTTCTAGGTTTTCATGGCTTTTTTAGGACATGTTGAAGATTAAGGGGTTTTCAGGGAATTTTTAGGGTCTTTTCGTGGCACAACACACGGAGGCTGAGGGGCAGCTTGAGGGGCACTGTGGGGGCTTGAGGATGACAGAGGCTGGGACCTGAGGGAGAAACAGAGAGAGAGGACAGCGAGTGACACACAGAGATGCCAAGGTTGGCAGGGGCAGCTGTAGGATGACACAGAGAAGCTGGGGGCTGAGGGGCAAAGGAGAGGGGTTAAGGGTGACACACAGGAGCTGAGGGCTGGGGGGCAGAGGGATGGGTTGAGGGGTAAAGGGAGAGGCCTTGAGGGCTGGACAGTCCAGTGGAGATCAGGGGTACAGGGTACAGCTGTACCACCCCTCACCCCAGCCTAACCAGCCCCCCCTAAAAACAGCCTTTTCCCCCAACAGCAGCACAACACAGCAACCCTAAAAACGAGGCCAGACAGCAACCCTCACACAGCAGGACAATGACAGAACCCTCAGAGGACAACAGACCCGCTGCAAAAAGGTAGGGGTGACATCTGTGGGCTAGACAGCAAGAGGCAGAGTTCAGAGACTGAGCACGTCATTTTGAGTTTTTTTTTCCCCAGGATTTTTAAAGGTATTTAGGAGATTTTGGAAGGGACTTTTCTGGGACTTTTCAGGGTATTGTTGGGGCTTTTTTTTATGATTCTTTAGCATATTTTGAAGATTATGGTCAGGGTCAGAGGAAACACCCTCTGAAAAGGGTTTTAGGATTGCAGTGGAATGCTTTAGAAAGGGGCCAGCAGTGGCACAGCGGGTTGGATCCCACACTGCCAATCTGAAGGTTGTAAGTTTTAGACCCAGCTAAGTTGTTGTGGTTAGGGTTAGATGCTCTCAGCTTTGGTCCGGGAGAACTTCTGCACAGAAAAACTCACCCCCTGAGTTTCCTGATGCCAGTTTGCACTAGGAGGTGCTTGGCACTGCCCGGGCAGCCCGAGTTCTCGGTGGGGGCAGCTTTGCTCCTGGAGAAATCCTGTGCCGGCCGTCTTCCCTGTAAAACCAAACTCACCCCTGCTGCGTGTCGACGTCCGTCCACAGGAGGCACGTGGCACTGCAAGGGCAGCGAGAGTTCTTGGTGTTGGCAGCTGCGGGCTGTGAGAAATTGTTCTCTGCAGTTTTGGAGGCCAAATCGCAGTTTCAGCCATGGGCACACAGAGAGGAAAGGCTGTTAATTTCCTTCGAAAGGAAAGTCTGGCACCCCATGGTTTAAGGGGCAGAAGAAGGGCTGTGTAGGGGAAGGAGCTCCTCACAGGACCTTTCTTCACCTCCACCCCCAGTCCAAGGTCTAGCAGCGCCCCGTGTGACCAGCTGCTTTCAGAGGGTTACCCGGGCACAGCTGCACAGGGAGCTGCTAGGCCAGAGGGGCTAACAGGGGTATCCCAAGTGTCCCTCCATGAACTATGGTCAGAGCATCCAGCACGGACTAGGGAGCAGCCAGACCCACCCGGGCACAGAGCATCACTTTGGGAAAACGCCGAGGGAAGAGCCCTTTTGCCAAGGGGCAGCATCTGAGCAGGCCAGGCAGCATGTGGGGTTCCAGGAAAGGGCTTGCAACTTTCCCCTTTTACTGTGTCAGTCCCTCTCCAAAGCCCCAGACCCTCCAGAGCACTCCCAGAAAGGAGAGGAGTTATTAGGAGAAAAAGGGTTTAGAAAAAAGGGAAAATGCTTCCTTTTCCGTTATTTTTTGTGTTCAAATTGTTAGGGACTCGGATTCCCCTGCAATTGTAATGGTCTCAGTTGAAAGAATCCCTGCCTTTTCTATGCTGTTAGGGGTGTTAATTGACAGTGAGTCCCCATTCTGTATTATTCGGCAGTTTAAAAAAAAGGGGAAAATCTTGACAATGCTGCTTATGGGTTTGAATTAAGGGTAGCCACCCCCTTTTTGTTGTCCTGAGGCCCAAATTGAGGGAGAAGCCCAGCTATCCCTCCATCCTAAGGGTTTGAACTGAGGGAAAAATCCTTCTCTTTTCATCACTGGAGAGATTTAAAGTGTGGAAAGCCCCTCTTTTCCCAATACTTAAGGAGAGCAAATTAAATAGCAGAAACTATGTATTTGTCATTGCATTACCTTCAGTAGAGGTAACTGCCCCATTTCCTCTTTTTAAGGAGGTCACTTGAAGGAAGCTCTGCCTTTTTCAGCATTTTAAGCGTTTAAAACTACATTTCAGGGCACTTCTTTCTGTGCTGTAGGACCAAGTATCTCAGAGAAGGATGAGCCTGGCATGCACTTAACCCTAACACTGCCTGGGAGGCTTTTATCTTTCTTATTTTTACTTATAAGGTAGATGGCCAAAATTGGAGGTCCCAAGGAGACTTAGACTATTCATATCATTAGTATTCTTCTCCACCCAGTTTAATCACATGGGAAGTACTACTTAGTAGCCACTAAGGAATAGTTACGTAAGTTAACAGCCAATTACCCAATTTATCTAGTTATGCTGCCTAAACAGAAAGTTTTATTTCTTACCAGTTTTCTTCACTTGTGCTCCAAGTAGTTGTTGTAAAAAAGAAAGTGCTGTTATTTTTCTGAAGAGTTTTTTTCTATAAGCCCTTCACTCCCCTTGAATTCAAGTCAGAGGGGCCAAACAGCTGCAGCTGCTCTGAGGGCTTTTATACCCTGTGGGAGTTGCCACCTCCCTTTTCCCGGGTGCCATGGGAATGAGAGGCGGGCACAATCAGGGGTATATTAACCCCAGCCTTGTCTGAGGGACTTCATTCCCTCTCTGGGATGTGCTGGGGTAAGAGCTCTCCTCTCATTTCAGTGAAGAGGCTCTTTTAGCTTATCTCAGCTTCTTTTCAGCAGGTGTTTCTGGGCATCTAAAGAACTGAAGCTTTGAAGATTCTGTGAAGTAAACAGCATGGAATAGAAGGCGCATTTAGGTTCACGATTTTGGGTTTTGTGTTTAGGGGTGGTAAAGTGCATTTGTAATTTCTGGTTTAGGTATTGTTTGGATTTGTATTTTTTTTTAGAAGGAGTGCAGCTTCCAGAGATTCTGGGTTGTGTCAAGTACCATACTTTTTTCAGCAGATTCGTCATGTCACAAGAGGGATCTGCCCAGTGTCAAGGATGATGTTTGAGACAGAGGCTTCAGGTGAGTTGAGGGTTGTGATTAGGAGAGGGAGGGTGAGCAGGTATCCAGTTAGGAATTAGTGTGGGTGGGGGGAGTTTGAAGGTAGCAGGGTGGAAAAGGATGTTTATTTGAGGACCCCCCCCTAAGGCTTCTCAGAAGCCTAGCAGAGGTATTCCCATGTGCTACAGCACACAAGGTTATCTACTGCACTCATAGGAATGCTATTCAATTTTGCCTTTCTCTAACCCAGGTGCCACTCCTAATAAAGGCCACAGCCTTGTAATCAGGGTGAAGCTGGAGCCTGAAGGCACCAGGCAAACTCAGGAGAGGGCAAGTAGCTGCCTTGGTGGGATTTGGCCCACATAACTCTGGACTCATATTTTGGTTTTGGTTTTCTTCGTTGTAGCTGACCCAGAAGCTAACAGGCCACCACGAGGCCCTCCAAGGCAGACTCATTTCAGGTGCAATGTGGATCCACATCACCAATCAAACAAAAGATAAGTTGGGGGCTATAGCTTGGAGATGGGATGATGAGAGAGTAGCAGGTTGGGAGTTCTCAGGCCAGATTTAAAAATTACCAGATGGAAAAGCAATCTTCTCCAAGGGCCTCTTAGGATAGCTAAAGGGAGAGGCTTTACTTTTGATGGCAGCTTTTAGGCGGGCAGTGCAGAACAGCTCCGGTCTGTGTCACGTTGTCCGGTGTGCCGCGTTCCCTAGTGTGTCTTTGGGGTCCCTTTTCCCTTCCCCCCTCAATCCCCTCACCACAAGCATGATGTGTCGTGTTTCATGTCCCCCTGTTTGTCACGTTCTGTGTCACAGGTGTCTGCACATATTTGTGCCGGAGCTGTTCTGCCCTGCTGCGTGGCATGCTGCAGTAGGACAAGCCTGGGAAGTTGGAATTTGTAATGTGGGCTGTACTTGGGCTCTAGATGCTATTCCTAGGTTGGCATAAGGTGTTTGCAGCTTGTGAGTTGTCCTGGAGGCGTTTGACATATGTTCTAACTTTCTTTCAGGTGCAGATGCCTTGCATCCCTGGCAGAGGGTCATGGTTAGGAGTAGGAGGTGCCCGGCCTTCTTAGGAGCACTGTGAGTAGCACACTGGTGGGGTTTTGGGTGATGTGGTGCCAAGATCAGGCACTGATGTTTAGTTTTCTCTATAATACAGCTGTCTGAGAGACACCAGCGCGGTGACAGGAGGACCTTCCCAGCTGACGAGGTGGCCTTTCTTTGCACCTGAGACCAGCATCCCCTGATGTCTGAGAGATAAGTAGAGGGCCATGACCCACAGAGGGGATGAAAGCAGTGTGCTGGTTTGGGAATTACTGGGAGGGGTTTTGGAGTCCCCTTGGAGCTGGGGGTGTCCATGAAGTGGCCCCTTAGGCCCCATGAAAGCCAAGTGTCACTTTTGATCACAGTGCTGATGTGTGCAGCAGGGCAGAGCAGTCCTGGTGTGTCTCGTGTCACTTGTCTATTGTGCCTTATGTGTTGCTTGTGTATCTCATGTCTTTTTCCTTAGCCCTTTCAGGGTCCTGTCAGAAACCCTGGCATCATTGTTAGCATCTGTAATCTCTGCATTCCTTGGCCTGGCACCCAGGCCATAGATGCAATTCTGATACCTGTCTGAGCTCCCCAGTCAAAAGTTCTCTGTTTAGAGGCATCCAGTCAGTTGTCTTTTCAGGTCTTGTTCTCAGTTGTATGGACAGCTATGCCCCACCAGGATCCATTATGGTGGATTAGGACTTTGTAATAATACGAAGTTAGGTAGAGGCTTCTGATTGTAGGATTCCTAGGCATCCATCTTTGCAGTTGTTGGAAGAAATAATTCAGTTTAGCATCCTCTTCCTCCAGGGTTCTCTGAGCCTCATCAGCTCACCATCAGTTTCAGCTCGGTCATCTTCTTTTGCATTCTCTCAGTCCTTGCAGCTGTTTTCCTTGCCAAGAGATTTCTGTCTGTGTCTTGTGTCCTTTGTTTGTCACGTCTGGTCTGTCCTGTGTCACGGGTGTCTGCACATATTTGGGACGGGGCTGCTCTGCCCTGCCACATAGCCAGCTGCAATAGGAGAATCCCAGGGACTTGAAGTTTGTAATGTGGGGTGTACCTGGACTCTAGATGGGATTTGTAGATGGACATAGGATCTCTGGAGCTCTTCAGTTATCATGCAACTTTTTGACTCTTGTCCTAATTTTTTTTTCAGGTTCAGATGGCTTAAATCTGTGCCAGAGGGCCCCATCCCAGGTGAGGGGATTCCCCCAAGGAGGTAAGGCCCCATTTGTCTCTGCAGCAGAAGTGTGTATGGTGACTCTGTTACAGCTCTGTTCTTTGTCTTTCTTTTTAGGAAGTCAATCTGGATACCAGCAGCCAAGGTGAGCAGCGGAGAGAAGTAGTTGTTATTGCTCAGCTCTTAGGCATAACAGCAGATTTTTCAGCAGATTCATGGTGTCACAAGAGGGATCTGCCCAGTGTCAAGGATGACGTTTGCGACTGAGGCTTCAGGTGAGTTGAGGATTGTGACTGGGAGAGGGAGGGTGAGCAGGTATCCAGTTTAGGAGTTCTTGGGAGGGGGTTTGCAGGCAGCAGAGTGAGAAAGGGTGTTTATTGGAGGGCCCCCCCACACAAGGCTTCTCAGAAGCCAAATAGAGGCGTTCCCATGTCTTACAGCATACAAGGTCCTCCACTGCACTCAGAGGAATGCCATTTAACTTTGCCTTTCTCTAACCCAGGTGCCACCACTAATGAAGGCCACCGCCTGGGAATCGGGATGAAGCTGGAGCCTGAAGGAGCCAGGCACACTCAGGAGAGGGCAAGTAGCTGCCTTGCTGGGATTAGGCCCTCATAACTCTGAACTCACACTTTGGTTTTGGTTTTCTTTATTGTAGCTGACCAGAGGCTAACAGGTGATCATGGGGCCCTCCGAGGCAGACTCATTTCAGGTGCAACATGGATTCCCATCACCTATCATCCAAAAGATAAGTCGGGGGCCACGGCCTGGAGATGGGAGAGCAGCAGGTTGGGAATCCCTGGGACAGATTTAAAAATTGGCATGTATGTAAGCATGTCGCCTTATATTGTGTGTACTTACACTCTATGTGGACTTGCACTGTATGCATCAGCTTATATTGTGTGTACTTACACTGTACCACTTATGATCGCAGCTGCCCTGCCCTGGCACGTAGTCACAGTTAGGTAGAACAGTTATAACAACTTTACTGTTCATCTGTCTTTCGTGGGATTTTGGGTAGAAAATTTATCAGTCCAGAGTGGGGACAAGTCCTAGCTGTCAGCCACCTGTTGACCCTTCCTGTTGTCTCACAGGTCCTCGTGGCTGCTGTTTTCCCCAGGATCTGCCATTTACCTCAAGGAGCGGCAGCCAGAAGATGTGTCAAAGCACGTTCTTCAGCATCTCAGGTAAGGGCCACAGTGAGCATGTAAGTGGAAGGAGTATGTGTGAGAGCACGTGGCTGTGTCTGTCTGCTTGTCTCTGTGTGTGTGAGCGCATGCTGACTGGATTTAACCTTGTGTGTGTGACTTTTGCTTTCCAGGTTTTGCAACTCCTTGTTAAATTTAGAATAAAAAATCCCCAGCTGCCTTCCACCCTGGCTGATTTTTTTTTTTTGGTCCCGGCCAAGTAAAAACCCAGAAAAATACCACAAGATAGGCTAGAAAAGAACCAAAAAACCAAGAAAAAAAACCCAATATGGGTGAGAATACCGAGAAAAAAAACCCCCAAGATGGGCAAGAAAAAAATGTAGAAAACACCCACAGAAAACCAAGGAAAAAACCCCAGGATGGGCAAGAAGAATCCCAGAAAAACGATGCTACATGGACCAGAAAAAACCCAGGAAAAACCAGAAAAAAAAACCGGAAAAAAAAGGGAAAAATATCCCAAGATGGGCAAGGAAAAAAACCCCCCCCAAAAAAACCACAAGATGGGCAAGGAGAAGATCCACAAAAAACCCAGAAAAATCACAAAAAAACCCCCAAGAAGGGCAAGAAAAAACCCAGAAAACACCCACAGAAAACCAAGGAAAAAACCCCAAGATGGGTGAGAAAACTCCCAGGAAAAAAAACCAAGATGGACCAGAAAAAACCCTTAAAAAACCAAGGAAAAAAAAAAAAAAAAAAAAAACCGGAAAAAAACCCAAGGATAGGCAAGAATACTCCAGAAAAAACCTCAGAAAAAATCCGCAAGATGGGCAAGAAAAAACCCAGAAAAAAACCCAAAAAAACCCCCCAAGATGGGCAAGAAGAAATCTGGAACAAACACCCCAAGACTGGCAAGAAAAAACGCCAAGATGGGCAAGAAAAAACTGTCGTAAAACCGGCCGTAAAGCGCGACTGTCGTAAAAGGTGCCGTAAAGCGCGACTGTCGTAAAAGGTGCCGTAAAGCGCGACTGTCGTAAAAGGTGCCGTAAAGCGCGACTGTCGTAAAACCGGCCGTAAAGCGCGACTGTCGTAAAACCGGCCGTAAAGCGCGACTGTCGTAAAACCGGCCGTAAAGCGCGACTGTCGTAAAAGGCGCCGTAAAGCGCGACTGTCGTAAAAGGCGTCGTAAAGCGCGACTGTCGTAAAAGGTGCCGTAAAGCGCGACTGTCGTAAAAGGTGCCGTAAAGCGCGACTGTCGTAAAAGGTGCCGTAAAGCGCGACTGTCGTAAAACCGGCCGTAAAGCGCGACTGTCGTAAAACCGGCCGTAAAGCGCGACTGTCGTAAAAGGCGCCGTAAAGCGCGACTGTCGTAAAACCGGCCGTAAAGCGCGACTGTCGTAAAAGGTGCCGTAAAGCGCGACTGTCGTAAAAGGTGTAGTAAATCGCGACTGTCGTAAAAGGTGCCGTAAAGCGCGACTGTCGTAAAAGGTGCCGTAAAGCGCGACTGTCGTAAAACCGGCCGTAAAGCGCGACTGTCGTAAAAGGTGCCGTAAAGCGCGACTGTCGTAAAAGGTGCCGTAAAGCGCGACTGTCGTAAAAGGTGCCGTAAAGCGCGACTGTCGTAAAACCGGCCGTAAAGCGCGACTGTCGTAAAAGGCGCCGTAAAGCGCGACTGTCGTAAAAGGTGCCGTAAAGCGCGACTGTCGTAAAACCGGCCGTAAAGCGCGACTGTCGTAAAAGGCGCCGTAAAGCGCGACTGTCGTAAAAGGTGTCGTAAAGCGCGACTGTCGTAAAAGGTGCCGTAAAGCGCGACTGTCGTAAAAGGTGCCGTAAAGCGCGACTGTCGTAAAAGGTGCCGTAAAGCGCGACTGTCGTAAAAGGTGCCGTAAAGCGCGACTGTCGTAAAAGGTGCCGTAAAGCGCGACTGTCGTAAAACCGGCCGTAAAGCGCGACTGTCGTAAAAGGTGCCGTAAAGCGCGACTGTCGTAAAAGGTGCCGTAAAGCGCGACTGTCGTAAAACCGGCCGTAAAGCGCGACTGTCGTAAAAGGTGCCGTAAAGCGCGACTGTCGTAAAACCGGCCGTAAAGCGCGACTGTCGTAAAACCGGCCGTAAAGCGCGACTGTCGTAAAAGGTGCCGTAAAGCGCGACTGTCGTAAAAGGTGCCGTAAAGCGCGACTGTCGTAAAACCGGCCGTAAAGCGCGACTGTCGTAAAAGGTGCCGTAAAGCGCGACTGTCGTAAAAGGTGCCGTAAAGCGCGACTGTCGTAAAAGGTGCCGTAAAGCGCGACTGTCGTAAAAGGTGCCGTAAAGCGCGACTGTCGTAAAACCGGCCGTAAAGCGCGACTGTCGTAAAACCGGCCGTAAAGCGCGACTGTCGTAAAAGGTGCCGTAAAGCGCGACTGTCGTAAAAGGCGCCGTAAAGCGCGACTGTCGTAAAAGGTGCCGTAAAGCGCGACTGTCGTAAAAGGTGCCGTAAAGCGCGACTGTCGTAAAAGGCGCCGTAAAGCGCGACTGTCGTAAAAGGTGTCGTAAAGCGCGACTGTCGTAAAAGGTGCCGTAAAGCGCGACTGTCGTAAAAGGTGCCGTAAAGCGCGACTGTCGTAAAAGGTGCCGTAAAGCGCGACTGTCGTAAAACCGGCCGTAAAGCGCGACTGTCGTAAAACCGGCCGTAAAGCGCGACTGTCGTAAAAGGCGCCGTAAAGCGCGACTGTCGTAAAAGGTGCCGTAAAGCGCGACTGTCGTAAAACCGGCCGTAAAGCGAGACTGTCGTAAAAGGTGCCGTAAAGCGCGACTGTCGTAAAACCGGCCGTAAAGCGCGACTGTCGTAAAAGGTGCCGTAAAGCGCGACTGTCGTAAAAGGTGCCATAAAGCGCGACTGTCGTAAAACCGGCTGTAAAGCGCGACTGTCGTAAAAGACCCTAGGTAGGTTTTAGATACAGTTCTAGGTCTCGTTCTAGGTGCGTTCTAGGTATGTTCTAGATGTAGTTCCGTACACTGAATATGGTCTGGGTGTGGTCTAGATTACGTTATAGGTGCGTTCTAGACTGCGTTCTAGGCATGTTCTGGGCTACGTTCTAAGTTTTTCATAGAGTGCGTTCTAGATTGCGTTCTAGGTGTGTTCTAGATTGCGTTCCAGAGCGCGTTCTAGATTGCGTTCCAGATTGCGTTCCAGAGCGCGTTCTAGAGCGCGTTCTAGAGCACGTTCTAGAGCGCGTTCTAGAGCGCGTTCTAGATTGCGTTCTAGGGTGTGTTCTAGATTGCATTCTAGAGCGCGTTCTAGATTGCGTTCTAGGTGTGTTCTAGATTCCGTTCTAGGTGGGCGCTAGATTGTGTTCTAGGCACGTTCTAGACTCTAAACTGCGTTCTAGATTGCTTTGTATTATGCTCTAGATTTGCGTTCTATGTGCGTTCTAGACATGTTCTGGACTCTACGAGTCGTAGATTGTGTTCTAGGTATGTTCTGGGTTCCGTTCTAGATACAGTTCTAGGTACGTTCCAGAATGTTATGTTCCGTATATGTACTACATATGTATTAAGTATGCTTCCGGATACGGTTCTAGGTATGGCTCTATGTTATATAGAATTATGTATAATATATATTCATAATATATAATACATACAATATATAATTCTATATAATCTATATAATACTATATATAAAGTATATATTCTATTTACAAATATTAATTAGTTTCACTCCAAGTATGAATTGAATTTGGCTGCTCAGTCATGCAACAAGCCGGTCCTTCATCTGAATGGATGTGCTTGCTTGAATGCTTGCCAGTGCCTGATGGCTGGAAGGCAAATGAAACTTTCCCTCACAAAACTGTGCAGTGGTATCATGGGTTGACTGGCAAAAAATAATGTATTTTCCTATGCCCGTTTGAGTTACTGATGATTATTTTCAGATTCAGAATAGAAGCATAAATTGTCAAAGCAAAATACCAGGTGAGAATTCTCTGAGGAAGAAGGAAAAGCCAGGCGTTTTTATAATCCCTAAAAGTTTGTGTTTTGAAGAATCCAAACATAAACTTAACTCTTGAGCATTTATGTTTATACAATTCATTGTACTCACAGGAAATAACATTAGGAATTGATTACTGCTGGTATCACCCCCTTCATAGCTGTGTGGACTAAGTTGATTCCAGTCATGTACAGAACTTGTGGCATTTTACTTCTTCAATTGTAATTGTTGTCCCAACCTCAATTTGAACCTGAAATGTCACCAGACTATCCTTTTTAGGTTAAAATAGAAAATAAAATATTGGAGCCTTTTGACTTCAGTAGTCTAACTCTGCTGAGTTTTCAGGATCCATCTGTAAATTAGTTTGGCTTTCAGCTTCCACTGTCCATAACATGTTCACTGTTCATAATTTTAACTTCAGACAGGAAACTGATGTTCAGGCAAAAATGGATGGTTTAACACATAGCTCTAGATATAGCTCTAGATATAGCTCTAGATATAGCTCTAGATATATAGAATTAGATATAATATATATTAATAATATATAATATATAAAATATATAATTATATATAACAATAGATATAATGTTATCTATAAAGTATATATTCTATATAAGATATATTTCTATGAATACTATATATTTATATACATATTTTCAACTGCTTCTCAGATGAAAATGATTCAAGAACACTCCTCTTTCCAGACCAGTGACAAAATTGGATTTTCAGCAGAACAAAACACATGTGAGCTCTCAGGTGGGGAGCTCCTGAGTCCTGAGCCCCCAGCTGATTCCAGTGCTGCCTTCTGTCTAATCCCAGCCTGTGTTGGCAACCTGCCCTCCCATTTCAGCAGAAATTCAGAGAGGTGAGCTGGAATCACTGGGCACAGCACAGTGGCTGGAGCTCATCAGCCTGTTCCATACAGAAACCAGCTCTAGCAGAGTTATTCTGCTCCTGTGGTGTGCTCAGCTGGGCTGAGGTGAATCAGTCTGTTTGAATGGATTGCCTGGGAGCATCATGCAGTAATAGTCTCAAAGTGCATTGTCACCATATCCTTACCTGCTCAAGGAAAATTCCCTGGAGCTTTGAGTGCTAAGAACATGGAGTGCATGGAGGAATGGTTTCCTTCAGGCTCTCTGGTTTCCCAATATGTTTTTGGTGGCGACTGGTTCATGGAGAGGATGAGAAACAAGTATGATGTTCTATAGAAGAAGGTTTATTAGTTCTGTTGGTCTCTGACTATATTTCTGTTATTAATCTGTTTTAGTTAGTAATTGGACAGGTCACCTGTGCATAGGACTGGGAGTTGTTATAACTCCTCTAGGTGAGGCTGTAGCATGTTTCTTCAATCCTTGGCATAGAGAGGAGTCAATACCATGTTATTTAATGGAGGCTGAAGAGTGTTTGTGCTCCTAAAGTATTTGAGACAAGGAAGATCCTGTCCATAGTGATTTGATAAAGGACAGGGATCCTACCCTTTCTGTCTGTCAGTGCTGACTCACATGTGTTTGTTATTTGCACCATACCACTGCCTGTGTAGCTCTTAAGACCCCCTTAGGCATCCAGACACAGTCTGTATCTCAAACAGCCTAAAAATTCAATGATGGGATGAATTCTTTTGGAGACTATTTTTCTCTTATTAGGTTCCTATCTCAAGTGAACAAACTGCTTGATTTACAGCACTGTTGTTTGAGAGGTTCCCTTGTGTAGCTGAAGATTCGTGTAATTGCTACTTTGCAGCAAATAAAAAACATTTCTCTGGTTCAAACTGCAATTTGACTATTTCTGCTGTGTAGAGCCCATTATCAGAGCCTTGATGAGGCGCAGAACAGATTTGGATGAAAATGATGAGATTTGGATGAAATGGCCCTCCATCAGGGCAGGCTACAAAGATCCTCCTCTTTGAGGTATTGGCCCTTTTGATGCATAAAATGCATGAAAATTTGCTTGAAAAGTGCAAGTTGATGAGTAAAAGAGAATTCACAGTAATTGTAGTGAAATGAAAAAAGAAAACAAGGCAAAAGCATTGGAAAGAATATGTTTAATTGCATGTAATTACTTGATGTGGGTTTCAGTCAGGGAAAAAAGGAGAAAGGAACATGCTAAATAGCGCTGGTGTGGCAATTACTCTTTGATGATTTTCTCAAATGACTGAACTTTGTGTATTATTAAAAAAAATAAAGATACAGCAACAACAAAAACAAAAAAAAAAAAAAAAAAACCCAACCAGGAAAACCACACACACTACTTTATGTTGTAAGAACTTTGCTGTATCAGTCAAAATGCTCTACCACGTCTTTCACCTCATGATTTTTGCATGTATAGACAAAATGAACTTTGTTTCCTGGTAATGCTGTGTCAACATGCTAGGTGGGATGCAAGTTTAATAGTTTTAACTATCAGGGTGTGAGTAAAACATTGCCTGGGTTATCTGATAGCCTAAGCACTTTGAGATGGAGCTTCTCAGTTGAACAATTTTTTGACATGCCAGGTTTGCTGACAAACAAATCTGAACAAGTTGCAGTCTGGTGAAATAAAAATACAAGAGAAGCAGAAATAGAGGTCCAATAGAGGTGGGACAAGGTTCCTAGCACTAATTCAAATGGTTTTGTCTCTAAACAAGTAATCAGACTGTGGTGGTGTTTGAGGGTCCCCAGGACAAGGGAAGAAATGACATCTGATAATACCTCATCTTCCCTGAGGAGGCTTCCAGTAAGGAAAGGACAAATGCGGGAGTCTGGGGCTTCCCTTCTGGGAAATTGAAAATCGAGGAAGAAAACTAGATAGGGACAAAGAAAACTGATGCTATCCTTCTGATAACAGAACTGAAGTCATAAATGAATTTAGGACTGGTTCTCAGCATCTTTTAGGATTCTGTCAATGCACCTGTGACTGAGACTGGCAGTGATTTTCCCAGGTACAAAAGTACAACTTCATTTCAATGTGAAGGATCAGTCAAGGTCCAGCTGTATTTTGCTTGGGAAAAAATTCTGCCTGCTATATCTGCACCAGAACAGGCTTATTGGTGGAATTCTTTTCTGCAGATGTGGCAATTTTTGGGGGGGCTGTTTTTGGTCCTAATCTGGATTATTTCTTCTGGTTTTTGTGATAACTTTCACAGATAGGCAGGTAACTGGTAGTATTCTCCCAGTCTAAGTAGGTTTCTAGGAAAATGGAGTAGTAATAAAAAAGTAGGCATAGCAAGCTAAGGAAAGAAAAGACCTGTAGCCTTTTTTTTTATTTCACTGTGATGGAACACCACTCAGCTGAGTAGGGAAATATTGTCCAGTTCAGACTGTAATTGAGTAGAATCTGGCTTATTTGGGGCTGAACACAAAAGTGAGGATAAATCAAGGAATTAACAAGACCAAGAGAACAGACTCTACTTTCCAAATCCCAGAGTGCCAGTGCTGGAAAGTTTATTGTAATGGAATTTCAAGCCAGGATTTCCAGGCTCAGGAGGTTTAGTTATTTTGGATGCATTTCAGATCAGCAGTGCCTGCTTGGCATGCTGTCTGCTCCTGTTGCAGCATTTAGTTTTGTGACAGGTTCTGTGTGAGAAACAAGAATGGCCCATATCAGCACACCTTGGCAGCTTTATTTCAGCTGTAGCATTTTCAAGGAGAAGTTCCACAGCTGTTATTCCTTGTAACCCTGGGCCGGTGTCTTTGCTTGAAATGGTTGAAAAGGACGTGCAAACTGAAGGCTCTTCCCCACAGAAAGGTGTCAGCTCAGCTGCTCTCGCTCCCAACGTGTGCAGAGTTACAAACACAGAGCCCTGGGGCAGCAATGCCATCAGCTGGCAGTTCAGCAGTTATAATTTACCACAGGGGATGGAATGGTTTTTTTGTGAGGGTTATCTTAGCAAGGCGCTCACTGGGGGACCCATCTGTTTCTGCTCATGTGCTTCCAAGGGTGACGTTTGCTAGCAGGGCCAAAAACCCCCCGGGAAACTGCATGTGAGCACAGTTCTCAGGCGTAACCCATTGTAACTACATTTCCTCCTGTCTGTGATCTGCAGAACTCATCTGATAGGGAGTTTCTTTCCCAGTACTTTGGGTGAGTAGACTCACTAAATCCTGCTTCCTCTGTTTCTGCACTAGGGTTCATCCAGCACTGAGTACTGTGGGAATGTGTAAAATCAGAGGGGTTTGGGAAAGCTGCAAAAGGCAGGCCTCAGAGACAGCAGAACTGTGATCAGAGCTGAGCAGCAGCCATGAGATTGGTCAGCAGAAAAACTATTTAAACTGTGGAAAAGCAAGAACAAATAGAACAATGGTCTGTGTATTAACACTTGCCTAGAATAACTCCCTAAGCTACAGAAAGTTTATCTAGCAAGATATTAGGAAGTTCTAGGCTTAATACTGGAGCTCTGTGCATTGTGTTTAAGGCTCACAAGCAGGTATTGTATTTGAAATAAGCAAGCATTGTTTAACCAAAGGTACCTGTGCTTACAGTGGTTGGATAGAGCTACTGTCAATGTGCTTTTGCTTTGTGTGATTGGGCAAAAAACTGATAAAGTGAGTTGTGACATTGAGTTCTTGGTCTGCTGCCTGGGATGTGAGCTGGTGGCATCTTCCCATTGCCGTAACCATGGAATGAGGCTGATGCTGGAAAATCAAACGGCTCAAGGCAGTTCCCAGCAGCCCTGCCCTGTTTGTGATTTGTGCACAGACCCCTGCCAGTGTCAAGTACTTGGCACAGAGCTATGGTGAGAGGCACTGTGAAACTCCTGATCTCCTGCCTTCCTGCTTCCTCCCCATTTCCCTGATCCCTGAAAGCGTTTAGCCATGACAGCACTTCTCTTCACTTTAGCCATGACAGCACTGCACTTCATGTCCTAACAAGTGTTGGTTGCACAGAGGTAGTGCTGAAACTGTTGATGGTGCTGTTATTAGATGACCCCTGACACCAACTAACTGAGAAACTGGACACCATGAATTTCCCATTTCTCCTGAAATCACTTTCTTTCAGAAACCGCTGCACAGTCTTCCACACAACGCATTACTTAAAGGCAGAGATGAGAATTCAGGGAGTGGGGTCTGACTTCCAGCTGAGGTAATTGTGCAAGGCTACTGCCAGGGAAGAAGCGAGGCAATCCTCACTGGATTGAAAGCTGCCTCACTGTGAGCAACCCCTGAACCTGGAGAGAACATCTGAGTGCTTGTTAGGCTGCTGAGAGGTGGGTCTGACAGCTGCTCCTTGTGTGCATAAAGACACAGAAAGCACACAGTCCTGAGGAAGGGAAAGTTGGATGTTAATTGGCTCCGAGTGACTTCTGGTGCCAGGAATGCTCAGTATGGGATGATGCTGGGGATGTAAATGGCAGGAGAGAATTAATTGCATATTGTGAGTGAGGAAGGACTATGGTGCTCAGGAATGAGTTTAGCTTGTTTTGTTGGTTTTCTGGTAATTTTTCTACTTTGGGTTAATTTTGTGGTAGTGATTACGCCTAAATATTTTTCTAAGTCTGAAATTAGTACTGTGGTTATCTGTTGAAAAAGTTCTTAGTCTCTTATCAGGTTGTTTTTGTATATATATATTTGTATATATTTATTTAAATTAAATAAATATAAGTAAAAAAATTATACAGAAAATATATATCTATTATTATATTAGAAGGTATTCTCTCTAATATATATAATATCTATGAATAAAATAAATAAAAATATCCATATAAATATCATTAAATTTTAAAAAATAAATTTACTTCCTAAATTTTAAATCTGGTTCAAATAAAGGGGTGTCCTTGGTTTTTATTTGGTTAGAGGCAGGAGTTTTATTTTAAATAATATAAGTAATATAGAAATGTGGATCTTAAGATAGAAATATATAATAAATATATAAAGAGAAATTGCTAAAGTATGAATATAAATTTATATATAAATATATGTAAGTAATATGAAGAGTTGTAGTATAGAATATAAATAACATTATATGGGAATATAAATATAAAAATATGTAAATATAGTTTAAAAGAAAGGGAATGTTTTGGCTTTTATTTAAGTAGAGGCAGGGGTTTTATTTTGAATATTATAAGTGTTAGAGAAGTAAAAATCTTGACGCAGAAATATTTAATCAGTGCATAAAAATATGTATAAAAATATATAAGTAACTACTAGCATCAGATGTAATATAGAATATAAATTTATTTATAACTTGACATTGGTAAAGATAAATGTATAAGTAAGCAATAGACATTAATATACATTATAAATACAAATATGAATATAAAAATCAGACATAAGGATAAAACCTATTTAAATATTTTTTAAAAGAAAGGGTTGGGGTCTTTTTTATTATTTGTTTAGAGGCAGGGTTTTTATTTTAAATAATATTAATGTAGATATTATTGTTATATATTTCTAAATATTGAGATATAAAATCAAGATATAAATATATATATAAACACAAAATTTAAGTAAATATAAATAATAGGAAGAGATGTAATGGAGAATACAAATAAGAGTATACATTAGTATACATTTTAAATGTAAAAGTGAATATGAACCTGAAAAACAGAATTTTAAAAAATATTTAAATACAGTTGAGAAGACTGAGGTTCTTTTTGGCTTTAATGTGGGTAGAGGCAGGGGTTTTATATTAAATAATGTAAGTGTTACAGATGTAAAAATCCTAACACAGAAAGATACAATAAATATATAAAGATATGAATAAAAGTATATAAAAATATAAGTAATAGGAACACATGTAACATAGAATATAAATTTATAAATAAATCGCTAAATATAAATACAAAATCGATCATACATCAGTAAACATTTTAAATATAAATTTGAAAAATGTTTTTTTAAAAAATTTAAATACAGTTGAGATGAAAGGGGGTTTTATTTGCCATGTATGGGGTAGAGGCAGGGGTTTTATTTTGAGTACTGTGAGTGTTACAGAAGTAAAAATCCTAACAGAAATATATACTTACTATGTAAAAATATGTATAAACATATAAAAATAAATTGAAGTTTTAGGGATATATGCAATATGGAATAGAAATGTATTCATAAAAACAAATGTATAAATGGACAGTGTACATCAATATACATTGTAAATAGAAATGTGAATATTAATATGAAAAAAATATTTTTTTAAATATTTAATTTTTTTTTTTTAAGAAATTGTTGGGGTTTTGTTTTGTTTTATCCTATTAGATTAGAGGCAGAAGTTTTTTTTTTCCTCTTCCCGGTTGTTTTGGGGCATTTATTTCAGAGCAGTTTTCGGCGGGGATCGCCCCTGTTCTTTTTTGCCGTCTTCGCTGCCCGCAGCCCCGAGGCGCGCTGCGCCCCCGGCTGGGGCGGGCGGCAGTGCTGCCGCCTTGTGGGCAGAGCGCGGTACTGCAGCCCTGCACCGAGAGGCCGCCACCTTGGGAGTGGCGCGTCGCGGATGTCGCGGACTTTTAATTGACCTTCTCAACAGGGCGGCGAAAAGGGCGGGGAAGTGGAGGACCGGGGTGGGTGTCAGTGGACTGCCTGCATGGAATACCGACCCCGGCGCGGCCCCGGTGGTATTTTCTGTGACGTTTCAAGTGTACCCGACACATGCTGTGGTCTCAGCGGCGCCGCGGGCGGGCGTATTTCGGCGGGTTTGTGACAGGCATGTGGGGAAACGCCTCGCTGTGCCGGGGTCCTCTGACAGCCGCTTTCCCGCCCTGAGGGAGCCGAGCCGGGCCGAATTGTTCCGAAGAGCCGAAGAGCCGAGTGTGGGCGAAAACAGCCGAGTTTCCCCGAAGAGCCGAGTGTAGCCGAAAACAGCCGAGTTTCACCGAAGAGCCGAGTGTGGCCGAAAATAGCCGAGTTTCACCGAAGAGCCGAGTGTGGCCGAACACAGCCGACTTGAGACGAAGAGCCGAGTGTAGCTGAACACAGCCGACTTGAGACGAAGAGCCGATGATAGCCGAGTGTAACCGATAGCCGACTGTAGCCGACATTGGCCGCATTTAGACAAAGAGCCGAATATGACCGACTTTAGCCCAACCGGGCCGAGTTCAGCCGAAGAGCCGGAAAAGCCGAATTTAGACGAAAAGCCGAACCGAAACGATTTTAGACCTAAGCCGAACCAAGCCTAATTTAGCCGAGTTTATTTAAACAGAACCGAACGACGCCGCAGCGCTCTGCGCGCAGAGCGCCGGTGCAGACGGCAGGGGGCGGTGTATAAAGCGAGTATAAAATATCAACTGTATATAAGAAGGAATAAAAAGCTCTGTGTCATGTGCAGCAGTAGAAAATTTCAGGCTCCCAGGGAATAAATAGTTTTCTTTCAATCATTATAGTTTTGGGGTTTTTTTTACTCCCAGGTAGCCTGAAAGTTACTACTGCTGCTTTTTGATTCTAAAGCTAGGAAGGAAAACCAAGATTACAAATACAAGAAAAAGAAAGGGAAAGGGAAAGGGAAAGGGAAGGGGAAAAAAAGGAAAGGAAAGGAAAGAAAGCAGGAGAGCAGAAGGGAAGGGAAGGGAAGGGAAGGGAAGGGAAAGGGGTGAAAACCAGCGTTAAAAAAAGAAAAAGAGTTGGAGGGGAAAAGAGAGGGCATTCGGGAGGAGCGGTCCTGCCTCAGGTCCTTCCCCGCCCTGGGGCGAAGGACCCGTTTGATGCCCGGGAGGGACTGCAGCTCCCGGTGGCGGGGGACGGAGCCGTGGCTGTCAGCCCGAGACTACAACTCCCGGCAGGCCCTGCTGCCGGCGCGGCGTGTGACGCAACGGCTATCGCGGCACATGAGTGGCTACTAGCCCGAGACTCCAACTCCCGGCAGGCCCTGCTGCCGGCGCGACGTGTGCCGCAACGGCCGACGCTGCCCGGCATTTTTCTCTAAATCGGCAGTAAATACAGCTGAGTAAAATTAGCTTGGTTTTCTTCCTTCTTTTTTAACTGAATTGTTTTTATTAAAAATCCTATTTGAATATGTAGAAAAAGTGGGGATGTCCTGTAATATATCCTAGCTTTTCTTGTTTATAGGATGCTCAGAAAACATGCGTCCCTTAGAGTCCCTCAGAAAGGTTCTCAGTGCGATCTCTACCAAGGTATGTATTTACTAATAAGTGATCCCTTTAGATATTTGCCTGTGTACCTTTTCCTGTAATTCAGAGCTTGCGTTCTGTGGGTTTTATGATAAACCTGTAAAATATGTAAGAATGCTTTTGCAAGTCTGAATCGTTGAAGGCAGCAGTAAGTGGATTTAGAGCCTGTTCTTGACCAGACAACGGGAAAAAGTGTGACTTTGATGCTGAACTTGTTTTTTTCATTTTTCATTTGACTTGTCTGGAATGATTTAGGAATAGAGAGAGCTAGAAAAAGAGAGAAATAGAATTGGTTATTGAGCACTCCTCAAATGCTCACCACGATTCAGTGTAGAGCCGAAGTGAAGGGTGATGGAACAGAGCTCTGTGCTTTAGAAGGAAATAAATTTAAACCTGACCTCCGCACAGAGTCTCACTAACTTCTTTTGTTTTAAAATACAAAATATGATTAGGAAGTGTTGGAAGTTAGTGTTTTGGGAAAGAAACGGCAGTTCCACAGAACATTCCATTTAACAGAGGCTCTAGGAAGGATTCATGTTGTAACTGCTGTCACTGCAATTAGTTGGTGGTTCAGCCTTGAAATGTGCACTTGCCCTTCTATAAAGCACTGTTTTGTTTGCCTTTCAGTGCTATGAGTCTTGATAAATTGGAGAAGAGCCCAAGAGAAATTTTTCATCCCTTGATATAAAAGGTAGGAAGTGACTTTTTTTGGTTTGGTTCTTTTTCTTTATTATTTCCTGGAAATAAAAGTAATTAAGTATAGGTACTACTGGTTTGTTTCTTCCAGTAGCAGATGATAACAATAGCAGTAGTAATAGTAAAAATAATAATAGAAATAATAATAATAGCAATGTAATACTACCTAAACTGTCTTTATCCATTGAACTGGCCATTTCAAATCAAAACTTCTAAACACAAATCAAACCATCATCCTCGTAGAATCTTTCACAGCAGTGGGCTATAGATCCTGGTTTTGTTGACAGGATTTATTGGTTCTGGAAGAGCAAGAGGGAAGTACAAGCCTAACTACTTCTAGCTCACAGACCCATCCAGTGAATACTGCTTTGTGTTTTGGTGGGCTTGTGATGACTTTGAAATCAATTGCTCATTCCAGTAAAAAAAATTAATGTTTTTTTGAACCTGACAGCAGAAATAACTTTAGGCACCAACTTAATAATAACAGATCACCAATTTAAGTTCATAATTTTATGCTGTACTATCAAAGTTTAAAGGTAAATTTTTACTTATCAGGAGATGGTATAAAGTGTATGTTCCAATGTGTTGGATGTATGCAAAGGTACATACGTACCCGAAAGTCCTTAGAGGAAACAAATTTTTACGTCTGCTGTTTGATTGTTTATCATACAATATTTGGTTTTATTTCCCAGGGATCGGTGAATTTTAACTTTGGAGTCCTCTGTGCTAAGGATGCTCAGCCTACAGATGATGAAATGTTCAGTAATGGTGAGTTTTTCACCTTCTCTTTAATTGCTATGCTGATCTGAATAAGAAAAAAACAAAAGCAAGAGAAAAAAAAAGGATGGTTTATTATTTTTTACGCTGTTATGTTTGTTTCCTCAGTATTTGCTGCAGCTCTGCGAACCCAAGCTTTGGGTTCCTTCTGTCCCACTGGGAGTTGCCCAGTTTGGTTGCATCTGGTGAAATTCACCCTGAGACCTTACAGAGCTAGCTCAAACTACGTGAGAGCCATTTGCAGTTCTCTCCAGACACCTGGAGAATGGGTGATGTTTCTGAGGGTCTGGCAAGTATACTTGTATCAAAACTCAGTCTGTGAAATTTCTGGGGAAAACCCTTCTGTGTCCTGAAGGGTTCAAACTCTGGTGAGGATCCAGTTATCAGGTGCTCACCTGGATGGTTCCAGCTCTTAAAGTGAACACTTGTACTCTTACCCTGTAGTTTACATCTATTGTATTTTTGTTATTTTGCAAGATTTTACGGCTTTGCAAAATATTGTGCATTTCACTCTTTGGAACCTCTCAGATCGTTCTTTGGTGCAGCACCACCTCATGGGACACTTGGCTGCCGTCCTGAAGGGGTTGGTCGCTAGAATTGTAAATCCTGGAGAGTTTGTAAGTCTTCTGTCCCCAGGGAGGTACCATGCTTTGTTTACTTTTGTTCTGTTTGTTAGGCGTTGCTTCTCATTGGAAGTATGAATTTCAAACTACCCTGTTCTTATTTTAACTGTTTTCCTGGTTCTCTCCCTACGGCAGGGAAAGACTCTCGTATCCTTGTCGTCGGGCTCGGTGCTGTCCAAGAAGATGCAGAGACTAAAAAAATCATAAGAAGCAAAATATGACTGCAGGGAAAACAAGCTGGAGAGAACAAAAGGTGATATTGTTATCCTTACCCTGTATTAGAAACATCCGCTGTGCTTTGATGCTGGCAGCTGCCAGGGGCTTGTTAGCTCTTTGTAGGCAGGTGTAGGTGTTCACTTGTAGGTTTTTTCTCTGGACAAGTCAATTCAAACTTTGCTAAGCTTATATTTGCAAATTACTCTCTAGCACAGTCCAGCATGACATTTTTGAATGTTGTAAAAATACCATGTTACTTGGAAATTGCTAATGATGAGAAGCTTTAGGGAAAAATAAGATGTCAGGGTTGGGAGATGTGAGAAGAATTTTGAGGGGATGTTAGACTGAAATAAAGCACACTTGAAGCTGGACTGGCACGCTGGCAGATCCCCTATTAAACAGTAGTGCTGAGATTAGCCTGGGGGTTGCCCGTTGTTTCTGTAGAAATCAATGTTTTCTGGTCTTCAGAGGTAAGCTGCTTTGAAAAGCTGGAAGGCACAGCATAGTGACAATCCGTGTGCTTCGCATTAAAAATAGATTTCAGAAGGGTCCTAGGCTTTTGTCTTTTCCTAGAAGTCGATGTAATCCTATTGAGGAGTTTTTAATTCTGTGCTGCCATGTCATCGATCAGGGCCCTGTCGTACTAATCATCATACAGATGCAAAACAAAAAATCAGACCCTGTCCCGACCACTTAGAGCCCAGAACACGATTTCCTCAGGCTGCCATTTGTGTGCCATCGGTACTCACCATGGAAGCGAGCTGGGGATTGTTGCACCCGTTGGGAACAAACCGCTTCTCGTCACACAGAAATGGAATTGGGACGACGCCTCAGCCAGCCTCTCTCTCCTGAATCTGCAGCAGAGCAGTTCCAGTCCATGCGGGCAATCCAGTTCCTGACGATCTGAGCGCACGGAGCAGCGCTCAGCTGCTGTGGGGGGCTCAGGGAGGGCAAAGTGTGCATTGTCATCTTCCTGAACCTACAGACGCGAATCAAAGTGAGAAGCCACAGGGTGGAAATCAGTCGCATATATGCTAAATAAAACTTGCAGGTTTTTTTTAAGAATTGTTTTTGCTTGTTCTTTGTTGTGCTTCTGTGCTTAGAAAACCTCCCTTTACAATCAGTTCAATTCATCAATTGAACCTTTGTTTGCAGACTCTCACTGAGCAGAATTTGTTGCAGACTCAGTGCACGCTGTGCAGGCCTCCCGGGAGTGTGAGGAGCTCATGTGTGCTACTTTTTGCTTTAGGACGCTCTGAGGTATTTATTCCTTTTGGGATACATGATGAGAATTCCCAAGAGAGGTAGTTATAAGGTATGACATCGGGAAAAAGCCTGTGTGGTTGGAATGTTGTTGCTGTCAAAAGTTAATTTTTTCTTAGCCAGTAGTTAGCTTTTTGCTTTATTTTTGTGGTATCAATATTTTATTGTTTAAAAAATTCCTTCAAAATAACTTCAGTGGTCGCCCACCAGTACCTTGTTCAGATTTGCCTATTTGCTTGTAGCTGAAATGTTCACATCTTGTTTATCATTCTATTTAAGAAACTGCTGCCCAGCCAACTAATAACTGAATATCCATCTGTCTAGGACACGGGGAGAGGATTTAGGTAATGTCTTTATTTCCAGAAAAAAGTTCCAGTGTAGTTTCTAAATAGAGGAGAAGGGGGTGAAGACTCGGGGCTCTGATGCCGTTGGGGCACCCCAAGGTCCCCAGGAGAGGGGGCCCCACTGCGGTGCAGGAGCAGGTGTGTTCTCATGTAATATTGAACAAATTATAAATATAAATATGAAAATTATAAACATGAAAATATTTTTAAAATACTTAAATAAAGCGGGTTTTCTTTATTGGTCAATAGGCAGTGTTTTGATTGTAAAAATTATAAATGCAAATAATATAAAGGTAGAAATCTAAGTTTAGAAATATATAATAAATACATACAGATAAATATAAAAATTTAAAATATCAGAAAAAATTAGTTGTAGCAGTAGATATTATACATAATTTAAATAATAATTTAAATCTATTTTAAAATTTTATATATATAATATATCATTATTAATGTAATACATCCAAAGAAACGATAAATTAAAATATGAATGTATAATTATACAAAGTATAAATAAAAAATATTGCAGTATCCTTTAAAAGAAGGGTTTTTTTATTTATTTGGTTAGAGACGGGGTTTTTATTTGGAATAATGGAAGTATTATAGAAGTATAAAATTAAATATAGAAATATACAGTCAATATAGAAAGATATTTGTAAAAACACGAGCGAACGACGCCTCCTTCGGCCGAACCAAGGCGAGACCGGCGGAACCTGACGGCCTCGAGCGAACCGAGGCCAGGCTTGCGAGGCTGCCTGAACGGAGCCGAGCTCAGCCGAACCGAGCCCGCTGCTCTCGTGCGCGCTAATTAGCGCGAGTGCGGTCATAGCCCAATGAGCTCCTGTGCCACGCCGCGCTCCCGATCGTGTCCGTGCGATGGCCGGGCCGCCCGCGGGACGCGGCAGCAGGAGAGCCCCGAGCCGGGCGAGTTTAACGTGAGGCGGCGCCGCTTGCCCGCCGTCAGGGAGCCGAGCCGAAGCGAGCTCAGCCGAACGCGGAGAGAGCGGCTCCGAGTTGGGCCGAAGCGAGCCGAGCCGCGCCGAGGGCAGAGAGCGGCTCCGAGTTCGGCCGAAGAGAGCCGAGCCGCGCCGAGCGCACTGATCGGCTCCGAGTTCGGCCGAAGAGAGCCGAGGCGCGCCGAGCGCAGAGAGCGGCTCCGAGTTCGGCCGAAGCGAGCCGAGCCGCGCCGAGCGCAGAGAGCGGCTCCGAGTTCGGCCGAAGCGAGCCGAGCCGCGCCGAGCGCACTGAGAGGCTCCGAGTTCGGCCGAAGCGAGCCGAGCCGCGCCGGGCGCACTGATCGGCTCCGAGTTCGGCCGAAGCGAGCCGAGCCGCGCCGGGCGCAGAGAGCGGCTCCGAGTTCGGCCGAAGCGAGCCGAGCCGCGCCGGGCGCACAGAGAGGCTCCGAGTTCGGCCGAAGCGAGCCGAGGCGCGCCGAGCGCAGAGAGCGGCTCCGAGTTCGACCGAAGCGAGCCGAGCCGCGCCGGGCGCACAGAGAGCGGCTCCGAGTTCGGCCGAAGCGAGCCGAGCCGCGCCGGGCGCACAGAGAGGCTCCGAGTTCGGCCGAAGCGAGCCGAGCCGCGCCGGGCGCACTGATCGGCTCCGAGTTCGGCCGAAGCGAGCCGAGCCGCGCCGGGCGCAGAGAGCGGCTCCGAGTTCGGCCGAAGCGAGCCGAGCCGCGCCGAGCGCACTGATCGGCTCCGAGTTCGGCCGAAGCGAGCCGAGCCGCGCCGGGCGCACTGATCGGCTCCGAGTTCGGCCGAAGCGAGCCGAGCCGCGCCGGGCGCACTGATCGGCTCCGAGTTCGGCCGAAGCGAGCCGAGCCGCGCCGAGCGCACTGATCGGCTCCGAGTTCGGCCGAAGCGAGCCGAGGCGCGCCGAGCGCAGAGAGCGGCTCCGAGTTCGACCGAAGCGAGCCGAGCCGCGCCGGGCGCACAGAGAGCGGCTCCGAGTTCGGCCGAAGCGAGCCGAGCCGCGCCGGGCGCACAGAGAGGCTCCGAGTTCGGCCGAAGCGAGCCGAGCCGCGCCGGGCGCACTGATCGGCTCCGAGTTCGGCCGAAGCGAGCCGAGCCGCGCCGGGCGCAGAGAGCGGCTCCGAGTTCGGCCGAAGCGAGCCGAGCCGCGCCGAGCGCACTGATCGGCTCCGAGTTCGGCCGAAGCGAGCCGAGCCGCGCCGGGCGCACTGATCGGCTCCGAGTTCGGCCGAAGCGAGCCGAGCCGCGCCGGGCGCACTGATCGGCTCCGAGTTCGACCGAAGCGAGCCGAGCCGCGCCGAGCGCACTGATCGGCTCCGAGTTCGGCCGAAGCGAGCCGAGCCGCGCCGGGCGCACTGATCGGCTCCGAGTTCGGCCGAAGCGAGCCGAGCCGCGCCGGGCGCAGAGAGCGGCTCCGAGTTCGGCCGAAGCGAGCCGAGCCGCGCCGGGCGCACAGAGAGGCTCCGAGTTCGGCCGAAGCGAGCCGAGGCGCGCCGAGCGCAGAGAGCGGCTCCGAGTTCGACCGAAGCGAGCCGAGCCGCGCCGGGCGCACAGAGAGCGGCTCCGAGTTCGGCCGAAGCGAGCCGAGCCGTGCCGAAGGGTCGAGTCCAGCCGAATGCAGATGACAATGGCCGAGTTTAGCCGATTAGAGCCGAGTTTAGCCGAGCAGCTGTGAGCCTTGCACGCTTGAGGTGAGCGTGCATCGTTGCCGGCCTGGGATTGAGTGAAATGCACTAAGGAAACCAGCTCTGGGGAGGGAGGCAGGGAAATCCTCTCTTAACGTTTACCAATTCGTCCGTCAAACTCATCACGGCAGGACAGAGTGAAGACTGAAAGTGTAAGAAGATGTGGAGGGAAACAGAGAATCTGGCAGGAGCATCGAACGCACAAGTGCACGAATTTTGCTTTTTGCTTGGATGTAAACTCAGAAGTTGTAAGGAATTTGGGAAGGAGAAGGGACATTTCAGAAGGAGAAGAAGTTGTTGTTGGAGTCTTGGCAAAAGCTTTAAAAAAAAAAAAAGTGGTTTCTTTTTTCTTCACTATTATATTCTTTGGTGGTATATGGTGTGCTGTTTTATTTCTTGGTGTTATTAGCTCTGTGTAAATTGTTTATTGAGTCAAGCTAACTTTGCATGGGTTGTTTTGTATTTGAGGTAGGATCAATTTCAAGAGGTTTCTTTCACAGACTTCTGATAGGTATTACTGGGATTTTGGTTTTGTTTACTGTATGCATAAACATAGAGATTTGGTAGGGCCAGCTGGGCTGCTGGAGTTTTGGGTGTGAATTTATTAGATGGCTTTTGGTAAACACAGAATAATTATGTAAGGTAACAGCAAATTACCCAATTACCCAATTGATCTAGCTATGTAACCTTACCACAAAGTTTTATATCTTGCCAGTTTTCTGTTCTTCTGCTCCAAGTAGTTGTTGCAAAAAAAGAAAGCACTGTTACTTTTCTGAAAAGTTTTCTTCTATAACAAGCCCTTTACTGCCCTTGAACGTGAGTCAGAGGAGCCAAACAGCTGCAGCTGCTCTGAGGGCTTGGTGGGATTCGCCCCCTCCCTTTTCCCGGGTGGCATGGGAACGAGAGGCGGGCACAATCAGGGGTATATTAACCCCAGCCGTGGCTGAGGGGCTTCATTCCCTCTCTGGGATGTGCTGGGGTAAGAGCTCTCCTCATTTCAGTGAAGAGGCTTTTTCAGCCCGTCTCAGCATCTTTTCAGCAGGTGTTTCTGGGCATCTAAAGCACAGAGGCTTGGAAGATTCTGTGAAGAAAACAGCATGGAATACAGGGAGTATTTAGGTTTGTGATTTTGGGTTTTGTGTTTAGGAGTGGTAAGGTGCTTTTGTAATTTTTAGTTTTGCTCTGGTTGTTTTTTTGGTTGGATTTCTTTTGGTGGAATTTTTGGTTTTTTTTGGTTTTCATTTTGGGGTTTTTAGTTGGTTTTTGTGGGGGTTTTGGATTTTTTGATGTTTTCTGTAGTTTTTTTGTTTCTGTGGGGAGTTAGGTGTTTTGGGATTTATTGTTTGTGTGGGTTTTGTTTGTTTGGTTTTTTTTCTTTGTTTGTTTTTGGGATTGGTTTTGTTGGGTTTTTTTTGTTTTGTTTTTTTTTTTTAATTGAGGAGTGCAACTCCCTGAGATTCCAAGCTGTGTCAAGCACAACATTTTATTCAGCAGATTGATCATGTCACAAGAGGGATCCGCCCAAGGTCCAAGATGATGTTTGAGATTGAGGCTTCAGGTGAGTTGAGGATTGTGATTGGGAGAGGGAGGGTGAGCAGTTAGGAGTTCTTGGGAGGGAGTTTGCAGGCAGCAGGGTGAGAAAGGGTCTTTATTTGTTTATTTGAGGCCTCCCCCACACAAGGCTTCTCAGAAGCCTAGCAGAGGCATTCCCATGTCTTACAGCACACAAGGTCATCCACTGCACTCAGGGGAATGCCATTTAACTTTGCCTTTCTCTAACCCAGGTGCCACTCCTAATGAAGGCCTTGGAATCATGATGAAGCTGGAGCCTGAAGGAGCCAGGCACACTCAGGAGAGGGCAAGTAGCTGCCTTGGTGGGATTTGGCCCACATAACTCTGGACTCATACTTTGGTTTTGGTTTTCTTTATTGTAGCTCACCGAGAGGCTCACAGGCCATCACGAGGCCCTCCGAGGCAGACTCATTTCAGGTGCAGCGTGGATTCCCATCACCGATCATCCAAAAGATAAGTCGAGGGCCTTGGCCTGGAGATGAGAGAATAGTGGGTTGGGAGTTCTTGGGGCAGATTTGAAAATTGGCAGCCGGAAAAGCAATCTTCTCCAAGGGCCTCTTAGGACAGCTAAAGGGAGAGGCTCTCCTTTTGATGGCAGCTTTCAGGCGGGCAGTGCAGAACAGCTCCGGTCTGTGTTGTGTTGTCCAGTGTTCTGTGTTCCCTAGTGTGTCTTTGGGGTCCCTTTTGCCTTCTCCCCTCGAGACCCTCACCACAAGCATGATGTGTCGTGTTTCATGTCCCCCCTGTTTGCCACGTTCTGTGTCACGGGTGTGTGCACACATTTGTGCCGGAGCTGTTCTGCCCTGCCGCATGGCCTGCTGCAGTAGGAGAAACCGTGGGGCGTTGGAATTTGTAATGCTGGCTGTACTTGGGCTCTAGATGCTATTCCTAGATTGACATAAGGTGTTTGCACCTTTTGAGTTATCCTGGTGGTGTTTGGCATATGTTGTAACTTTCTTTCAGGTGCAGACGCATTCCATGTGTGGCAGGGGGTCAGAGTTAGGAGGTGCCGGGCCTTCTTAGGAGCGCGGTGAGTAGCTGAGTGGTGGGGTTTTGGCCGATGCGGTGCCAAGATCAGGGACTGATGTTTGGTTCTCTTTACTCTAGCTGTCTCAGAGACACCAGCCCAGTGCCAGCAGGACCTTCCCAGCTGACGAGGTGGCCTTTCTCTGCACCGGACAGGGACCAGCATCCCCAGATGTCTGAGAGATAAGTAGAGGGCTGTGACCCACAGAGGGGATGAAAGCAGGGTGCTGGTTTGGGAATTCCTGGGAGGGGGTTTTGAGTCCAATTTTGGAGGGGGGGGTGTGGTGTGTTCATGAAGTGGCCCCTTAGGCCCCATAAAAGCCAAGTCTCACTTTTGATTGCAGTGCTGAGGTGTGCAGCAGGGCAGAGCAGTCCCGGTGTGCATCGTGTCACTTGTCTATTGTGCATTATGTGTTGTTTGCGTATGCCATATCTTTCACTTAGGGGGGCCTGTGAGAAACCCTGGCATCATTGTTAGCCTCTGTGATCTCTGCACTCCTTGGCCTGGCGCCCAGGCCACAGAACTTTTGACTAGGGAGCTCAGACAAGCATCAGACTCTCTTCTCTCTTTGGAAGCATCCAGTCAGACGTCTTTTCAGGTCTTGTTCTGAGCTGTATGGACAGCTGTGCCCCACCTGGATCCATTATGGTGGATTAGGACTTGTAATATTACGAGGTTAGGTAGAGGATTTTGACTGTAGGATTCCTAGGCATCAGTCTTTGCTGTTCTTGGAATAAATCATTCAGTAATCATCTTCTTCCTCCAGGGTTCTCTGAGCCTCATCAGCTCACCATCGGTCTCAGCTCACTCATCTCCTTTTGCATTCTCTCAGTCCTTGCAGCCGTTTTCCTTGCCAAGAGATTTCTGTTCCTGTTGTGTCCCCGTTGTCTGTCCTATCCTGTGTCACGGCTGTCAGCACACGTTTGTGCCCGAGCTGCTCTGCCCTGCTGCACAGCCTGGTGCGATAGGAGAAGTCCCAGGGACTTGGAGTTTGTAATGTGGGGTGTAGTTGGACTCTAGATGGGATTTGTAGATGGACACAGGACATCTGGAGCTCATCAGTTATCCTGCAACAGTGTGACTCTTGTCCTAACTTTTTTTTCAGGTTCAGATGGATTAAATGTGTGCCAGAGGGCCCCATGCCAGGTGTGGGGATTCTCCTGAGTAGGTGAGGCCCCATTTGCCTCTGCAGCAGACTCTGTTACACCTCTCAACTGACTCTGTTACACTGCTGTTCTTTGCCTTTCTTTTAGGAAGTAAATCTGGATGCCAGCAGTCAACGTGAGCAGTGGAGAGAATTGGTTGTTATTGCTCAGCTCTCAAGCACAACAATTTCGCAGCAGATTCATCGTGTCACAAGAGGGATCTGCCCAGTGTCAAGGATGATGTTTGAGATTGAGGCTTCAGGCGAGTTGAGGATGGTTACTGGGAGAGGGAGGGTGAGCAGGCATCCAGTTAGGAGTTCTTGAGAGGGGGTTTGCAGGCAGCAGGGTGAGAAAGGGTCTTTATTTGTTTATTTGAGAGCCCCTCCCAAGGTGTCTCAGAAGCCTAGCAGAGGCATTCCCATGGCTTACAGCATACAAGGTGATCCACTGCACTCAGAGCCACTTAACTTTGTCTTTCTGTAACCCAGGTGCCACTGCTAATAAAGGCCACAGCCTTGGAATCAGGATGAAGCTGGAGCCTGAAGGAGCCAGGCACACTCAGGAGAGGGCAAGTAGCTGACTTGCAGGGATTTGGCCCACATAACTCTGGACTCATACTTTGGTTTTGGTTTTCTTGATTGCAGCTGACCGAGAGGCTCACAGGCCATCACAGAGCCCTCCAAGGCAGACTCATTTCAGGTGCAGCGTGGATTCCCCTCACCGATCATCCAAAAGATAAGTCGGGGGCCACAGCCTGGAGTTGGTGGAGTAGCAGGTTGGGAGTTTTTGGGACAGATTCAAAAATGAGCAGAGAGGAAAGCAATCTTCTCCAAAGGCCTCTTAGGACAGCTAAAGGGAGAGGCTCTACTTTTGATGGCAGCTTTCAGGCGGGCAGTGCAGAACAGCTCCGGTCTGTATCCTGTTGTCCGGTGTGCTGTGTTCCCTAGTGTGTCTTTGGGGTCCCTTTTGCCTTCTCCCCTCGAGACCCTCACCACAAGCATGATGTGTCGTGTTTCATGTCCCCCTGTTTGTCACTTTCTGTGTCACGGGTGTGTGCACAGATTTGTGCCAGAGCTGTTCTGCCCTGCCGCATGGCCTGCTGCAATAAGACGAACCATAGGGAGGGGGAATTTGTAATGTTGGCTGTACTTGGGCTCTAGATGCTATTCCTAGATTGACATAAGGTGTTTGCAGCTTGTGAGTAACCCTGGTGGTGTTTGACATATGTTCTAACTTTCTTTCAGGTGCAGATGCATTCCACGTGTGGCAGAGGGTCAGGGTTAGGAGGTGCCGGGCCTTCTTAGGAGCGCGGTGAGTAGCAGAGCGGTGGGGTTTTGGCCAATGCGGTGCCAAGATCAGGCCCTGATGTTTGGTTCTCTTTAATCTAGCTGTCTGAGAGACCCCAGCCCGGTGCCAGCAGGACCTTCCCAGCTGACGAGGTGGCCTTTCTTTGCACCTGACACAGACTGGCATCCCCAGATGTCTGAGAGATAAGTAGAGGGCTGCGACCCACAGTGGGGATGAAGGCATGGTGCTTGTTTGGGAATTCCTGGGAGGGGTTTTTGAGTCCAGTTTGGAGCGGGGGGTGTTCATTAAACGGCTCGTTAGGCCCCATGAAAGCCAAGTCTCACTTTTGATCACAGTGCTGAGGTGTGCAGGGCAGAGCAGTCCCCGTGTGCATCGTGTCACTTGTCTGTTGTGCATTGTGTGTTGTTTTGTGTATCTCCTGTCTTCTACCTTAGGCCTTTGAGGGCCCTGTCAGTACCCCTGGCATCACTGTTAGTATCTGTAATCTCTGCATTCCCTGGTCTGGCACCCGGGCCACAGAGCTTTTGACTCGCGAGCTCAGACAGGCATCAGACTCTCTTCTCTCTTTGGAAGCATCCAGTCAGACGTCTTTTCAGGTCTTGTTCTGAGCTGTATGGACAGCTGTGCCCCACCTGGATCCATTATGGTGGATTAGGACTTGTAATATTACGAGGTTAGGTAGAGGATTTTGACTGTAGGATTCCTAGGCATCCGTCTTTTTGCTGTTCTTGGAATTAATCATTCAGTAATCATCTTCTTCCTTCAGAGTTCTCTGAGCCTCATCAGCTCACCATCGGTCTCAGCTCGGTCATCTCCTTTTGCATCTTCTCAGTCCTTGCAGCCATTTTCCTTGCCAAGAGATTTCTGTCTTTGTCTTGTGCCTATTGTTTGTCACGTCCTGTCCTGTGTCACGGGTGTCTGCACACATTTGGGATGGGGCTGCTCTGCCGTGCTGCACAGCCTGGTGCGATAGGAGAAGTCTTGGAGACTTGGAGTTTGTAATGTGGGGTGTAGTTGGACTCTAGATGGGATTTGTAGATGGACACAGGACATCTGGAGCTCATCAGTTATCCTGCCACAGTGTGACTCTTGTCCTAACTTTTTTTTCAGATTCAGATGGATTAAATGTGTGCCAGAGGGCCCCATCCCGGGTGAGGGGATTGCCCCGAGCCGGTGAGGCCCCATTTGTCTCTGCAGCAGAAGTGTGTATGGTGAGTGTGTTACAGCTCTGTTCTTTGTCTTTCTTTTCAGGATGTCAATCTGGATGCCAGCAGTCAAGGTGAGCAGTGGAGAGAATTGGCTGTTATTGCTCAGCTCTCAAGCACAACAATTTTTCAGCAGATTCATCGTGTCACAAGAGGGATCTGCCCAGTGTCAAGGATGATGTTTGAGATTGAGGCTTCAGGTGAGTTGAGGATGGTGCCTGGGAGAGGGAGGGTGATCAGGTATCCAGTTTAGGAGTTCTTAGGAGGGGGTTTGCAAGCAGCAGGTTGAGAAAGGGTGTTTATTTGAGGGCACCCCACACAAGGCTGAGAAGCCTAGCAGAGGCATTGCCATGTCTTAGAGCACACAAGGTGATCCACTGCACTCAGAGGAATGCCATTTAACTTTGTCTTTCTGTAACCCAGGTGCCACTCCTAATTAAGGCCACAGCCTTGGAATCAGGATGAAGCTGGAGCCTGAAGGAGCCAGGCACACTCAGGAGAGAGCAAGTAGCTGCCTTGGTGGGATTTGGCCCACATAACTCTGGACTCATACTTTGGTTTTGGTTTTCTTGATTGCAGCTGACCGAGAGGCTCACAGGCCATCACAGAGCCCTCCAAGGCAGACTCATTTCAGGTGCAGCGTGGATTCCCCTCACCGATCATCTAAAAGATAAGTTGGGGGCCGCGGTCTGGAGATGAGACGATGGGAGAGTATCAGGTTGGCAGTTCTTTGGCCAGATTTAAAAATTGGCAGTGGGGAAAGCAATCTTCTCCAAAGGCCTCTTAGGACAGCTAAAGGGAGAGGCTCTACTTTTGATGGCAGCTTTCAGGCGGGCAGTGCAGAACAGCTCCGGTCTGTATCCTGTTGTCCGGTGTGCCGTGTTCCCTAGTGTGTCTTTGGGGTCCCTTTTGCCTTCTCCCCTCGAGACCCTCACCACAAGCATGATGTGTCGTGTTTCATGTCCCCCTGTTTGTCACATTCTGTGTCACGGGTGTGTGCACAGATTTGTGCCAGAGCTGTTCTTCCCTGCCGCATGGCCTGCTGCAATAAGACGAACCATAGGGAGGGGGAATTTGTAATGTTGGCTGTACTTGGGCTCTAGATGCTATTCCTAGATTGACATAAGGTGTTTGCAGCTTGTGAGTTATCCTGGTGGTGTTTGACATATGTTCTAACTTTCTTTCAGGTGCAGATGCATTCCACGTGTGGCAGAGGGTCAGGGTTAGGAGGTGCCGGGCCTTCTTAGGAGCGCGGTGAGTAGCAGAGCGGTGGGGTTTTGGCCAATGCGGTGCCAAGATCAGGCACTGATGTTTGGTTCTCTTTACTCTAGCTGTCTCAGAGACACCAGCCCGGTGCCAGCAGGACCTTCCCAGCTGACGAGGTGGCCTTTCTTTGCACCTGACACAGACTGGCATCCCCAGATGTCTGAGAGATAAGTAGAGGGCTGTGACCCACAGAGGGGATGAAAGCAGGGTGCTGGTTTGGGAATTCCTGGGAGGGGGTTTTGAGTCCAGTTTTGGGGGGGGGGGGTGTGGTGTGTTCATGAAGTGGCCCCTTAGGCCCCATAAAAGCCAAGTCTCACTTTTGATTGCAGTGCTGAGGTGTGCAGAAGGGCAGAGCAGTCCCGGTGTGCATCGTGTCACTTGTCTATTGTGCATTATGTGTTGTTTGCGTATGCCATATCTTTCACTTAGGGGGGCCTGTGAGAAACCCTGGCATCATTGTTAGCCTCTGTGATCTCTGCACTCCTTGGCCTGGCGCCCAGGCCACAGAGCTTTTGACTCGCGAGCTCAGACAGGCATCAGACTCTCTTCTCTCTTTGGAAGCATCCAGTCAGACGTCTTTTCAGGTCTTGTTCTGAGCTGTATGGACAGCTGTGCCCCACCTGGATCCATTATGGTGGATTAGGACTTGTAATATTACGAGGTTAGGTAGAGGATTTTGACTGTAGGATTCCTAGGCATCCGTCTTTTTGCTGTTCTTGGAATTAATCATTCAGTAATCATCTTCTTCCTTCAGAGTTCTCTGAGCCTCATCAGCTCACCATCGGTCTCAGCTCGGTCATCTCCTTTTGCATCTTCTCAGTCCTTGCAGCCATTTTCCTTGCCAAGAGATTTCTGTCTGTGTCTTGTGCCTATTGTTTGTCACGTCCTGTCCTGTGTCACGGGTGTCTGCACACATTTGGGATGGGGCTGCTCTGCCGTGCTGCACAGCCTGGTGCGATAGGAGAAGTCTTGGAGACTTGGAGTTTGTAATGTGGGGTGTAGTTGGACTCTAGATGGGATTTGTAGATGGACACAGGACATCTGGAGCTCATCAGTTATCCTACAAGAGTGTGACTCTTGTCCTAACTTTTTTTTCAGATTCAGATGGATTAAATGTGTGCCAGAGGGCCCCATCCCGGGTGAGGGGATTGCCCCGAGCCGGTGAGGCCCCATTTGTCTCTGCAGCAGAAGTGTGTATGGTGAGTGTGTTACAGCTCTGTTCTTTGTCTTTCTTTTCAGGATGTCAATCTGGATGCCAGCAGTCAAGGTGAGCAGTGGAGAGAATTGGCTGTTATTGCTCAGCTCTCAAGCACAACAATTTTTCAGCAGATTCATCGTGTCACAAGAGGGATCTGCCCAGTGTCAAGGATGATGTTTGAGATTGAGGCTTCAGGTGAGTTGAGGATGGTGACTGGGAGACGGAGGGTGATCAGGTATCCAGTTTAGGAGTTCTTAGGAGGGGGTTTGCAAGCAGCAGGTTGAGAAAGGGTGTTTATTTGAGGGCACCCCACACAAGGCTGAGAAGCCTAGCAGAGGCATTGCCATGTCTTAGAGCACACAAGGTGATCCACTGCACTCAGAGGAATGCCATTTAACTTTGTCTTTCTGTAACCCAGGTGCCACTCCTAATTAAGGCCACAGCCTTGGAATCAGGATGAAGCTGGAGCCTGAAGGAGCCAGGCACACTCAGGAGAGAGCAAGTAGCTGCCTTGGTGGGATTTGGCCCACATAACTCTGGACTCATACTTTGGTTTTGGTTTTCTTGATTGCAGCTGACCGAGAGGCTCACAGGCCATCACAGAGCCCTCCAAGGCAGACTCATTTCAGGTGCAGCGTGGATTCCCCTCACCGATCATCTAAAAGATAAGTCGGGGGCCGCGGTCTGGAGATGAGACGATGGGAGAGTATCAGGTTGGCAGTTCTTTGGCCAGATTTAAAAATTGGCAGTGGGGAAAGCAATCTTCTCCAAAGGCCTCTTAGGACAGCTAAAGGGAGAGGCTCTACTTTTGATGGCAGCTTTCAGGCGGGCAGTGCAGAACAGCTCCGGTCTGTATCCTGTTGTCCGGTGTGCCGTGTTCCCTAGTGTGTCTTTGGGGTCCCTTTTGCCTTCTCCCCTCGAGACCCTCACCACAAGCATGATGTGTCGTGTTTCATGTCCCCCTGTTTGTCACATTCTGTGTCACGGGTGTGTGCACAGATTTGTGCCAGAGCTGTTCTTCCCTGCCGCATGGCCTGCTGCAATAAGACGAACCATAGGGAGGGGGAATTTGTAATGTTGGCTGTACTTGGGCTCTAGATGCTATTCCTAGATTGACATAAGGTGTTTGCAGCTTGTGAGTTATCCTGGTGGTGTTTGACATATGTTCTAACTTTCTTTCAGGTGCAGATGCATTCCACGTGTGGCAGAGGGTCAGGGTTAGGAGGTGCCGGGCCTTCTTAGGAGCGCGGTGAGTAGCAGAGCGGTGGGGTTTTGGCCAATGCGGTGCCAAGATCAGGCACTGATGTTTGGTTCTCTTTACTCTAGCTGTCTCAGAGACACCAGCCCGGTGCCAGCAGGACCTTCCCGTTTGACAAGGTGAGCTTTCTTTGCACCCGAGACCCGCATCCCCAGCTGTATGAGAGATAAGTAGAGGGCTACGACCCACAGTGGGGATGAAGTCATGGTGCTGTTTCGGGAAATACTGGGTGGAGTTTTTGATTCAGCTTTGGAGGTGGGGGATGTTCATGAGGTGGCCCCTTAGGCCTCATAAAAGCAAAGTCTCACTTTTGATCACAGTGTTGAGGTGTGCAGGGCAGAGCAGTCCCGGTGTGTCTCGTGTCACTTGTCTGTTGTGCATTATGTGTTGTTTGTGTATCCAATGTCTTTTACCTTTGGAGGGCCCTGTCAGTACCCCTGGCATCATTGTTAGCATCTCTGATCTCTGCATTCCCTGGCCCGGCACCCAGGCCATATATGAGTTTCTGATACCTGTCTGAGCTCCCCAGTCAAAAGTTACCTCTTTGGAAGCATCCAGTCAGATTTCTTGTCAGGTCTAGTTCTGAGCTGTATAGACAGCTATGCCCCACCTGGATCCATTGTGGTGGATTAGGACTTGTAATAATATGAGGTTAGGTACAGCATTCTAACCGTAGGATTCCTAGGCATCCATCTTTGCTGTTCTTGGAATTAATCATTCAGTTATCATCTTCGTCCCCCAGGGTTTTCTGAGCCTCATCAGCTCACCATCGGTCTCAGCTCACTCATCTCCTTTTGCATTCTCTCAGTCCTTGCAGCCATTTTCCTTGCCAAGAGATTTCTTTTCCTGTTGTGTCCCCTGTTGTTGTCTGTCCTGTCTGTCCTGTGTCACGGGTGTCTGCACACATTTGGGATGGGTCTGCTCTGCCGTGCTGCACAGCCTGGTGCGATAGGAGAAGTCTTGGAGACTTGGAATGTGTAATGTGGGGTGTAGTTGGACGCTAGATGGGATCTGTGGATGGGCACAGGGCATCTGGAGCTCATCAGTTATCCTACAAGAGTGTGACTCTTGTCCTAACTTTTTTTTCAGATTCAGATGGATTAAATGTGTGCCAGAGGGCCCCATCCCGGGTGAGGGGATTGCCCCAAGCAGGTGAGGCCCCATTTGTCTCTGCAGCAGAAGTGTGTATGGTGAGTGTGTTACAGCTCTGTTCTTTGTCTTTCTTTTCAGGAAGTCAATCTGGATGCCAGCAGTCAAGGTGAGCAGTGGAGAGAATTGGCTGTTATTGCTCAGCTCTCAAGCACAACAATTTTTCAGCAGATTCATCGTGTCACAAGAGGGATTTGCCCAGTGTCAAGGATGATGTTTGAGATTGAGGCTTCAGGTGAGTTGAGGATGGTGCCTGGGAGAGGGAGGGTGATCAGGTATCCAGTTTAGGATTTCTTGGGAGCGGGTTTGCAAGCAGCAGGGTGAGAAAGGGTGTTTATTTGAGGGCCCCCCCACACAAAGCTGTTCAGAAGCCTAGCAGAGGCATTCCCATGGCTTACAGCATACAAGGTGATCCACTGCACTCAGAGGAATGCCATTTAACTTTGTCTTTCTGTAACCCAGGTGCCACTCCTAATGAAGGCCACAGCCTTGGAATCAGGATGAAGCTGGAGCCTGAAGGAGCCAGGCACACTCAGGAGAGGGCAAGTAGCTGACTTGCAGGGATTTGGCCCACATAACTCTGGACTCATACTTTGGTTTTGGTTTTCTTGATTGCAGCTGACCGAGAGGCTCACAGGCCATCACAGAGCCCTCCAAGGCAGACTCATTTCAGGTGCAGCGTGGATTCCCCTCACCGATCATCCAAAAGATAAGTCGGGGGCCACGGTCTGGAGATGGTGGAGTAGCAGATTGGGAGTTCTTGGGACAGGTTCAAAAATGAGCAGAGGGGAAAGCAATCTTCTCCAAAGGCCTCTTAGGACAGCTAAAGGGAGAGGCTCTACTTTTGATGGCAGCTTTCAGGCGGGCAGTGCAGAACAGCTCCGGTCTGTATCCTGTTGTCCGGTGTGCCGTGCTCCCTGGTGTGTCTTTGGGGTCCCTTTTGCCTTCTCCCCTCGAGGCCCTCACCACAAGCATGATGTGTCGTGTTTCATGTCCCCCCTGTTTGTCACTTTCTGTGTCACGGGTGTGTGCACACATTTTTTGCCGGAGCTGTTCTGCCCTGCCGCATGGCCTGCTGCAATAGGACAAGCCTTGGGGAGTTGAAATTTGTAATGTGGGCTGTACTTGGGCTCTAGATGTTGTTCCTAGATTGACATATGGTGTTTGCAGCTTGTGAGTTATCCTGGTGATGTTTGACATGTGTTCTAACTTTCTTTCAGGTGCAGATGCATTCCACGTGTGGCAGAGGGTCAGGGTTAGGAGGTGCCGGGCCTTCTTAGGAGCGCGGTGAGTAGCAGAGTGGTGGGGTTTTGGCCGATGCGGTGCCAAGTTCAGGCACTGATGTTTGGTTCTCTTTAATCTAGCTGTCTGAGAGACACCAGCCCGGTGCCAGCAGGACCTTCCCATCTGATGAGGTGGCCTTTCTTTGCACCTGACAGGGACCAGCATCCCCAGCTGTATGAGAGATAAGTAGAGGGCCGTGACCCACAGAGGGGCTGAAAGCACGGTGCTGGTTTGGGGATTACAGGGAGGGGGTTTTGAGTCCAGTTTGGAGGTGGGGGGGTGTTAATGAAGTGGCCCCTTAGGCCCCATAGAAGCCAAGTCTCACTTTTGATCACAGTGCTGAGGTGTGCAGCAGGGCAGAGCAGTCCCGGTGTGTCTCGTGTCACTTGTCTGTTGTGAATTGTGTGTTGTTTGTGTATCCCATGTCTTTTACCTTAGGGGTGCCTGTCATTAATCTTGGCATCATTGTTAGCATCTGTGATCTCTGCATTCCCTGGCCTGGCACCCAGGCCACAGAACTTTTGACTGGGGAGCTCAGACAGGCGTCAGACTCTCTTCTCTCTTTGGAAGCATCGCATCTGATGTCTTGTCAGGTCTTGGTCTGGGCTGTATGGACAGCTATGCCCCCACCTGGATCCATTTTGGTGGATTAGGACTTGGCGTAATATGAGGTTAGGTAGAGGATTCTGACCGTAGGATTCCTAGGCATCCATCTTTGCAGTTCTTAGAAGAAATCATTCAGTTATCATCTTCTTCCTTCGGGGTTCTCTGAGCCTCATCAGCTCACCATCAGTTTGAACTCGGTCATCTCCTTTTGCATTCTCTCAGTCCTTGCAGCCATTTTCCTTGCCTAGAATTTTCTGTCTGTGTTGTGTCCCCGTTGTCTGTCCTGTCCTGTCCATCCTGTGTCACGGCTGTCAGCACACATTTGTGCCCGAGCTGCTCTGCCCTGCCGCATAGCCTGGTGCAATAGGAGAGGGCCCGGGGATTTGTAATGTGCAGTGTGGGGTGTAGTTGGACTCTAGATGGGATTTGTAGATGGACACAGGATATCTGGAGCTCTTCAGTTATCATTGAACCGTCTGACTGTTGTCCTAACTTTTTTTTCAGATGCACCTCCTCAGATGACTGCAGTAGTTGTGTAGGTTCCTTCTTCTGAAAGGGAATAGGGCACAAGAATTCATCTTCCAGAGAATTTTTGCAAGTCCTGGCTTGTATTGTATCTGCCTATGGTGGCTTATGTTCTATGTACCTATACATCTGTCTTCTATTGGATTTTGGGTAGAAAATTTATCAGTCCAGAGAGGAGACAAGTCCTAGCTGTCAGATAGCCACTCGTTGACCCTTCCTGTCGTCTCACAGGTCCCCGAGGCTGCTGATTTCCCCAGGATCTGCCATTTTACCTCAAGGAGCGGCAGCCAGAAGATGTGTCACAGCACGTTCTTCAGCATCTCGAGTAAGGGCCGCAGTGAGCATTTAAGTGGAAAGATTGTGTGAGCGTGTGTGAGAGCACGTGGCTGTGTCTGTCTGTGTCTGCTCGTCTCTGCGTGTGTGAGTGCATGCTGACTGGATTTAACCTTGTGTGTGTGACTTTTGCTTTCCAGGTTTTGCGACTCCTTGTTAAATTTAGAATAAAAAATCCCCAGCCGGGTTGTATTGCATGAACTGACATGATATGTACCGATTTTGGCTTAAAACCCAGAAAACCAGACGAAGATGAGCAGGAAAAAACCAGAAAAAAACCACATGATGGACAAGAAAAAAACCCAGAAAAAGCCCAGGATGGGCAAGAAAGCAACGAGAAAAAAACCCCAGAAAATAATCCCAGATGGGCAAGAAAAAAACGTAGAAAAACCCCAGAAAATCACCCAAGATGGGCAAGAAAAAAACCCAGAAAAAAACCCCCAAAAAAAAACTCTGAGATGGGCAAGAAAAAAACCAGAAAAAAGTCTGAAGATGGGCAAGAAAAAACCCCCAAGATGGACAAGAAATAACCCAGAAAAAAATTCGAAGAAGGGCAAGAAAAGACCCAGAAAACACCCAGAAAAAAATCGCAACCCAAGTATAAATATAGAAATGTTTGTCAAGTATATGCAAATATATAAAGAAATGTTAAATTATTTGAAATATAAAATAACATAAATATAACATTTATACAGTATTACTTGTGTTATGGATCATATTGATTTTTATTTATTTCCTATAATACACTACAATATTTATATCAATTTTACATCTATCATATCTATCATTTGTTATATGTTATACCAGATTGATATACTCTAGGTTTTTTTAAGTAGTTTAAAATAAAGGGGATTTTTTTTTTTTATTTGGCAAAAGCAGGTGTTTTAGTATAAACATTATAAATACAAATAATATAAAGGTAGAAATCTAAGAATAGAAATAGATCATAAATAGCTGAAGGTTAATATAAAAATTAAAAATGTAAGAAAAAATAAGTTGTAGCAGTAGATATGGTACATAATTAGGAAAATAATTTATCTCTTATTTGAATAGGATACATGTTATACATAATGATTAATATAATACTTAAGTATAAACTGCAAATATAAATGTGAATATAGTCATGAGCGCTATAAATATAAAAATATTTCAATGTAGTTTAAAAGAATAGAGCTTTTTTGTATTTATTTAGTTAGGATGGGATTTGTATTTTAAATAGTGAAAGCATGATAGAAATGTAATTTTAGACATAGAAATATGCAATCAATGTGGAAAGATATTTATAAAAGCACAAAATATAAGTAAATATAAATAATAGAAATAGAATAATGTTATATAAATTACATGCTACATCAATGTCCACTATAGCTATGCATGTGAATATAAATACGAAAAATGGAAATAAAAAATTTATTTAAACATGGCTTTAAAGCAAGGGGCCTTGTTTGATTCTGGTGGGGTAAGAGGCAGGTTTTTGGCATTTATTTCAGAGCAGTTTTTGGCGGGGGTCGCCCCTGTTCTTTTTTGCCGCCTTCGCTGCCCGCAGCCCCGAGGCGCGCTGCGCCCCCGGCTGGGGCGGGCGGCAGTGCTGCCGCCTTGTGGGCAGAGCGCGGTACTGCAGCCCTGCACCGAGAGGCCGCCACCTTGGGAGTGGCGCGTCGCGGATGTCGCGGACTTTTGGTTGACCTTCTCAACAGGGCGGCGAAAAGGGCGGGGAAGTGGAGGACCGGGGTGGGTGTCAGTGGACTGCCTGCATGGAATACCGACCCCGGCGCGGCCCCGGTGGTATTTTCTGTGACGTTTCAAGTGTACCCGACACATGCTGTGGTCTCAGCGGCGCCGCGGGCGGGCGTATTTCGGCGGGTTTGTGACAGGCATGTGGGGAAACGCCTCGCTGTGCCGGGGTCCTCTGACAGCCGCTTTCCCGCCCTGAGGGAGCCGAGCCGGGCCGAATAGTTCCGAAGAGCCGAAGAGCCGAGTGTGGGCGAAAACAGCCGAGTTTCCCCGAAGAGCCGAGTGTGGCCGAAAATAGCCGAGTTTCACCGAAGAGCCGAGTGTGGCCGAACACAGCCGACTTGAGACGAAGAGCCGAGTGTAGCCGAACACAGCCGACTTGAGACGAAGAGCCGATGATAGCCGAGTGTAACCGATAGCCGACTGTAGCCGACATTGGCCGCATTTAGACAAAGAGCCGAATATGACCGACTTTAGCCCAACCGGGCCGAGTTCAGCCGAAGAGCCGGAAAAGCCGAATTTAGACGAAAAGCCGAACCGAAACGATTTTAGACCTAAGCCGAACCAAGCCTAATTTAGCCGAGTTTATTTAAACAGAACCGAACGACGCCGCAGCACTCTGCCTGCAGAGCGCCGGTGCAGACGGCAGGGGGCGGTGTATAAAGCGAGTATAAAATATCAACTGTATATAAGAAGGAATAAAAAGCTCTGTGTCATGTGCAGCAGTAGAAAATTTCAGGCTCCCAGGGAATAAATAGTTTTCTTTCAATCATTATAGTTTTGGGTTTTTTTTTACTCCCAGGTAGCCAGAAAGTTACTACTGCTGCTTTTTGATTCTAAAGCTAGGAAGGAAAACCAAGATTACAAATACAAGAAAAAGAAAGGGAAAGGGAAAGGGAAGGGGAAAAAAAGGAAAGGAAAGGAAAGGAAAGGAAAGGAAAGGAAAGGAAAGGAAAGGAAAGGAAAGGAAAGGAAAGGAAAGGAAAGGAAAGGAAAGGAAAGGAAAGGAAAGGAAAGGAAAGGAAAGGAAAGAAAGCAGGAGAGCAGAAGGGAAGGGAAGGGAAAGGGGTGAAAACCAGCGTTAAAAAAAGAAAAAGAGTTGGAGGGGAAAAGAGAGGGCATTCGGGAGGAGCGGTCCTGCCTCAGGTCCTTCCCCGCCCTGGGGCGAAGGACCCGTTTGATGCCCGGGAGGGACTGCAGCTCCCGGTGGCGGGGGACGGAGCCGTGGCTGTCAGCCCGAGACTACAACTCCCGGCAGGCCCTGCTGCCGGCGCGGCGTGTGACGCAACGGCTATCGCGGCACATGAGTGGCTACTAGCCCGAGACTCCAACTCCCGGCAGGCCCTGCTGCCGGCGCGACGTGTGCCGCAACGGCCGACGCTGCCCGGCATTTTTCTCTAAATCGGCAGTAAATACAGCTGAGTAAAATTAGCTTGGTTTTCTTCCTTCTTTTTTAACTGAATTGTTTTTATTAAAAATCCTATTTGAATATGTAGAAAAAGTGGGGATGTCCTGTAATATATCCTAGCTTTTCTTGTTTATAGGATGCTCAGAAAACATGCGTCCCTTAGAGTCCCTCAGAAAGGTTCTCAGTGCGATCTCTACCAAGGTATGTATTTACTAATAAGTGATCCCTTTAGATATTTGCCTGTGTACCTTTTCCTGTAATTCAGAGCTTGCGTTCTGTGGGTTTTATGATAAACCTGTAAAATATGTAAGAATGCTTTTGCAAGTCTGAATCGTTGAAGGCAGCAGTAAGTGGATTTAGAGCCTGTTCTTGACCAGACAACGGGAAAAAGTGTGACTTTGATGCTGAACTTGTTTTTTTCATTTTTCATTTGACTTGTCTGGAATGATTTAGGAATAGAGAGAGCTAGAAAAAGAGAGAAATAGAATTGGTTATTGAGCACTCCTCAAATGCTCACCACGATTCAGTGTAGAGCCGAAGTGAAGGGTGATGGAACAGAGCTCTGTGCTTTAGAAGGAAATAAATTTAAACCTGACCTCCGCACAGAGTCTCACTAACTTCTTTTGTTTTAAAATACAAAATATGATTAGGAAGTGTTGGAAGTTAGTGTTTTGGGAAAGAAACGGCAGTTCCACAGAACATTCCATTTAACAGAGGCTCTAGGAAGGATTCATGTTGTAACTGCTGTCACTGCAATCTGTTGGTGGTTCAGCCTTGAAATGTGCACTTGCCCTTCTATAAAGCACTGTTTTGTTTGCCTTTCAGTGCTATGAGTCTTGATAAATTGGAGAAGAGCCCAAGAGAAATTTTTCATCCCTTGATATAAAAGGTAGGAAGTGACTTTTTTTGGTTTGGTTCTTTTTCTTTATTATTTCCTGGAAATAAAAGTAATTAAGTATAGGTACTACTGGTTTGTTTCTTCCAGTAGCAGATGATAACAATAGCAGTAGTAATAGTAAAAATAATAATAGAAATAATAATAATAGCAATGTAATACTACCTAAACTGTCTTTATCCATTGAACTGGCCATTTCAAATCAAAACTTCTAAACACAAATCAAACCATCATCCTCGTAGAATCTTTCACAGCAGTGGGCTATAGATCCTAGTTTTGTTGACAGGATTTATTGGTTCTGGAAGAGCAAGAGGGAAGTACAAGCCTAACTACTTCTAGCTCACAGACCCATCCAGTGAATACTGCTTTGTGTTTTGGTGGGCTTGTGATGACTTTGAAATCAATTGCTCATTCCAGTAAAAAAAATTAATGTTTTTTTGAACCTGACAGCAGAAATAACTTTAGGCACCAACTTAATAATAACAGATCACCAATTTAAGTTCATAATTTTATGCTGTACTATCAAAGTTTAAAGGTAAATTTTTACTTATCAGGAGATGGTATAAAGTGTATGTTCCAATGTGTTGGATGTATGCAAAGGTACATACGTACCCGAAAGTCCTTAGAGGAAACAAATTTTTACGTCTGCTGTTTGATTGTTTATCATACAATATTTGGTTTTATTTCCCAGGGATCGGTGAATTTTAACTTTGGAGTCCTCTGTGCTAAGGATGCTCAGCCTACAGATGATGAAATGTTCAGTAATGGTGAGTTTTTCACCTTCTCTTTAATTGCTATGCTGATCTGAATAAGAAAAAAACAAAAGCAAGAGAAAAAAAAAGGATGGTTTATTATTTTTTACGCTGTTATGTTTGTTTCCTCAGTATTTGCTGCAGCTCTGCGAACCCAAGCTTTGGGTTCCTTCTGTCCCACTGGGAGTTGCCCAGTTTGGTTGCATCTGGTGAAATTCACCCTGAGACCTTACAGAGCTAGCTCAAACTACGTGAGAGCCATTTGCAGTTCTCTCCAGACACCTGGAGAATGGGTGATGTTTCTGAGGGTCTGGCAAGTATACTTGTATCAAAACTCAGTCTGTGAAATTTCTGGGGAAAACCCTTCTGTGTCCTGAAGGGTTCAAACTCTGGTGAGGATCCAGTTATCAGGTGCTCACCTGGATGGTTCCAGCTCTTAAAGTGAACACTTGTACTCTTACCCTGTAGTTTACATCTATTGTATTTTTGTTATTTTGCAAGATTTTACGGCTTTGCAAAATATTGTGCATTTCACTCTTTGGAACCTCTCAGATCGTTCTTTGGTGCAGCACCACCTCATGGGACACTTGGCTGCTGTCCTGAAGGGGTTGGTCGCTAGAATTGTAAATCCTGGAGAGTTTGTAAGTCTTCTGTCCCCAGGGAGGTACCATGCTTTGTTTACTTTTGTTCTGTTTGTTAGGCGTTGCTTCTCATTGGAAGTATGAATTTCAAACTACCCTGTTCTTATTTTAACTGTTTTCCTGGTTCTCTCCCTACGGCAGGGAAAGACTCTCGTATCCTTGTCGTCGGGCTCGGTGCTGTCCAAGAAGATGCAGAGACTAAAAAAATCATAAGAAGCAAAATATGACTGCAGGGAAAACAAGCTGGAGAGAACAAAAGGTGATATTGTTATCCTTACCCTGTATTAGAAACATCCGCTGTGCTTTGATGCTGGCAGCTGCCAGGGGCTTGTTAGCTCTTTGTAGGCAGGTGTAGGTGTTCACTTGTAGGTTTTTTCTCTGGACAAGTCAATTCAAACTTTGCTAAGCTTATATTTGCAAATTACTCTCTAGCACAGTCCAGCATGACATTTTTGAATGTTGTAAAAATACCATGTTACTTGGAAATTGCTAATGATGAGAAGCTTTAGGGAAAAATAAGATGTCAGGGTTGGGAGATGTGAGAAGAATTTTGAGGGGATGTTAGACTGAAATAAAGCACACTTGAAGCTGGACTGGCACGCTGGCAGATCCCCTATTAAACAGTAGTGCTGAGATTAGCCTGGGGGTTGCCCGTTGTTTCTGTAGAAATCAATGTTTTCTGGTCTTCAGAGGTAAGCTGCTTTGAAAAGCTGGAAGGCACAGCATAGTGACAATCCGTGTGCTTCGCATTAAAAATAGATTTCAGAAGGGTCCTAGGCTTTTGTCTTTTCCTAGAAGTCGATGTAATCCTATTGAGGAGTTTTTAATTCTGTGCTGCCATGTCATCGATCAGGGCCCTGTCGTACTAATCATCATACAGATGCAAAACAAAAAATCAGACCCTGTCCCGACCACTTAGAGCCCAGAACACGATTTCCTCAGGCTGCCATTTGTGTGCCATCGGTACTCACCATGGAAGCGAGCTGGGGATTGTTGCACCCGTTGGGAACAAACCGCTTCTCGTCACACAGAAATGGAATTGGGACGACGCCTCAGCCAGCCTCTCTCTCCTGAATCTGCAGCAGAGCAGTTCCAGTCCATGCGGGCAATCCAGTTCCTGACGATCTGAGCGCACGGAGCAGCGCTCAGCTGCTGTGGGGGGCTCAGGGAGGGCAGAGTGTGCATTGTCATCTTCCTGAACCTACAGACGCGAATCAAAGTGAGAAGCCACAGGGTGGAAATCAGTCGCATATATGCTAAATAAAACTTGCAGGTTTTTTTTAAGAATTGTTTTTGCTTGTTCTTTGTTGTGCTTCTGTGCTTAGAAAACCTCCCTTTACAATCAGTTCAATTCATCAATTGAACCTTTGTTTGCAGACTCTCACTGAGCAGAATTTGTTGCAGACTCAGTGCACGCTGTGCAGGCCTCCCGGGAGTGTGAGGAGCTCATGTGTGCTACTTTTTGCTTTAGGACGCTCTGAGGTATTTATTCCTTTTGGGATACATGATGAGAATTCCCAAGAGAGGTAGTTATAAGGTATGACATCGGGAAAAAGCCTGTGTGGTTGGAATGTTGTTGCTGTCAAAAGTTAATTTTTTCTTAGCCAGTAGTTAGCTTTTTGCTTTATTTTTGTGGTATCAATATTTTATTGTTTAAAAAATTCCTTCAAAATAACTTCAGTGGTCGCCCACCAGTACCTTGTTCAGATTTGCCTATTTGCTTGTAGCTGAAATGTTCACATCTTGTTTATCATTCTATTTAAGAAACTGCTGCCCAGCCAACTAATAACTGAATATCCATCTGTCTAGGACACGGGGAGAGGATTTAGGTAATGTCTTTATTTCCAGAAAAAAGTTCCAGTGTAGTTTCTAAATAGAGGAGAAGGGGGTGAAGACTCGGGGCTCTGATGCCGTTGGGGCACCCCAAGGTCCCCAGGAGAGGGGGCCCCACTGCGGTGCAGGAGCAGGTGTGTTCTCATGTAATATTGAACAAATTATAAATATAAATATGAAAATTATAAACATGAAAATATTTTTAAAATACTTAAATAAAGCGGGTTTTCTTTATTGGTCAATAGGCAGTGTTTTGATTGTAAAAATTATAAATGCAAATAATATAAAGGTAGAAATCTAAGTTTAGAAATATATAATAAATACATACAGATAAATATAAAAATTTAAAATATCAGAAAAAATTAGTTGTAGCAGTAGATATTATACATAATTTAAATAATAATTTAAATCTATTTTAAAATTTTATATATATAATATATCATTATTAATGTAATACATCCAAAGAAACGATAAATTAAAATATGAATGTATAATTATACAAAGTATAAATAAAAAATATTGCAGTATCCTTTAAAAGAAGGGTTTTTTTATTTATTTGGTTAGAGACGGGGTTTTTATTTGGAATAATGGAAGTATTATAGAAGTATAAAATTAAATATAGAAATATACAGTCAATATAGAAAGATATTTGTAAAAACACGAGCGAACGACGCCTCCTTCGGCCGAACCAAGGCGAGACCGGCGGAACCTGACGGCCTCGAGCGAACCGAGGCCAGGCTTGCGAGGCTGCCTGAACGGAGCCGAGCTCAGCCGAACCGAGCCCGCTGCTCTCGTGCGCGCTAATTAGCGCGAGTGCGGTCACAGCCCAATGAGCTCCTGTGCCACGCCGCGCTCCCGATCGTGTCCGTGCGATGGCCGGGCCGCCCGCGGGACGCGGCAGCAGGAGAGCCCCGAGCCGGGCGAGTTTAACGTGAGGCGGCGCCGCTTGCCCGCCGTCGGGGAGCCGAGCCGAAGCGAGCTCAGCCGAACGCGGAGAGAGCGGCTCCGAGTTGGGCCGAAGCGAGCCGAGCCGCGCCGAGGGCAGAGAGCGGCTCCGAGTTCGGCCGAAGAGAGCCGAGGCGCGCCGAGCGCACTGATCGGCTCCGAGTTCGGCCGAAGAGAGCCGAGGCGCGCCGAGCGCAGAGAGCGGCTCCGAGTTCGGCCGAAGCGAGCCGAGCCGCGCCGAGGGCAGAGAGCGGCTCCGAGTTCGGCCGAAGCGAGCCGAGCCGCGCCGAGCGCACTGATCGGCTCCGAGTTCGGCCGAAGCGAGCCGAGCCGCGCCGGGCGCAGAGAGCGGCTCCGAGTTCGGCCGAAGCGAGCCGAGCCGCGCCGGGCGCACAGAGAGGCTCCGAGTTCGGCCGAAGCGAGCCGAGGCGCGCCGAGCGCAGAGAGCGGCTCCGAGTTCGACCGAAGCGAGCCGAGCCGCGCCGGGCGCACAGAGAGCGGCTCCGAGTTCGGCCGAAGCGAGCCGAGCCGCGCCGGGCGCACAGAGAGGCTCCGAGTTCGGCCGAAGCGAGCCGAGCCGCGCCGGGCGCACTGATCGGCTCCGAGTTCGGCCGAAGCGAGCCGAGCCGCGCCGGGCGCAGAGAGCGGCTCCGAGTTCGGCCGAAGCGAGCCGAGCCGCGCCGAGCGCACTGATCGGCTCCGAGTTCGGCCGAAGCGAGCCGAGCCGCGCCGGGCGCACTGATCGGCTCCGAGTTCGGCCGAAGCGAGCCGAGCCGCGCCGGGCGCACTGATCGGCTCCGAGTTCGGCCGAAGCGAGCCGAGCCGCGCCGAGCGCACTGATCGGCTCCGAGTTCGGCCGAAGCGAGCCGAGCCGCGCCGGGCGCACTGATCGGCTCCGAGTTCGGCCGAAGCGAGCCGAGCCGCGCCGGGCGCAGATAGCGGCTCCGAGTTCGGCCGAAGCGAGCCGAGCCGCGCCGAGCGCACTGATCGGCTCCGAGTTCGGCCGAAGCGAGCCGAGCCGCGCCGGGCGCACAGAGAGGCTCCGAGTTCGGCCGAAGCGAGCCGAGGCGCGCCGAGCGCAGAGAGCGGCTCCGAGTTCGACCGAAGCGAGCCGAGCCGCGCCGGGCGCACAGAGAGCGGCTCCGAGTTCGGCCGAAGCGAGCCGAGCCGTGCCGAAGGGTCGAGTCCAGCCGAATGCAGATGACAATGGCCGAGTTTAGCCGATTAGAGCCGAGTTTAGCCGAGCAGCTGTGAGCCTTGCACGCTTGAGGTGAGCGTGCATCGTTGCCGGCCTGGGATTGAGTGAAATGCACTAAGGAAACCAGCTCTGGGGAGGGAGGCAGGGAAATCCTCTCTTAACGTTTACCAATTCGTCCGTCAAACTCATCACGGCAGGACAGAGTGAAGACTGAAAGTGTAAGAAGATGTGGAGGGAAACAGAGAATCTGGCAGGAGCATCGAACGCACAAGTGCACGAATTTTGCTTTTTGCTTGGATGTAAACTCAGAAGTTGTAAGGAATTTGGGAAGGAGAAGGGACATTTCAGAAGGAGAAGAAGTTGTTGTTGGAGTCTTGGCAAAAGCTTTAAAAAAAAAAAAAGTGGTTTCTTTTTTCTTCACTATTATATTCTTTGGTGGTATATGGTGTGCTGTTTTATTTCTTGGTGTTATTAGCTCTGTGTAAATTGTTTATTGAGTCAAGCTAACTTTGCATGGGTTGTTTTGTATTTGAGGTAGGATCAATTTCAAGAGGTTTCTTTCACAGACTTCTGATAGGTATTACTGGGATTTTGGTTTTGTTTACTGTATGCATAAACATAGAGATTTGGTAGGGCCAGCTGGGCTGCTGGAGTTTTGGGTGTGAATTTATTAGATGGCTTTTGGTAAACACAGAATAATTATGTAAGGTAACAGCAAATTACCCAATTACCCAATTGATCTAGCTATGTAACCTTACCACAAAGTTTTATATCTTGCCAGTTTTCTGTTCTTCTGCTCCAAGTAGTTGTTGCAAAAAAAGAAAGCACTGTTACTTTTCTGAAAAGTTTTCTTCTATAACAAGCCCTTTACTGCCCTTGAACGTGAGTCAGAGGAGCCAAACAGCTGCAGCTGCTCTGAGGGCTTGGTGGGATTCGCCCCCTCCCTTTTCCCGGGTGGCATGGGAACGAGAGGCGGGCACAATCAGGGGTATATTAACCCCAGCCGTGGCTGAGGGGCTTCATTCCCTCTCTGGGATGTGCTGGGGTAAGAGCTCTCCTCATTTCAGTGAAGAGGCTTTTTCAGCCCGTCTCAGCATCTTTTCAGCAGGTGTTTCTGGGCATCTAAAGCACAGAGGCTTGGAAGATTCTGTGAAGAAAACAGCATGGAATACAGGGAGTATTTAGGTTTGTGATTTTGGGTTTTGTGTTTAGGAGTGGTAAGGTGCTTTTGTAATTTTTAGTTTTGCTCTGGTTGTTTTTTTGGTTGGATTTCTTTTGGTGGAATTTTTGGTTTTTTTTGGTTTTCATTTTGGGGTTTTTAGTTGGTTTTTGTGGGGGTTTTGGATTTTTTGATGTTTTCTGTAGTTTTTTTGTTTCTGTGGGGAGTTAGGTGTTTTGGGATTTATTGTTTGTGTGGGTTTTGTTTGTTTGGTTTTTTTTCTTTGTTTGTTTTTGGGATTGGTTTTGTTGGGTTTTTTTTGTTTTGTTTTTTTTTTTAATTGAGGAGTGCAACTCCCTGAGATTCCAAGCTGTGTCAAGCACAACATTTTATTCAGCAGATTGATCATGTCACAAGAGGGATCCGCCCAAGGTCCAAGATGATGTTTGAGATTGAGGCTTCAGGTGAGTTGAGGATTGTGATTGGGAGAGGGAGGGTGAGCAGTTAGGAGTTCTTGGGAGGGAGTTTGCAGGCAGCAGGGTGAGAAAGGGTCTTTATTTGTTTATTTGAGGCCTCCCCCACACAAGGCTTCTCAGAAGCCTAGCAGAGGCATTCCCATGTCTTACAGCACACAAGGTCATCCACTGCACTCAGGGGAATGCCATTTAACTTTGCCTTTCTCTAACCCAGGTGCCACTCCTAATGAAGGCCTTGGAATCATGATGAAGCTGGAGCCTGAAGGAGCCAGGCACACTCAGGAGAGGGCAAGTAGCTGCCTTGGTGGGATTTGGCCCACATAACTCTGGACTCATACTTTGGTTTTGGTTTTCTTTATTGTAGCTCACCGAGAGGCTCACAGGCCATCACGAGGCCCTCCGAGGCAGACTCATTTCAGGTGCAGCGTGGATTCCCATCACCGATCATCCAAAAGATAAGTCGAGGGCCTTGGCCTGGAGATGAGAGAATAGTGGGTTGGGAGTTCTTGGGGCAGATTTGAAAATTGGCAGCCGGAAAAGCAATCTTCTCCAAGGGCCTCTTAGGACAGCTAAAGGGAGAGGCTCTCCTTTTGATGGCAGCTTTCAGGCGGGCAGTGCAGAACAGCTCCGGTCTGTGTTGTGTTGTCCAGTGTTCTGTGTTCCCTAGTGTGTCTTTGGGGTCCCTTTTGCCTTCTCCCCTCGAGACCCTCACCACAAGCATGATGTGTCGTGTTTCATGTCCCCCCTGTTTGCCACGTTCTGTGTCACGGGTGTGTGCACACATTTGTGCCGGAGCTGTTCTGCCCTGCCGCATGGCCTGCTGCAGTAGGAGAAACCGTGGGGCGTTGGAATTTGTAATGCTGGCTGTACTTGGGCTCTAGATGCTATTCCTAGATTGACATAAGGTGTTTGCACCTTTTGAGTTATCCTGGTGGTGTTTGGCATATGTTGTAACTTTCTTTCAGGTGCAGACGCATTCCATGTGTGGCAGGGGGTCAGAGTTAGGAGGTGCCGGGCCTTCTTAGGAGCGCGGTGAGTAGCTGAGTGGTGGGGTTTTGGCCGATGCGGTGCCAAGATCAGGGACTGATGTTTGGTTCTCTTTACTCTAGCTGTCTCAGAGACACCAGCCCAGTGCCAGCAGGACCTTCCCAGCTGACGAGGTGGCCTTTCTCTGCACCGGACAGGGACCAGCATCCCCAGATGTCTGAGAGATAAGTAGAGGGCTGTGACCCACAGAGGGGATGAAAGCAGGGTGCTGGTTTGGGAATTCCTGGGAGGGGGTTTTGAGTCCAATTTTGGAGGGGGGGGTGTGGTGTGTTCATGAAGTGGCCCCTTAGGCCCCATAAAAGCCAAGTCTCACTTTTGATTGCAGTGCTGAGGTGTGCAGCAGGGCAGAGCAGTCCCGGTGTGCATCGTGTCACTTGTCTATTGTGCATTATGTGTTGTTTGCGTATGCCATATCTTTCACTTAGGGGGGCCTGTGAGAAACCCTGGCATCATTGTTAGCCTCTGTGATCTCTGCACTCCTTGGCCTGGCGCCCAGGCCACAGAACTTTTGACTAGGGAGCTCAGACAAGCATCAGACTCTCTTCTCTCTTTGGAAGCATCCAGTCAGACGTCTTTTCAGGTCTTGTTCTGAGCTGTATGGACAGCTGTGCCCCACCTGGATCCATTATGGTGGATTAGGACTTGTAATATTACGAGGTTAGGTAGAGGATTTTGACTGTAGGATTCCTAGGCATCAGTCTTTGCTGTTCTTGGAATAAATCATTCAGTAATCATCTTCTTCCTCCAGGGTTCTCTGAGCCTCATCAGCTCACCATCGGTCTCAGCTCACTCATCTCCTTTTGCATTCTCTCAGTCCTTGCAGCCGTTTTCCTTGCCAAGAGATTTCTGTTCCTGTTGTGTCCCCGTTGTCTGTCCTATCCTGTGTCACGGCTGTCAGCACACGTTTGTGCCCGAGCTGCTCTGCCCTGCTGCACAGCCTGGTGCGATAGGAGAAGTCCCAGGGACTTGGAATTTGTAATGTGGGGTGTAGTTGGACTCTAGATGGGATTTGTAGATGGACACAGGACATCTGGAGCTCATCAGTTATCCTGCAACAGTGTGACTCTTGTCCTAACTTTTTTTTCAGGTTCAGATGGATTAAATGTGTGCCAGAGGGCCCCATGCCAGGTGTGGGGATTCTCCTGAGTAGGTGAGGCCCCATTTGCCTCTGCAGCAGACTCTGTTACACCTCTCAACTGACTCTGTTACACTGCTGTTCTTTGCCTTTCTTTTAGGAAGTAAATCTGGATGCCAGCAGTCAACGTGAGCAGTGGAGAGAATTGGTTGTTATTGCTCAGCTCTCAAGCACAACAATTTCGCAGCAGATTCATCGTGTCACAAGAGGGATCTGCCCAGTGTCAAGGATGATGTTTGAGATTGAGGCTTCAGGTGAGTTGAGGATGGTTACTGGGAGAGGGAGGGTGAGCAGGCATCCAGTTAGGAGTTCTTGAGAGGGGGTTTGCAGGCAGCAGGGTGAGAAAGGGTCTTTATTTGTTTATTTGAGAGCCCCTCCCAAGGTGTCTCAGAAGCCTAGCAGAGGCATTCCCATGGCTTACAGCATACAAGGTGATCCACTGCACTCAGAGCCACTTAACTTTGTCTTTCTGTAACCCAGGTGCCACTGCTAATAAAGGCCACAGCCTTGGAATCAGGATGAAGCTGGAGCCTGAAGGAGCCAGGCACACTCAGGAGAGGGCAAGTAGCTGACTTGCAGGGATTTGGCCCACATAACTCTGGACTCACTCTTTGATTTTGGTTTTCTTGATTGCAGCTGACCGAGAGGCTCACAGGCCATCACAGAGCCCTCCAAGGCAGACTCATTTCAGGTGCAGCGTGGATTCCCCTCACCGATCATCCAAAAGATAAGTCGGGGGCCACAGCCTGGAGATGGTGGAGTAGCAGGTTGGGAGTTTTTGGGACAGATTCAAAAATGAGCAGAGAGGAAAGCAATCTTCTCCAAAGGCCTCTTAGGACAGCTAAAGGGAGAGGCTCTACTTTTGATGGCAGCTTTCAGGCGGGCAGTGCAGAACAGCTCCGGTCTGTATCCTGTTGTCCGGTGTGCTGTGTTCCCTAGTGTGTCTTTGGGGTCCCTTTTGCCTTCTCCCCTCGAGACCCTCACCACAAGCATGATGTGTCGTGTTTCATGTCCCCCTGTTTGTCACTTTCTGTGTCACGGGTGTGTGCACAGATTTGTGCCAGAGCTGTTCTGCCCTGCCGCATGGCCTGCTGCAATAAGACGAACCATAGGGAGGGGGAATTTGTAATGTTGGCTGTACTTGGGCTCTAGATGCTATTCCTAGATTGACATAAGGTGTTTGCAGCTTGTGAGTAACCCTGGTGGTGTTTGACATATGTTCTAACTTTCTTTCAGGTGCAGATGCATTCCACGTGTGGCAGAGGGTCAGGGTTAGGAGGTGCCGGGCCTTCTTAGGAGCGCGGTGAGTAGCAGAGCGGTGGGGTTTTGGCCAATGCGGTGCCAAGATCAGGCCCTGATGTTTGGTTCTCTTTAATCTAGCTGTCTGAGAGACCCCAGCCCGGTGCCAGCAGGACCTTCCCAGCTGACGAGGTGGCCTTTCTTTGCACCTGACACAGACTGGCATCCCCAGATGTCTGAGAGATAAGTAGAGGGCTGCGACCCACAGTGGGGATGAAGGCATGGTGCTTGTTTGGGAATTCCTGGGAGGGGTTTTTGAGTCCAGTTTGGAGCGGGGGGTGTTCATTAAACGGCTCGTTAGGCCCCATGAAAGCCAAGTCTCACTTTTGATCACAGTGCTGAGGTGTGCAGGGCAGAGCAGTCCCCGTGTGCATCGTGTCACTTGTCTGTTGTGCATTGTGTGTTGTTTTGTGTATCTCCTGTCTTCTACCTTAGGCCTTTGAGGGCCCTGTCAGTACCCCTGGCATCACTGTTAGTATCTGTAATCTCTGCATTCCCTGGTCTGGCACCCGGGCCACAGAGCTTTTGACTCGCGAGCTCAGACAGGCATCAGACTCTCTTCTCTCTTTGGAAGCATCCAGTCAGACGTCTTTTCAGGTCTTGTTCTGAGCTGTATGGACAGCTGTGCCCCACCTGGATCCATTATGGTGGATTAGGACTTGTAATATTACGAGGTTAGGTAGAGGATTTTGACTGTAGGATTCCTAGGCATCCGTCTTTTTGCTGTTCTTGGAATTAATCATTCAGTAATCATCTTCTTCCTTCAGAGTTCTCTGAGCCTCATCAGCTCACCATCGGTCTCAGCTCGGTCATCTCCTTTTGCATCTTCTCAGTCCTTGCAGCCATTTTCCTTGCCAAGAGATTTCTGTCTTTGTCTTGTGCCTATTGTTTGTCACGTCCTGTCCTGTGTCACGGGTGTCTGCACACATTTGGGATGGGGCTGCTCTGCCGTGCTGCACAGCCTGGTGCGATAGGAGAAGTCTTGGAGACTTGGAGTTTGTAATGTGGGGTGTAGTTGGACTCTAGATGGGATTTGTAGATGGACACAGGACATCTGGAGCTCATCAGTTATCCTGCCACAGTGTGACTCTTGTCCTAACTTTTTTTTCAGATTCAGATGGATTAAATGTGTGCCAGAGGGCCCCATCCCGGGTGAGGGGATTGCCCCGAGCCGGTGAGGCCCCATTTGTCTCTGCAGCAGAAGTGTGTATGGTGAGTGTGTTACAGCTCTGTTCTTTGTCTTTCTTTTCAGGATGTCAATCTGGATGCCAGCAGTCAAGGTGAGCAGTGGAGAGAATTGGCTGTTATTGCTCAGCTCTCAAGCACAACAATTTTTCAGCAGATTCATCGTGTCACAAGAGGGATCTGCCCAGTGTCAAGGATGATGTTTGAGATTGAGGCTTCAGGTGAGTTGAGGATGGTGACTGGGAGACGGAGGGTGATCAGGTATCCAGTTTAGGAGTTCTTAGGAGGGGGTTTGCAAGCAGCAGGTTGAGAAAGGGTGTTTATTTGAGGGCACCCCACACAAGGCTGAGAAGCCTAGCAGAGGCATTGCCATGTCTTAGAGCACACAAGGTGATCCACTGCACTCAGAGGAATGCCATTTAACTTTGTCTTTCTGTAACCCAGGTGCCACTCCTAATTAAGGCCACAGCCTTGGAATCAGGATGAAGCTGGAGCCTGAAGGAGCCAGGCACACTCAGGAGAGAGCAAGTAGCTGCCTTGGTGGGATTTGGCCCACATAACTCTGGACTCATACTTTGGTTTTGGTTTTCTTGATTGCAGCTGACCGAGAGGCTCACAGGCCATCACAGAGCCCTCCAAGGCAGACTCATTTCAGGTGCAGCGTGGATTCCCCTCACCGATCATCTAAAAGATAAGTCGGGGGCCGCGGTCTGGAGATGAGACGATGGGAGAGTATCAGGTTGGCAGTTCTTTGGCCAGATTTAAAAATTGGCAGTGGGGAAAGCAATCTTCTCCAAAGGCCTCTTAGGACAGCTAAAGGGAGAGGCTCTACTTTTGATGGCAGCTTTCAGGCGGGCAGTGCAGAACAGCTCCGGTCTGTATCCTGTTGTCCGGTGTGCCGTGTTCCCTAGTGTGTCTTTGGGGTCCCTTTTGCCTTCTCCCCTCGAGACCCTCACCACAAGCATGATGTGTCGTGTTTCATGTCCCCCTGTTTGTCACATTCTGTGTCACGGGTGTGTGCACAGATTTGTGCCAGAGCTGTTCTTCCCTGCCGCATGGCCTGCTGCAATAAGACGAACCATAGGGAGGGGGAATTTGTAATGTTGGCTGTACTTGGGCTCTAGATGCTATTCCTAGATTGACATAAGGTGTTTGCAGCTTGTGAGTTATCCTGGTGGTGTTTGACATATGTTCTAACTTTCTTTCAGGTGCAGATGCATTCCACGTGTGGCAGAGGGTCAGGGTTAGGAGGTGCCGGGCCTTCTTAGGAGCGCGGTGAGTAGCAGAGCGGTGGGGTTTTGGCCAATGCGGTGCCAAGATCAGGCACTGATGTTTGGTTCTCTTTACTCTAGCTGTCTCAGAGACACCAGCCCGGTGCCAGCAGGACCTTCCCAGCTGACGAGGTGGCCTTTCTTTGCACCTGACACAGACTGGCATCCCCAGATGTCTGAGAGATAAGTAGAGGGCTGTGACCCACAGAGGGGATGAAAGCAGGGTGCTGGTTTGGGAATTCCTGGGAGGGGGTTTTGAGTCCAGTTTTGGGGGGGGGGGGGGTGTGGTGTGTTCATGAAGTGGCCCCTTAGGCCCCATAAAAGCCAAGTCTCACTTTTGATTGCAGTGCTGAGGTGTGCAGAAGGGCAGAGCAGTCCCGGTGTGCATCGTGTCACTTGTCTATTGTGCATTATGTGTTGTTTGCGTATGCCATATCTTTCACTTAGGGGGGCCTGTGAGAAACCCTGGCATCATTGTTAGCCTCTGTGATCTCTGCACTCCTTGGCCTGGCGCCCAGGCCACAGAGCTTTTGACTCGCGAGCTCAGACAGGCATCAGACTCTCTTCTCTCTTTGGAAGCATCCAGTCAGACGTCTTTTCAGGTCTTGTTCTGAGCTGTATGGACAGCTGTGCCCCACCTGGATCCATTATGGTGGATTAGGACTTGTAATATTACGAGGTTAGGTAGAGGATTTTGACTGTAGGATTCCTAGGCATCCGTCTTTTTGCTGTTCTTGGAATTAATCATTCAGTAATCATCTTCTTCCTTCAGAGTTCTCTGAGCCTCATCAGCTCACCATCGGTCTCAGCTCGGTCATCTCCTTTTGCATCTTCTCAGTCCTTGCAGCCATTTTCCTTGCCAAGAGATTTCTGTCTGTGTCTTGTGCCTATTGTTTGTCACGTCCTGTCCTGTGTCACGGGTGTCTGCACACATTTGGGATGGGGCTGCTCTGCCGTGCTGCACAGCCTGGTGCGATAGGAGAAGTCTTGGAGACTTGGAGTTTGTAATGTGGGGTGTAGTTGGACTCTAGATGGGATTTGTAGATGGACACAGGACATCTGGAGCTCATCAGTTATCCTACAAGAGTGTGACTCTTGTCCTAACTTTTTTTTCAGATTCAGATGGATTAAATGTGTGCCAGAGGGCCCCATCCCGGGTGAGGGGATTGCCCCGAGCCGGTGAGGCCCCATTTGTCTCTGCAGCAGAAGTGTGTATGGTGAGTGTGTTACAGCTCTGTTCTTTGTCTTTCTTTTCAGGATGTCAATCTGGATGCCAGCAGTCAAGGTGAGCAGTGGAGAGAATTGGCTGTTATTGCTCAGCTCTCAAGCACAACAATTTTTCAGCAGATTCATCGTGTCACAAGAGGGATCTGCCCAGTGTCAAGGATGATGTTTGAGATTGAGGCTTCAGGTGAGTTGAGGATGGTGACTGGGAGAGGGAGGGTGATCAGGTATCCAGTTTAGGAGTTCTTAGGAGGGGGTTTGCAAGCAGCAGGGTGAGAAAGGGTGTTTATTTGAGGGCACCCCACACAAGGCTGAGAAGCCTAGCAGAGGCATTGCCATGTCTTAGAGCACACAAGGTGATCCACTGCACTCAGAGGAATGCCATTTAACTTTGTCTTTCTGTAACCCAGGTGCCACTCCTAATTAAGGCCACAGCCTTGGAATCAGGATGAAGCTGGAGCCTGAAGGAGCCAGGCACACTCAGGAGAGAGCAAGTAGCTGCCTTGGTGGGATTTGGCCCACATAACTCTGGACTCATACTTTGGTTTTGGTTTTCTTGATTGCAGCTGACCGAGAGGCTCACAGGCCATCACAGAGCCCTCCAAGGCAGACTCATTTCAGGTGCAGCGTGGATTCCCCTCACCGATCATCTAAAAGATAAGTCGGGGGCCGCGGTCTGGAGATGAGACGATGGGAGAGTATCAGGTTGGCAGTTCTTTGGCCAGATTTAAAAATTGGCAGTGGGGAAAGCAATCTTCTCCAAAGGCCTCTTAGGACAGCTAAAGGGAGAGGCTCTACTTTTGATGGCAGCTTTCAGGCGGGCAGTGCAGAACAGCTCCGGTCTGTATCCTGTTGTCCGGTGTGCCGTGTTCCCTAGTGTGTCTTTGGGGTCCCTTTTGCCTTCTCCCCTCGAGACCCTCACCACAAGCATGATGTGTCGTGTTTCATGTCCCCCTGTTTGTCACATTCTGTGTCACGGGTGTGTGCACAGATTTGTGCCAGAGCTGTTCTTCCCTGCCGCATGGCCTGCTGCAATAAGACGAACCATAGGGAGGGGGAATTTGTAATGTTGGCTGTACTTGGGCTCTAGATGCTATTCCTAGATTGACATAAGGTGTTTGCAGCTTGTGAGTTATCCTGGTGGTGTTTGACATATGTTCTAACTTTCTTTCAGGTGCAGATGCATTCCACGTGTGGCAGAGGGTCAGGGTTAGGAGGTGCCGGGCCTTCTTAGGAGCGCGGTGAGTAGCAGAGCGGTGGGGTTTTGGCCAATGCGGTGCCAAGATCAGGCACTGATGTTTGGTTCTCTTTACTCTAGCTGTCTCAGAGACACCAGCCCGGTGCCAGCAGGACCTTCCCGTTTGACAAGGTGAGCTTTCTTTGCACCCGAGACCCGCATCCCCAGCTGTATGAGAGATAAGTAGAGGGCTACGACCCACAGTGGGGATGAAGTCATGGTGCTGTTTCGGGAAATACTGGGTGGAGTTTTTGATTCAGCTTTGGAGGTGGGGGATGTTCATGAGGTGGCCCCTTAGGCCTCATAAAAGCAAAGTCTCACTTTTGATCACAGTGTTGAGGTGTGCAGGGCAGAGCAGTCCCGGTGTGTCTCGTGTCACTTGTCTGTTGTGCATTATGTGTTGTTTGTGTATCCAATGTCTTTTACCTTTGGAGGGCCCTGTCAGTACCCCTGGCATCATTGTTAGCATCTCTGATCTCTGCATTCCCTGGCCCGGCACCCAGGCCATATATGAGTTTCTGATACCTGTCTGAGCTCCCCAGTCAAAAGTTACCTCTTTGGAAGCATCCAGTCAGATTTCTTGTCAGGTCTAGTTCTGAGCTGTATAGACAGCTATGCCCCACCTGGATCCATTGTGGTGGATTAGGACTTGTAATAATATGAGGTTAGGTACAGCATTCTAACCGTAGGATTCCTAGGCATCCATCTTTGCTGTTCTTGGAATTAATCATTCAGTTATCATCTTCGTCCCCCAGGGTTTTCTGAGCCTCATCAGCTCACCATCGGTCTCAGCTCACTCATCTCCTTTTGCATTCTCTCAGTCCTTGCAGCCATTTTCCTTGCCAAGAGATTTCTTTTCCTGTTGTGTCCCCTGTTGTTGTCTGTCCTGTCTGTCCTGTGTCACGGGTGTCTGCACACATTTGGGATGGGTCTGCTCTGCCGTGCTGCACAGCCTGGTGCGATAGGAGAAGTCTTGGAGACTTGGAATGTGTAATGTGGGGTGTAGTTGGACGCTAGATGGGATCTGTGGATGGGCACAGGGCATCTGGAGCTCATCAGTTATCCTACAAGAGTGTGACTCTTGTCCTAACTTTTTTTTCAGATTCAGATGGATTAAATGTGTGCCAGAGGGCCCCATCCCGGGTGAGGGGATTGCCCCAAGCAGGTGAGGCCCCATTTGTCTCTGCAGCAGAAGTGTGTATGGTGAGTGTGTTACAGCTCTGTTCTTTGTCTTTCTTTTCAGGAAGTCAATCTGGATGCCAGCAGTCAAGGTGAGCAGTGGAGAGAATTGGCTGTTATTGCTCAGCTCTCAAGCACAACAATTTTTCAGCAGATTCATCGTGTCACAAGAGGGATTTGCCCAGTGTCAAGGATGATGTTTGAGATTGAGGCTTCAGGTGAGTTGAGGATGGTGCCTGGGAGAGGGAGGGTGATCAGGTATCCAGTTTAGGATTTCTTGGGAGCGGGTTTGCAAGCAGCAGGTTGAGAAAGGGTGTTTATTTGAGGGCCCCCCCACACAAAGCTGTTCAGAAGCCTAGCAGAGGCATTCCCATGGCTTACAGCATACAAGGTGATCCACTGCACTCAGAGGAATGCCATTTAACTTTGTCTTTCTGTAACCCAGGTGCCACTCCTAATGAAGGCCACAGCCTTGGAATCAGGATGAAGCTGGAGCCTGAAGGAGCCAGGCACACTCAGGAGAGGGCAAGTAGCTGACTTGCAGGGATTTGGCCCACATAACTCTGGACTCATACTTTGGTTTTGGTTTTCTTGATTGCAGCTGACCGAGAGGCTCACAGGCCATCACAGAGCCCTCCAAGGCAGACTCATTTCAGGTGCAGCGTGGATTCCCCTCACCGATCATCCAAAAGATAAGTCGGGGGCCACGGTCTGGAGATGGTGGAGTAGCAGATTGGGAGTTCTTGGGACAGGTTCAAAAATGAGCAGAGGGGAAAGCAATCTTCTCCAAAGGCCTCTTAGGACAGCTAAAGGGAGAGGCTCTACTTTTGATGGCAGCTTTCAGGCGGGCAGTGCAGAACAGCTCCGGTCTGTATCCTGTTGTCCGGTGTGCCGTGCTCCCTGGTGTGTCTTTGGGGTCCCTTTTGCCTTTTCCCCTCGAGGCCCTCACCACAAGCATGATGTGTCGTGTTTCATGTCCCCCCTGTTTGTCACTTTCTGTGTCACGGGTGTGTGCACACATTTTTTGCCGGAGCTGTTCTGCCCTGCCGCATGGCCTGCTGCAATAGGACAAGCCTTGGGGAGTTGAAATTTGTAATGTGGGCTGTACTTGGGCTCTAGATGTTGTTCCTAGATTGACATATGGTGTTTGCAGCTTGTGAGTTATCCTGGTGATGTTTGACATGTGTTCTAACTTTCTTTCAGGTGCAGATGCATTCCACGTGTGGCAGAGGGTCAGGGTTAGGAGGTGCCGGGCCTTCTTAGGAGCGCGGTGAGTAGCAGAGTGGTGGGGTTTTGGCCGATGCGGTGCCAAGTTCAGGCACTGATGTTTGGTTCTCTTTAATCTAGCTGTCTGAGAGACACCAGCCCGGTGCCAGCAGGACCTTCCCATCTGATGAGGTGGCCTTTCTTTGCACCTGACAGGGACCAGCATCCCCAGCTGTATGAGAGATAAGTAGAGGGCCGTGACCCACAGAGGGGCTGAAAGCACGGTGCTGGTTTGGGGATTACAGGGAGGGGGTTTTGAGTCCAGTTTGGAGGTGGGGGGGTGTTAATGAAGTGGCCCCTTAGGCCCCATAGAAGCCAAGTCTCACTTTTGATCACAGTGCTGAGGTGTGCAGCAGGGCAGAGCAGTCCCGGTGTGTCTCGTGTCACTTGTCTGTTGTGAATTGTGTGTTGTTTGTGTATCCCATGTCTTTTACCTTAGGGGTGCCTGTCATTAATCTTGGCATCATTGTTAGCATCTGTGATCTCTGCATTCCCTGGCCTGGCACCCAGGCCACAGAACTTTTGACTGGGGAGCTCAGACAGGCGTCAGACTCTCTTCTCTCTTTGGAAGCATCGCATCTGATGTCTTGTCAGGTCTTGGTCTGGGCTGTATGGACAGCTATGCCCCCACCTGGATCCATTTTGGTGGATTAGGACTTGGCGTAATATGAGGTTAGGTAGAGGATTCTGACCGTAGGATTCCTAGGCATCCATCTTTGCAGTTCTTAGAAGAAATCATTCAGTTATCATCTTCTTCCTTCGGGGTTCTCTGAGCCTCATCAGCTCACCATCAGTTTGAACTCGGTCATCTCCTTTTGCATTCTCTCAGTCCTTGCAGCCATTTTCCTTGCCTAGAATTTTCTGTCTGTGTTGTGTCCCCGTTGTCTGTCCTGTCCTGTCCATCCTGTGTCACGGCTGTCAGCACACATTTGTGCCCGAGCTGCTCTGCCCTGCCGCATAGCCTGGTGCAATAGGAGAGGGCCCGGGGATTTGTAATGTGCAGTGTGGGGTGTAGTTGGACTCTAGATGGGATTTGTAGATGGACACAGGATATCTGGAGCTCTTCAGTTATCATTGAACCGTCTGACTGTTGTCCTAACTTTTTTTTCAGATGCACCTCCTCAGATGACTGCAGTAGTTGTGTAGGTTCCTTCTTCTGAAAGGGAATAGGGCACAAGAATTCATCTTCCAGAGAATTTTTGCAAGTCCTGGCTTGTATTGTATCTGCCTATGGTGGCTTATGTTCTATGTACCTATACATCTGTCTTCTATTGGATTTTGGGTAGAAAATTTATCAGTCCAGAGAGGAGACAAGTCCTAGCTGTCAGATAGCCACTCGTTGACCCTTCCTGTCGTCTCACAGGTCCCCGAGGCTGCTGATTTCCCCAGGATCTGCCATTTTACCTCAAGGAGCGGCAGCCAGAAGATGTGTCACAGCACGTTCTTCAGCATCTCGAGTAAGGGCCGCAGTGAGCATTTAAGTGGAAAGATTGTGTGAGCGTGTGTGAGAGCACGTGGCTGTGTCTGTCTGTGTCTGCTCGTCTCTGCGTGTGTGAGTGCATGCTGACTGGATTTAACCTTGTGTGTGTGACTTTTGCTTTCCAGGTTTTGCGACTCCTTGTTAAATTTAGAATAAAAAATCCCCAGCCGGGTTGTATTGCATGAACTGACATGATATGTACCGATTTTGGCTTAAAACCCAGAAAACCAGACGAAGATGAGCAGGAAAAAACCAGAAAAAAACCACATGATGGACAAGAAAAAAACCCAGAAAAAGCCCAGGATGGGCAAGAAAGCAACGAGAAAAAAACCCCAGAAAATAATCCCAGATGGGCAAGAAAAAAACGTAGAAAAACCCCAGAAAATCACCCAAGATGGGCAAGAAAAAAACCCAGAAAAAAACCCCCAAAAAAAAACTCTGAGATGGGCAAGAAAAAAACCAGAAAAAAGTCTGAAGATGGGCAAGAAAAAACCCCCAAGATGGACAAGAAATAACCCAGAAAAAAATTCGAAGAAGGGCAAGAAAAGACCCAGAAAACACCCAGAAAAAAATCGCAACCCAAGTATAAATATAGAAATGTTTGTCAAGTATATGCAAATATATAAAGAAATGTTAAATTATTTGAAATATAAAATAACATAAATATAACATTTATACAGTATTACTTGTGTTATGGATCATATTGATTTTTATTTATTTCCTATAATACACTACAATATTTATATCAATTTTACATCTATCATATCTATCATTTGTTATATGTTATACCAGATTGATATACTCTAGGTTTTTTTAAGTAGTTTAAAATAAAGGGGATTTTTTTTTTTTATTTGGCAAAAGCAGGTGTTTTAGTATAAACATTATAAATACAAATAATATAAAGGTAGAAATCTAAGAATAGAAATAGATCATAAATAGCTGAAGGTTAATATAAAAATTAAAAATGTAAGAAAAAATAAGTTGTAGCAGTAGATATGGTACATAATTAGGAAAATAATTTATCTCTTATTTGAATAGGATACATGTTATACATAATGATTAATATAATACTTAAGTATAAACTGCAAATATAAATGTGAATATAGTCATGAGCGCTATAAATATAAAAATATTTCAATGTAGTTTAAAAGAATAGAGCTTTTTTGTATTTATTTAGTTAGGATGGGATTTGTATTTTAAATAGTGAAAGCATGATAGAAATGTAATTTTAGACATAGAAATATGCAATCAATGTGGAAAGATATTTATAAAAGCACAAAATATAAGTAAATATAAATAATAGAAATAGAATAATGTTATATAAATTACATGCTACATCAATGTCCACTATAGCTATGCATGTGAATATAAATACGAAAAATGGAAATAAAAAATTTATTTAAACATGGCTTTAAAGCAAGGGGCCTTGTTTGATTCTGGTGGGGTAAGAGGCAGGTTTTTGGCATTTATTTCAGAGCAGTTTTTGGCGGGGGTCGCCCCTGTTCTTTTTTGCCGCCTTCGCTGCCCGCAGCCCCGAGGCGCGCTGCGCCCCCGGCTGGGGCGGGCGGCAGTGCTGCCGCCTTGTGGGCAGAGCGCGGTACTGCAGCCCTGCACCGAGAGGCCGCCACCTTGGGAGTGGCGCGTCGCGGATGTCGCGGACTTTTGGTTGACCTTCTCAACAGGGCGGCGAAAAGGGCGGGGAAGTGGAGGACCGGGGTGGGTGTCAGTGGACTGCCTGCATGGAATACCGACCCCGGCGCGGCCCCGGTGGTATTTTCTGTGACGTTTCAAGTGTACCCGACACATGCTGTGGTCTCAGCGGCGCCGCGGGCGGGCGTATTTCGGCGGGTTTGTGACAGGCATGTGGGGAAACGCCTCGCTGTGCCGGGGTCCTCTGACAGCCGCTTTCCCGCCCTGAGGGAGCCGAGCCGGGCCGAATAGTTCCGAAGAGCCGAAGAGCCGAGTGTGGGCGAAAACAGCCGAGTTTCCCCGAAGAGCCGAGTGTGGCCGAAAATAGCCGAGTTTCACCGAAGAGCCGAGTGTGGCCGAACACAGCCGACTTGAGACGAAGAGCCGAGTGTAGCCGAACACAGCCGACTTGAGACGAAGAGCCGATGATAGCCGAGTGTAACCGATAGCCGACTGTAGCCGACATTGGCCGCATTTAGACAAAGAGCCGAATATGACCGACTTTAGCCCAACCGGGCCGAGTTCAGCCGAAGAGCCGGAAAAGCCGAATTTAGACGAAAAGCCGAACCGAAACGATTTTAGACCTAAGCCGAACCAAGCCTAATTTAGCCGAGTTTATTTAAACAGAACCGAACGACGCCGCAGCACTCTGCCTGCAGAGCGCCGGTGCAGACGGCAGGGGGCGGTGTATAAAGCGAGTATAAAATATCAACTGTATATAAGAAGGAATAAAAAGCTCTGTGTCATGTGCAGCAGTAGAAAATTTCAGGCTCCCAGGGAATAAATAGTTTTCTTTCAATCATTATAGTTTTGGGTTTTTTTTTACTCCCAGGTAGCCAGAAAGTTACTACTGCTGCTTTTTGATTCTAAAGCTAGGAAGGAAAACCAAGATTACAAATACAAGAAAAAGAAAGGGAAAGGGAAAGGGAAGGGGAAAAAAAGGAAAGGAAAGGAAAGGAAAGGAAAGGAAAGGAAAGGAAAGGAAAGGAAAGGAAAGGAAAGGAAAGGAAAGGAAAGGAAAGGAAAGGAAAGGAAAGAAAGCAGGAGAGCAGAAGGGAAGGGAAGGGAAAGGGGTGAAAACCAGCGTTAAAAAAAGAAAAAGAGTTGGAGGGGAAAAGAGAGGGCATTCGGGAGGAGCGGTCCTGCCTCAGGTCCTTCCCCGCCCTGGGGCGAAGGACCCGTTTGATGCCCGGGAGGGACTGCAGCTCCCGGTGGCGGGGGACGGAGCCGTGGCTGTCAGCCCGAGACTACAACTCCCGGCAGGCCCTGCTGCCGGCGCGGCGTGTGACGCAACGGCTATCGCGGCACATGAGTGGCTACTAGCCCGAGACTCCAACTCCCGGCAGGCCCTGCTGCCGGCGCGACGTGTGCCGCAACGGCCGACGCTGCCCGGCATTTTTCTCTAAATCGGCAGTAAATACAGCTGAGTAAAATTAGCTTGGTTTTCTTCCTTCTTTTTTAACTGAATTGTTTTTATTAAAAATCCTATTTGAATATGTAGAAAAAGTGGGGATGTCCTGTAATATATCCTAGCTTTTCTTGTTTATAGGATGCTCAGAAAACATGCGTCCCTTAGAGTCCCTCAGAAAGGTTCTCAGTGCGATCTCTACCAAGGTATGTATTTACTAATAAGTGATCCCTTTAGATATTTGCCTGTGTACCTTTTCCTGTAATTCAGAGCTTGCGTTCTGTGGGTTTTATGATAAACCTGTAAAATATGTAAGAATGCTTTTGCAAGTCTGAATCGTTGAAGGCAGCAGTAAGTGGATTTAGAGCCTGTTCTTGACCAGACAACGGGAAAAAGTGTGACTTTGATGCTGAACTTGTTTTTTTCATTTTTCATTTGACTTGTCTGGAATGATTTAGGAATAGAGAGAGCTAGAAAAAGAGAGAAATAGAATTGGTTATTGAGCACTCCTCAAATGCTCACCACGATTCAGTGTAGAGCCGAAGTGAAGGGTGATGGAACAGAGCTCTGTGCTTTAGAAGGAAATAAATTTAAACCTGACCTCCGCACAGAGTCTCACTAACTTCTTTTGTTTTAAAATACAAAATATGATTAGGAAGTGTTGGAAGTTAGTGTTTTGGGAAAGAAACGGCAGTTCCACAGAACATTCCATTTAACAGAGGCTCTAGGAAGGATTCATGTTGTAACTGCTGTCACTGCAATCTGTTGGTGGTTCAGCCTTGAAATGTGCACTTGCCCTTCTATAAAGCACTGTTTTGTTTGCCTTTCAGTGCTATGAGTCTTGATAAATTGGAGAAGAGCCCAAGAGAAATTTTTCATCCCTTGATATAAAAGGTAGGAAGTGACTTTTTTTGGTTTGGTTCTTTTTCTTTATTATTTCCTGGAAATAAAAGTAATTAAGTATAGGTACTACTGGTTTGTTTCTTCCAGTAGCAGATGATAACAATAGCAGTAGTAATAGTAAAAATAATAATAGAAATAATAATAATAGCAATGTAATACTACCTAAACTGTCTTTATCCATTGAACTGGCCATTTCAAATCAAAACTTCTAAACACAAATCAAACCATCATCCTCGTAGAATCTTTCACAGCAGTGGGCTATAGATCCTAGTTTTGTTGACAGGATTTATTGGTTCTGGAAGAGCAAGAGGGAAGTACAAGCCTAACTACTTCTAGCTCACAGACCCATCCAGTGAATACTGCTTTGTGTTTTGGTGGGCTTGTGATGACTTTGAAATCAATTGCTCATTCCAGTAAAAAAAATTAATGTTTTTTTGAACCTGACAGCAGAAATAACTTTAGGCACCAACTTAATAATAACAGATCACCAATTTAAGTTCATAATTTTATGCTGTACTATCAAAGTTTAAAGGTAAATTTTTACTTATCAGGAGATGGTATAAAGTGTATGTTCCAATGTGTTGGATGTATGCAAAGGTACATACGTACCCGAAAGTCCTTAGAGGAAACAAATTTTTACGTCTGCTGTTTGATTGTTTATCATACAATATTTGGTTTTATTTCCCAGGGATCGGTGAATTTTAACTTTGGAGTCCTCTGTGCTAAGGATGCTCAGCCTACAGATGATGAAATGTTCAGTAATGGTGAGTTTTTCACCTTCTCTTTAATTGCTATGCTGATCTGAATAAGAAAAAAACAAAAGCAAGAGAAAAAAAAAGGATGGTTTATTATTTTTTACGCTGTTATGTTTGTTTCCTCAGTATTTGCTGCAGCTCTGCGAACCCAAGCTTTGGGTTCCTTCTGTCCCACTGGGAGTTGCCCAGTTTGGTTGCATCTGGTGAAATTCACCCTGAGACCTTACAGAGCTAGCTCAAACTACGTGAGAGCCATTTGCAGTTCTCTCCAGACACCTGGAGAATGGGTGATGTTTCTGAGGGTCTGGCAAGTATACTTGTATCAAAACTCAGTCTGTGAAATTTCTGGGGAAAACCCTTCTGTGTCCTGAAGGGTTCAAACTCTGGTGAGGATCCAGTTATCAGGTGCTCACCTGGATGGTTCCAGCTCTTAAAGTGAACACTTGTACTCTTACCCTGTAGTTTACATCTATTGTATTTTTGTTATTTTGCAAGATTTTACGGCTTTGCAAAATATTGTGCATTTCACTCTTTGGAACCTCTCAGATCGTTCTTTGGTGCAGCACCACCTCATGGGACACTTGGCTGCTGTCCTGAAGGGGTTGGTCGCTAGAATTGTAAATCCTGGAGAGTTTGTAAGTCTTCTGTCCCCAGGGAGGTACCATGCTTTGTTTACTTTTGTTCTGTTTGTTAGGCGTTGCTTCTCATTGGAAGTATGAATTTCAAACTACCCTGTTCTTATTTTAACTGTTTTCCTGGTTCTCTCCCTACGGCAGGGAAAGACTCTCGTATCCTTGTCGTCGGGCTCGGTGCTGTCCAAGAAGATGCAGAGACTAAAAAAATCATAAGAAGCAAAATATGACTGCAGGGAAAACAAGCTGGAGAGAACAAAAGGTGATATTGTTATCCTTACCCTGTATTAGAAACATCCGCTGTGCTTTGATGCTGGCAGCTGCCAGGGGCTTGTTAGCTCTTTGTAGGCAGGTGTAGGTGTTCACTTGTAGGTTTTTTCTCTGGACAAGTCAATTCAAACTTTGCTAAGCTTATATTTGCAAATTACTCTCTAGCACAGTCCAGCATGACATTTTTGAATGTTGTAAAAATACCATGTTACTTGGAAATTGCTAATGATGAGAAGCTTTAGGGAAAAATAAGATGTCAGGGTTGGGAGATGTGAGAAGAATTTTGAGGGGATGTTAGACTGAAATAAAGCACACTTGAAGCTGGACTGGCACGCTGGCAGATCCCCTATTAAACAGTAGTGCTGAGATTAGCCTGGGGGTTGCCCGTTGTTTCTGTAGAAATCAATGTTTTCTGGTCTTCAGAGGTAAGCTGCTTTGAAAAGCTGGAAGGCACAGCATAGTGACAATCCGTGTGCTTCGCATTAAAAATAGATTTCAGAAGGGTCCTAGGCTTTTGTCTTTTCCTAGAAGTCGATGTAATCCTATTGAGGAGTTTTTAATTCTGTGCTGCCATGTCATCGATCAGGGCCCTGTCGTACTAATCATCATACAGATGCAAAACAAAAAATCAGACCCTGTCCCGACCACTTAGAGCCCAGAACACGATTTCCTCAGGCTGCCATTTGTGTGCCATCGGTACTCACCATGGAAGCGAGCTGGGGATTGTTGCACCCGTTGGGAACAAACCGCTTCTCGTCACACAGAAATGGAATTGGGACGACGCCTCAGCCAGCCTCTCTCTCCTGAATCTGCAGCAGAGCAGTTCCAGTCCATGCGGGCAATCCAGTTCCTGACGATCTGAGCGCACGGAGCAGCGCTCAGCTGCTGTGGGGGGCTCAGGGAGGGCAGAGTGTGCATTGTCATCTTCCTGAACCTACAGACGCGAATCAAAGTGAGAAGCCACAGGGTGGAAATCAGTCGCATATATGCTAAATAAAACTTGCAGGTTTTTTTTAAGAATTGTTTTTGCTTGTTCTTTGTTGTGCTTCTGTGCTTAGAAAACCTCCCTTTACAATCAGTTCAATTCATCAATTGAACCTTTGTTTGCAGACTCTCACTGAGCAGAATTTGTTGCAGACTCAGTGCACGCTGTGCAGGCCTCCCGGGAGTGTGAGGAGCTCATGTGTGCTACTTTTTGCTTTAGGACGCTCTGAGGTATTTATTCCTTTTGGGATACATGATGAGAATTCCCAAGAGAGGTAGTTATAAGGTATGACATCGGGAAAAAGCCTGTGTGGTTGGAATGTTGTTGCTGTCAAAAGTTAATTTTTTCTTAGCCAGTAGTTAGCTTTTTGCTTTATTTTTGTGGTATCAATATTTTATTGTTTAAAAAATTCCTTCAAAATAACTTCAGTGGTCGCCCACCAGTACCTTGTTCAGATTTGCCTATTTGCTTGTAGCTGAAATGTTCACATCTTGTTTATCATTCTATTTAAGAAACTGCTGCCCAGCCAACTAATAACTGAATATCCATCTGTCTAGGACACGGGGAGAGGATTTAGGTAATGTCTTTATTTCCAGAAAAAAGTTCCAGTGTAGTTTCTAAATAGAGGAGAAGGGGGTGAAGACTCGGGGCTCTGATGCCGTTGGGGCACCCCAAGGTCCCCAGGAGAGGGGGCCCCACTGCGGTGCAGGAGCAGGTGTGTTCTCATGTAATATTGAACAAATTATAAATATAAATATGAAAATTATAAACATGAAAATATTTTTAAAATACTTAAATAAAGCGGGTTTTCTTTATTGGTCAATAGGCAGTGTTTTGATTGTAAAAATTATAAATGCAAATAATATAAAGGTAGAAATCTAAGTTTAGAAATATATAATAAATACATACAGATAAATATAAAAATTTAAAATATCAGAAAAAATTAGTTGTAGCAGTAGATATTATACATAATTTAAATAATAATTTAAATCTATTTTAAAATTTTATATATATAATATATCATTATTAATGTAATACATCCAAAGAAACGATAAATTAAAATATGAATGTATAATTATACAAAGTATAAATAAAAAATATTGCAGTATCCTTTAAAAGAAGGGTTTTTTTATTTATTTGGTTAGAGACGGGGTTTTTATTTGGAATAATGGAAGTATTATAGAAGTATAAAATTAAATATAGAAATATACAGTCAATATAGAAAGATATTTGTAAAAACACGAGCGAACGACGCCTCCTTCGGCCGAACCAAGGCGAGACCGGCGGAACCTGACGGCCTCGAGCGAACCGAGGCCAGGCTTGCGAGGCTGCCTGAACGGAGCCGAGCTCAGCCGAACCGAGCCCGCTGCTCTCGTGCGCGCTAATTAGCGCGAGTGCGGTCACAGCCCAATGAGCTCCTGTGCCACGCCGCGCTCCCGATCGTGTCCGTGCGATGGCCGGGCCGCCCGCGGGACGCGGCAGCAGGAGAGCCCCGAGCCGGGCGAGTTTAACGTGAGGCGGCGCCGCTTGCCCGCCGTCGGGGAGCCGAGCCGAAGCGAGCTCAGCCGAACGCGGAGAGAGCGGCTCCGAGTTGGGCCGAAGCGAGCCGAGCCGCGCCGAGGGCAGAGAGCGGCTCCGAGTTCGGCCGAAGAGAGCCGAGGCGCGCCGAGCGCACTGATCGGCTCCGAGTTCGGCCGAAGAGAGCCGAGGCGCGCCGAGCGCAGAGAGCGGCTCCGAGTTCGGCCGAAGCGAGCCGAGCCGCGCCGAGGGCAGAGAGCGGCTCCGAGTTCGGCCGAAGCGAGCCGAGCCGCGCCGAGCGCACTGATCGGCTCCGAGTTCGGCCGAAGCGAGCCGAGCCGCGCCGGGCGCAGAGAGCGGCTCCGAGTTCGGCCGAAGCGAGCCGAGCCGCGCCGGGCGCACAGAGAGGCTCCGAGTTCGGCCGAAGCGAGCCGAGGCGCGCCGAGCGCAGAGAGCGGCTCCGAGTTCGACCGAAGCGAGCCGAGCCGCGCCGGGCGCACAGAGAGCGGCTCCGAGTTCGGCCGAAGCGAGCCGAGCCGCGCCGGGCGCACAGAGAGGCTCCGAGTTCGGCCGAAGCGAGCCGAGCCGCGCCGGGCGCACTGATCGGCTCCGAGTTCGGCCGAAGCGAGCCGAGCCGCGCCGGGCGCAGAGAGCGGCTCCGAGTTCGGCCGAAGCGAGCCGAGCCGCGCCGAGCGCACTGATCGGCTCCGAGTTCGGCCGAAGCGAGCCGAGCCGCGCCGGGCGCACTGATCGGCTCCGAGTTCGGCCGAAGCGAGCCGAGCCGCGCCGGGCGCACTGATCGGCTCCGAGTTCGGCCGAAGCGAGCCGAGCCGCGCCGAGCGCACTGATCGGCTCCGAGTTCGGCCGAAGCGAGCCGAGCCGCGCCGGGCGCACTGATCGGCTCCGAGTTCGGCCGAAGCGAGCCGAGCCGCGCCGGGCGCAGATAGCGGCTCCGAGTTCGGCCGAAGCGAGCCGAGCCGCGCCGAGCGCACTGATCGGCTCCGAGTTCGGCCGAAGCGAGCCGAGCCGCGCCGGGCGCACAGAGAGGCTCCGAGTTCGGCCGAAGCGAGCCGAGGCGCGCCGAGCGCAGAGAGCGGCTCCGAGTTCGACCGAAGCGAGCCGAGCCGCGCCGGGCGCACAGAGAGCGGCTCCGAGTTCGGCCGAAGCGAGCCGAGCCGTGCCGAAGGGTCGAGTCCAGCCGAATGCAGATGACAATGGCCGAGTTTAGCCGATTAGAGCCGAGTTTAGCCGAGCAGCTGTGAGCCTTGCACGCTTGAGGTGAGCGTGCATCGTTGCCGGCCTGGGATTGAGTGAAATGCACTAAGGAAACCAGCTCTGGGGAGGGAGGCAGGGAAATCCTCTCTTAACGTTTACCAATTCGTCCGTCAAACTCATCACGGCAGGACAGAGTGAAGACTGAAAGTGTAAGAAGATGTGGAGGGAAACAGAGAATCTGGCAGGAGCATCGAACGCACAAGTGCACGAATTTTGCTTTTTGCTTGGATGTAAACTCAGAAGTTGTAAGGAATTTGGGAAGGAGAAGGGACATTTCAGAAGGAGAAGAAGTTGTTGTTGGAGTCTTGGCAAAAGCTTTAAAAAAAAAAAAAGTGGTTTCTTTTTTCTTCACTATTATATTCTTTGGTGGTATATGGTGTGCTGTTTTATTTCTTGGTGTTATTAGCTCTGTGTAAATTGTTTATTGAGTCAAGCTAACTTTGCATGGGTTGTTTTGTATTTGAGGTAGGATCAATTTCAAGAGGTTTCTTTCACAGACTTCTGATAGGTATTACTGGGATTTTGGTTTTGTTTACTGTATGCATAAACATAGAGATTTGGTAGGGCCAGCTGGGCTGCTGGAGTTTTGGGTGTGAATTTATTAGATGGCTTTTGGTAAACACAGAATAATTATGTAAGGTAACAGCAAATTACCCAATTACCCAATTGATCTAGCTATGTAACCTTACCACAAAGTTTTATATCTTGCCAGTTTTCTGTTCTTCTGCTCCAAGTAGTTGTTGCAAAAAAAGAAAGCACTGTTACTTTTCTGAAAAGTTTTCTTCTATAACAAGCCCTTTACTGCCCTTGAACGTGAGTCAGAGGAGCCAAACAGCTGCAGCTGCTCTGAGGGCTTGGTGGGATTCGCCCCCTCCCTTTTCCCGGGTGGCATGGGAACGAGAGGCGGGCACAATCAGGGGTATATTAACCCCAGCCGTGGCTGAGGGGCTTCATTCCCTCTCTGGGATGTGCTGGGGTAAGAGCTCTCCTCATTTCAGTGAAGAGGCTTTTTCAGCCCGTCTCAGCATCTTTTCAGCAGGTGTTTCTGGGCATCTAAAGCACAGAGGCTTGGAAGATTCTGTGAAGAAAACAGCATGGAATACAGGGAGTATTTAGGTTTGTGATTTTGGGTTTTGTGTTTAGGAGTGGTAAGGTGCTTTTGTAATTTTTAGTTTTGCTCTGGTTGTTTTTTTGGTTGGATTTCTTTTGGTGGAATTTTTGGTTTTTTTTGGTTTTCATTTTGGGGTTTTTAGTTGGTTTTTGTGGGGGTTTTGGATTTTTTGATGTTTTCTGTAGTTTTTTTGTTTCTGTGGGGAGTTAGGTGTTTTGGGATTTATTGTTTGTGTGGGTTTTGTTTGTTTGGTTTTTTTTCTTTGTTTGTTTTTGGGATTGGTTTTGTTGGGTTTTTTTTGTTTTGTTTTTTTTTTTAATTGAGGAGTGCAACTCCCTGAGATTCCAAGCTGTGTCAAGCACAACATTTTATTCAGCAGATTGATCATGTCACAAGAGGGATCCGCCCAAGGTCCAAGATGATGTTTGAGATTGAGGCTTCAGGTGAGTTGAGGATTGTGATTGGGAGAGGGAGGGTGAGCAGTTAGGAGTTCTTGGGAGGGAGTTTGCAGGCAGCAGGGTGAGAAAGGGTCTTTATTTGTTTATTTGAGGCCTCCCCCACACAAGGCTTCTCAGAAGCCTAGCAGAGGCATTCCCATGTCTTACAGCACACAAGGTCATCCACTGCACTCAGGGGAATGCCATTTAACTTTGCCTTTCTCTAACCCAGGTGCCACTCCTAATGAAGGCCTTGGAATCATGATGAAGCTGGAGCCTGAAGGAGCCAGGCACACTCAGGAGAGGGCAAGTAGCTGCCTTGGTGGGATTTGGCCCACATAACTCTGGACTCATACTTTGGTTTTGGTTTTCTTTATTGTAGCTCACCGAGAGGCTCACAGGCCATCACGAGGCCCTCCGAGGCAGACTCGTTTCAGGTGCAGCGTGGATTCCCATCACCGATCATCCAAAAGATAAGTCGAGGGCCTTGGCCTGGAGATGAGAGAATAGTGGGTTGGGAGTTCTTGGGGCAGATTTGAAAATTGGCAGCCGGAAAAGCAATCTTCTCCAAGGGCCTCTTAGGACAGCTAAAGGGAGAGGCTCTCCTTTTGATGGCAGCTTTCAGGCGGGCAGTGCAGAACAGCTCCGGTCTGTGTTGTGTTGTCCAGTGTTCTGTGTTCCCTAGTGTGTCTTTGGGGTCCCTTTTGCCTTCTCCCCTCGAGACCCTCACCACAAGCATGATGTGTCGTGTTTCATGTCCCCCCTGTTTGCCACGTTCTGTGTCACGGGTGTGTGCACACATTTGTGCCGGAGCTGTTCTGCCCTGCCGCATGGCCTGCTGCAGTAGGAGAAACCGTGGGGCGTTGGAATTTGTAATGCTGGCTGTACTTGGGCTCTAGATGCTATTCCTAGATTGACATAAGGTGTTTGCACCTTTTGAGTTATCCTGGTGGTGTTTGGCATATGTTGTAACTTTCTTTCAGGTGCAGACGCATTCCATGTGTGGCAGGGGGTCAGAGTTAGGAGGTGCCGGGCCTTCTTAGGAGCGCGGTGAGTAGCTGAGTGGTGGGGTTTTGGCCGATGCGGTGCCAAGATCAGGGACTGATGTTTGGTTCTCTTTACTCTAGCTGTCTCAGAGACACCAGCCCAGTGCCAGCAGGACCTTCCCAGCTGACGAGGTGGCCTTTCTCTGCACCGGACAGGGACCAGCATCCCCAGATGTCTGAGAGATAAGTAGAGGGCTGTGACCCACAGAGGGGATGAAAGCAGGGTGCTGGTTTGGGAATTCCTGGGAGGGGGTTTTGAGTCCAATTTTGGAGGGGGGGGTGTGGTGTGTTCATGAAGTGGCCCCTTAGGCCCCATAAAAGCCAAGTCTCACTTTTGATTGCAGTGCTGAGGTGTGCAGCAGGGCAGAGCAGTCCCGGTGTGCATCGTGTCACTTGTCTATTGTGCATTATGTGTTGTTTGCGTATGCCATATCTTTCACTTAGGGGGGCCTGTGAGAAACCCTGGCATCATTGTTAGCCTCTGTGATCTCTGCACTCCTTGGCCTGGCGCCCAGGCCACAGAACTTTTGACTAGGGAGCTCAGACAAGCATCAGACTCTCTTCTCTCTTTGGAAGCATCCAGTCAGACGTCTTTTCAGGTCTTGTTCTGAGCTGTATGGACAGCTGTGCCCCACCTGGATCCATTATGGTGGATTAGGACTTGTAATATTACGAGGTTAGGTAGAGGATTTTGACTGTAGGATTCCTAGGCATCAGTCTTTGCTGTTCTTGGAATAAATCATTCAGTAATCATCTTCTTCCTCCAGGGTTCTCTGAGCCTCATCAGCTCACCATCGGTCTCAGCTCACTCATCTCCTTTTGCATTCTCTCAGTCCTTGCAGCCGTTTTCCTTGCCAAGAGATTTCTGTTCCTGTTGTGTCCCCGTTGTCTGTCCTATCCTGTGTCACGGCTGTCAGCACACGTTTGTGCCCGAGCTGCTCTGCCCTGCTGCACAGCCTGGTGCGATAGGAGAAGTCCCAGGGACTTGGAATTTGTAATGTGGGGTGTAGTTGGACTCTAGATGGGATTTGTAGATGGACACAGGACATCTGGAGCTCATCAGTTATCCTGCAACAGTGTGACTCTTGTCCTAACTTTTTTTTCAGGTTCAGATGGATTAAATGTGTGCCAGAGGGCCCCATGCCAGGTGTGGGGATTCTCCTGAGTAGGTGAGGCCCCATTTGCCTCTGCAGCAGACTCTGTTACACCTCTCAACTGACTCTGTTACACTGCTGTTCTTTGCCTTTCTTTTAGGAAGTAAATCTGGATGCCAGCAGTCAACGTGAGCAGTGGAGAGAATTGGTTGTTATTGCTCAGCTCTCAAGCACAACAATTTCGCAGCAGATTCATCGTGTCACAAGAGGGATCTGCCCAGTGTCAAGGATGATGTTTGAGATTGAGGCTTCAGGTGAGTTGAGGATGGTTACTGGGAGAGGGAGGGTGAGCAGGCATCCAGTTAGGAGTTCTTGAGAGGGGGTTTGCAGGCAGCAGGGTGAGAAAGGGTCTTTATTTGTTTATTTGAGAGCCCCTCCCAAGGTGTCTTAGAAGCCTAGCAGAGGCATTCCCATGGCTTACAGCATACAAGGTGATCCACTGCACTCAGAGCCACTTAACTTTGTCTTTCTGTAACCCAGGTGCCACTGCTAATAAAGGCCACAGCCTTGGAATCAGGATGAAGCTGGAGCCTGAAGGAGCCAGGCACACTCAGGAGAGGGCAAGTAGCTGACTTGCAGGGATTTGGCCCACATAACTCTGGACTCACTCTTTGATTTTGGTTTTCTTGATTGCAGCTGACCGAGAGGCTCACAGGCCATCACAGAGCCCTCCAAGGCAGACTCATTTCAGGTGCAGCGTGGATTCCCCTCACCGATCATCCAAAAGATAAGTCGGGGGCCACAGCCTGGAGATGGTGGAGTAGCAGGTTGGGAGTTTTTGGGACAGATTCAAAAATGAGCAGAGAGGAAAGCAATCTTCTCCAAAGGCCTCTTAGGACAGCTAAAGGGAGAGGCTCTACTTTTGATGGCAGCTTTCAGGCGGGCAGTGCAGAACAGCTCCGGTCTGTATCCTGTTGTCCGGTGTGCTGTGTTCCCTAGTGTGTCTTTGGGGTCCCTTTTGCCTTCTCCCCTCGAGACCCTCACCACAAGCATGATGTGTCGTGTTTCATGTCCCCCTGTTTGTCACTTTCTGTGTCACGGGTGTGTGCACAGATTTGTGCCAGAGCTGTTCTGCCCTGCCGCATGGCCTGCTGCAATAAGACGAACCATAGGGAGGGGGAATTTGTAATGTTGGCTGTACTTGGGCTCTAGATGCTATTCCTAGATTGACATAAGGTGTTTGCAGCTTGTGAGTAACCCTGGTGGTGTTTGACATATGTTCTAACTTTCTTTCAGGTGCAGATGCATTCCACGTGTGGCAGAGGGTCAGGGTTAGGAGGTGCCGGGCCTTCTTAGGAGCGCGGTGAGTAGCAGAGCGGTGGGGTTTTGGCCAATGCGGTGCCAAGATCAGGCCCTGATGTTTGGTTCTCTTTAATCTAGCTGTCTGAGAGACCCCAGCCCGGTGCCAGCAGGACCTTCCCAGCTGACGAGGTGGCCTTTCTTTGCACCTGACACAGACTGGCATCCCCAGATGTCTGAGAGATAAGTAGAGGGCTGCGACCCACAGTGGGGATGAAGGCATGGTGCTTGTTTGGGAATTCCTGGGAGGGGTTTTTGAGTCCAGTTTGGAGCGGGGGGTGTTCATTAAACGGCTCGTTAGGCCCCATGAAAGCCAAGTCTCACTTTTGATCACAGTGCTGAGGTGTGCAGGGCAGAGCAGTCCCCGTGTGCATCGTGTCACTTGTCTGTTGTGCATTGTGTGTTGTTTTGTGTATCTCCTGTCTTCTACCTTAGGCCTTTGAGGGCCCTGTCAGTACCCCTGGCATCACTGTTAGTATCTGTAATCTCTGCATTCCCTGGTCTGGCACCCGGGCCACAGAGCTTTTGACTCGCGAGCTCAGACAGGCATCAGACTCTCTTCTCTCTTTGGAAGCATCCAGTCAGACGTCTTTTCAGGTCTTGTTCTGAGCTGTATGGACAGCTGTGCCCCACCTGGATCCATTATGGTGGATTAGGACTTGTAATATTACGAGGTTAGGTAGAGGATTTTGACTGTAGGATTCCTAGGCATCCGTCTTTTTGCTGTTCTTGGAATTAATCATTCAGTAATCATCTTCTTCCTTCAGAGTTCTCTGAGCCTCATCAGCTCACCATCGGTCTCAGCTCGGTCATCTCCTTTTGCATCTTCTCAGTCCTTGCAGCCATTTTCCTTGCCAAGAGATTTCTGTCTTTGTCTTGTGCCTATTGTTTGTCACGTCCTGTCCTGTGTCACGGGTGTCTGCACACATTTGGGATGGGGCTGCTCTGCCGTGCTGCACAGCCTGGTGCGATAGGAGAAGTCTTGGAGACTTGGAGTTTGTAATGTGGGGTGTAGTTGGACTCTAGATGGGATTTGTAGATGGACACAGGACATCTGGAGCTCATCAGTTATCCTGCCACAGTGTGACTCTTGTCCTAACTTTTTTTTCAGATTCAGATGGATTAAATGTGTGCCAGAGGGCCCCATCCCGGGTGAGGGGATTGCCCCGAGCCGGTGAGGCCCCATTTGTCTCTGCAGCAGAAGTGTGTATGGTGAGTGTGTTACAGCTCTGTTCTTTGTCTTTCTTTTCAGGATGTCAATCTGGATGCCAGCAGTCAAGGTGAGCAGTGGAGAGAATTGGCTGTTATTGCTCAGCTCTCAAGCACAACAATTTTTCAGCAGATTCATCGTGTCACAAGAGGGATCTGCCCAGTGTCAAGGATGATGTTTGAGATTGAGGCTTCAGGTGAGTTGAGGATGGTGACTGGGAGACGGAGGGTGATCAGGTATCCAGTTTAGGAGTTCTTAGGAGGGGGTTTGCAAGCAGCAGGTTGAGAAAGGGTGTTTATTTGAGGGCACCCCACACAAGGCTGAGAAGCCTAGCAGAGGCATTGCCATGTCTTAGAGCACACAAGGTGATCCACTGCACTCAGAGGAATGCCATTTAACTTTGTCTTTCTGTAACCCAGGTGCCACTCCTAATTAAGGCCACAGCCTTGGAATCAGGATGAAGCTGGAGCCTGAAGGAGCCAGGCACACTCAGGAGAGAGCAAGTAGCTGCCTTGGTGGGATTTGGCCCACATAACTCTGGACTCATACTTTGGTTTTGGTTTTCTTGATTGCAGCTGACCGAGAGGCTCACAGGCCATCACAGAGCCCTCCAAGGCAGACTCATTTCAGGTGCAGCGTGGATTCCCCTCACCGATCATCTAAAAGATAAGTCGGGGGCCGCGGTCTGGAGATGAGACGATGGGAGAGTATCAGGTTGGCAGTTCTTTGGCCAGATTTAAAAATTGGCAGTGGGGAAAGCAATCTTCTCCAAAGGCCTCTTAGGACAGCTAAAGGGAGAGGCTCTACTTTTGATGGCAGCTTTCAGGCGGGCAGTGCAGAACAGCTCCGGTCTGTATCCTGTTGTCCGGTGTGCCGTGTTCCCTAGTGTGTCTTTGGGGTCCCTTTTGCCTTCTCCCCTCGAGACCCTCACCACAAGCATGATGTGTCGTGTTTCATGTCCCCCTGTTTGTCACATTCTGTGTCACGGGTGTGTGCACAGATTTGTGCCAGAGCTGTTCTTCCCTGCCGCATGGCCTGCTGCAATAAGACGAACCATAGGGAGGGGGAATTTGTAATGTTGGCTGTACTTGGGCTCTAGATGCTATTCCTAGATTGACATAAGGTGTTTGCAGCTTGTGAGTTATCCTGGTGGTGTTTGACATATGTTCTAACTTTCTTTCAGGTGCAGATGCATTCCACGTGTGGCAGAGGGTCAGGGTTAGGAGGTGCCGGGCCTTCTTAGGAGCGCGGTGAGTAGCAGAGCGGTGGGGTTTTGGCCAATGCGGTGCCAAGATCAGGCACTGATGTTTGGTTCTCTTTACTCTAGCTGTCTCAGAGACACCAGCCCGGTGCCAGCAGGACCTTCCCAGCTGACGAGGTGGCCTTTCTTTGCACCTGACACAGACTGGCATCCCCAGATGTCTGAGAGATAAGTAGAGGGCTGTGACCCACAGAGGGGATGAAAGCAGGGTGCTGGTTTGGGAATTCCTGGGAGGGGGTTTTGAGTCCAGTTTTGGGGGGGGGGGGGTGTGGTGTGTTCATGAAGTGGCCCCTTAGGCCCCATAAAAGCCAAGTCTCACTTTTGATTGCAGTGCTGAGGTGTGCAGAAGGGCAGAGCAGTCCCGGTGTGCATCGTGTCACTTGTCTATTGTGCATTATGTGTTGTTTGCGTATGCCATATCTTTCACTTAGGGGGGCCTGTGAGAAACCCTGGCATCATTGTTAGCCTCTGTGATCTCTGCACTCCTTGGCCTGGCGCCCAGGCCACAGAGCTTTTGACTCGCGAGCTCAGACAGGCATCAGACTCTCTTCTCTCTTTGGAAGCATCCAGTCAGACGTCTTTTCAGGTCTTGTTCTGAGCTGTATGGACAGCTGTGCCCCACCTGGATCCATTATGGTGGATTAGGACTTGTAATATTACGAGGTTAGGTAGAGGATTTTGACTGTAGGATTCCTAGGCATCCGTCTTTTTGCTGTTCTTGGAATTAATCATTCAGTAATCATCTTCTTCCTTCAGAGTTCTCTGAGCCTCATCAGCTCACCATCGGTCTCAGCTCGGTCATCTCCTTTTGCATCTTCTCAGTCCTTGCAGCCATTTTCCTTGCCAAGAGATTTCTGTCTGTGTCTTGTGCCTATTGTTTGTCACGTCCTGTCCTGTGTCACGGGTGTCTGCACACATTTGGGATGGGGCTGCTCTGCCGTGCTGCACAGCCTGGTGCGATAGGAGAAGTCTTGGAGACTTGGAGTTTGTAATGTGGGGTGTAGTTGGACTCTAGATGGGATTTGTAGATGGACACAGGACATCTGGAGCTCATCAGTTATCCTACAAGAGTGTGACTCTTGTCCTAACTTTTTTTTCAGATTCAGATGGATTAAATGTGTGCCAGAGGGCCCCATCCCGGGTGAGGGGATTGCCCCGAGCCGGTGAGGCCCCATTTGTCTCTGCAGCAGAAGTGTGTATGGTGAGTGTGTTACAGCTCTGTTCTTTGTCTTTCTTTTCAGGATGTCAATCTGGATGCCAGCAGTCAAGGTGAGCAGTGGAGAGAATTGGCTGTTATTGCTCAGCTCTCAAGCACAACAATTTTTCAGCAGATTCATCGTGTCACAAGAGGGATCTGCCCAGTGTCAAGGATGATGTTTGAGATTGAGGCTTCAGGTGAGTTGAGGATGGTGACTGGGAGAGGGAGGGTGATCAGGTATCCAGTTTAGGAGTTCTTAGGAGGGGGTTTGCAAGCAGCAGGTTGAGAAAGGGTGTTTATTTGAGGGCACCCCACACAAGGCTGAGAAGCCTAGCAGAGGCATTGCCATGTCTTAGAGCACACAAGGTGATCCACTGCACTCAGAGGAATGCCATTTAACTTTGTCTTTCTGTAACCCAGGTGCCACTCCTAATTAAGGCCACAGCCTTGGAATCAGGATGAAGCTGGAGCCTGAAGGAGCCAGGCACACTCAGGAGAGAGCAAGTAGCTGCCTTGGTGGGATTTGGCCCACATAACTCTGGACTCATACTTTGGTTTTGGTTTTCTTGATTGCAGCTGACCGAGAGGCTCACAGGCCATCACAGAGCCCTCCAAGGCAGACTCATTTCAGGTGCAGCGTGGATTCCCCTCACCGATCATCTAAAAGATAAGTCGGGGGCCGCGGTCTGGAGATGAGACGATGGGAGAGTATCAGGTTGGCAGTTCTTTGGCCAGATTTAAAAATTGGCAGTGGGGAAAGCAATCTTCTCCAAAGGCCTCTTAGGACAGCTAAAGGGAGAGGCTCTACTTTTGATGGCAGCTTTCAGGCGGGCAGTGCAGAACAGCTCCGGTCTGTATCCTGTTGTCCGGTGTGCCGTGTTCCCTAGTGTGTCTTTGGGGTCCCTTTTGCCTTCTCCCCTCGAGACCCTCACCACAAGCATGATGTGTCGTGTTTCATGTCCCCCTGTTTGTCACATTCTGTGTCACGGGTGTGTGCACAGATTTGTGCCAGAGCTGTTCTTCCCTGCCGCATGGCCTGCTGCAATAAGACGAACCATAGGGAGGGGGAATTTGTAATGTTGGCTGTACTTGGGCTCTAGATGCTATTCCTAGATTGACATAAGGTGTTTGCAGCTTGTGAGTTACCCTGGTGGTGTTTGACATATGTTCTAACTTTCTTTCAGGTGCAGATGCATTCCACGTGTGGCAGAGGGTCAGGGTTAGGAGGTGCCGGGCCTTCTTAGGAGCGCGGTGAGTAGCAGAGCGGTGGGGTTTTGGCCAATGCGGTGCCAAGATCAGGCACTGATGTTTGGTTCTCTTTACTCTAGCTGTCTCAGAGACACCAGCCCGGTGCCAGCAGGACCTTCCCAGCTGACGAGGTGGCCTTTCTTTGCACCTGACACAGACTGGCATCCCCAGATGTCTGAGAGATAAGTAGAGGGCTGTGACCCACAGAGGGGATGAAAGCAGGGTGCTGGTTTGGGAATTCCTGGGAGGGGGTTTTGAGTCCAGTTTTGGGGGGGGGGGGGTGTGGTGTGTTCATGAAGTGGCCCCTTAGGCCCCATAAAAGCCAAGTCTCACTTTTGATTGCAGTGCTGAGGTGTGCAGAAGGGCAGAGCAGTCCCGGTGTGCATCGTGTCACTTGTCTATTGTGCATTATGTGTTGTTTGCGTATGCCATATCTTTCACTTAGGGGGGCCTGTGAGAAACCCTGGCATCATTGTTAGCCTCTGTGATCTCTGCACTCCTTGGCCTGGCGCCCAGGCCACAGAGCTTTTGACTCGCGAGCTCAGACAGGCATCAGACTCTCTTCTCTCTTTGGAAGCATCCAGTCAGACGTCTTTTCAGGTCTTGTTCTGAGCTGTATGGACAGCTGTGCCCCACCTGGATCCATTATGGTGGATTAGGACTTGTAATATTACGAGGTTAGGTAGAGGATTTTGACTGTAGGATTCCTAGGCATCCGTCTTTTTGCTGTTCTTGGAATTAATCATTCAGTAATCATCTTCTTCCTTCAGAGTTCTCTGAGCCTCATCAGCTCACCATCGGTCTCAGCTCGGTCATCTCCTTTTGCATCTTCTCAGTCCTTGCAGCCATTTTCCTTGCCAAGAGATTTCTGTCTGTGTCTTGTGCCTATTGTTTGTCACGTCCTGTCCTGTGTCACGGGTGTCTGCACACATTTGGGATGGGGCTGCTCTGCCGTGCTGCACAGCCTGGTGCGATAGGAGAAGTCTTGGAGACTTGGAGTTTGTAATGTGGGGTGTAGTTGGACTCTAGATGGGATTTGTAGATGGACACAGGACATCTGGAGCTCATCAGTTATCCTGCCACAGTGTGACTCTTGTCCTAACTTTTTTTTCAGATTCAGATGGATTAAATGTGTGCCAGAGGGCCCCATCCCGGGTGAGGGGATTGCCCCGAGCCGGTGAGGCCCCATTTGTCTCTGCAGCAGAAGTGTGTATGGTGAGTGTGTTACAGCTCTGTTCTTTGTCTTTCTTTTCAGGATGTCAATCTGGATGCCAGCAGTCAAGGTGAGCAGTGGAGAGAATTGGCTGTTATTGCTCAGCTCTCAAGCACAACAATTTTTCAGCAGATTCATCGTGTCACAAGAGGGATCTGCCCAGTGTCAAGGATGATGTTTGAGATTGAGGCTTCAGGTGAGTTGAGGATGGTGACTGGGAGACGGAGGGTGATCAGGTATCCAGTTTAGGAGTTCTTAGGAGGGGGTTTGCAAGCAGCAGGTTGAGAAAGGGTGTTTATTTGAGGGCACCCCACACAAGGCTGAGAAGCCTAGCAGAGGCATTGCCATGTCTTAGAGCACACAAGGTGATCCACTGCACTCAGAGGAATGCCATTTAACTTTGTCTTTCTGTAACCCAGGTGCCACTCCTAATTAAGGCCACAGCCTTGGAATCAGGATGAAGCTGGAGCCTGAAGGAGCCAGGCACACTCAGGAGAGAGCAAGTAGCTGCCTTGGTGGGATTTGGCCCACATAACTCTGGACTCATACTTTGGTTTTGGTTTTCTTGATTGCAGCTGACCGAGAGGCTCACAGGCCATCACAGAGCCCTCCAAGGCAGACTCATTTCAGGTGCAGCGTGGATTCCCCTCACCGATCATCTAAAAGATAAGTCGGGGGCCGCGGTCTGGAGATGAGACGATGGGAGAGTATCAGGTTGGCAGTTCTTTGGCCAGATTTAAAAATTGGCAGTGGGGAAAGCAATCTTCTCCAAAGGCCTCTTAGGACAGCTAAAGGGAGAGGCTCTACTTTTGATGGCAGCTTTCAGGCGGGCAGTGCAGAACAGCTCCGGTCTGTATCCTGTTGTCCGGTGTGCCGTGTTCCCTAGTGTGTCTTTGGGGTCCCTTTTGCCTTCTCCCCTCGAGACCCTCACCACAAGCATGATGTGTCGTGTTTCATGTCCCCCTGTTTGTCACATTCTGTGTCACGGGTGTGTGCACAGATTTGTGCCAGAGCTGTTCTTCCCTGCCGCATGGCCTGCTGCAATAAGACGAACCATAGGGAGGGGGAATTTGTAATGTTGGCTGTACTTGGGCTCTAGATGCTATTCCTAGATTGACATAAGGTGTTTGCAGCTTGTGAGTTACCCTGGTGGTGTTTGACATATGTTCTAACTTTCTTTCAGGTGCAGATGCATTCCACGTGTGGCAGAGGGTCAGGGTTAGGAGGTGCCAGGCCTTCTTAGGAGCGCGGTGAGTAGCAGAGCGGTGGGGTTTTGGCCAATGCGGTGCCAAGATCAGGCACTGATGTTTGGTTCTCTTTACTCTAGCTGTCTCAGAGACACCAGCCCGGTGCCAGCAGGACCTTCCCGTTTGACAAGGTGAGCTTTCTTTGCACCCGAGACCCGCATCCCCAGCTGTATGAGAGATAAGTAGAGGGCTACGACCCACAGTGGGGATGAAGTCATGGTGCTGTTTCGGGAAATACTGGGTGGAGTTTTTGATTCAGCTTTGGAGGTGGGGGATGTTCATGAGGTGGCCCCTTAGGCCTCATAAAAGCAAAGTCTCACTTTTGATCACAGTGTTGAGGTGTGCAGGGCAGAGCAGTCCCGGTGTGTCTCGTGTCACTTGTCTGTTGTGCATTATGTGTTGTTTGTGTATCCAATGTCTTTTACCTTTGGAGGGCCCTGTCAGTACCCCTGGCATCATTGTTAGCATCTGTGATCTCTGCATTCCCTGGCCCGGCACCCAGGCCATATATGAGTTTCTGATACCTGTCTGAGCTCCCCAGTCAAAAGTTACCTCTTTGGAAGCATCCAGTCAGATTTCTTGTCAGGTCTAGTTCTGAGCTGTATAGACAGCTATGCCCCACCTGGATCCATTGTGGTGGATTAGGACTTGTAATAATATGAGGTTAGGTACAGCATTCTAACCGTAGGATTCCTAGGCATCCATCTTTGCTGTTCTTGGAATTAATCATTCAGTTATCATCTTCGTCCCCCAGGGTTTTCTGAGCCTCATCAGCTCACCATCGGTCTCAGCTCACTCATCTCCTTTTGCATTCTCTCAGTCCTTGCAGCCATTTTCCTTGCCAAGAGATTTCTTTTCCTGTTGTGTCCCCTGTTGTTGTCTGTCCTGTCTGTCCTGTGTCACGGGTGTCTGCACACATTTGGGATGGGTCTGCTCTGCCGTGCTGCACAGCCTGGTGCGATAGGAGAAGTCTTGGAGACTTGGAATGTGTAATGTGGGGTGTAGTTGGACGCTAGATGGGATCTGTGGATGGGCACAGGGCATCTGGAGCTCATCAGTTATCCTACAAGAGTGTGACTCTTGTCCTAACTTTTTTTTCAGATTCAGATGGATTAAATGTGTGCCAGAGGGCCCCATCCCGGGTGAGGGGATTGCCCCAAGCAGGTGAGGCCCCATTTGTCTCTGCAGCAGAAGTGTGTATGGTGAGTGTGTTACAGCTCTGTTCTTTGTCTTTCTTTTCAGGAAGTCAATCTGGATGCCAGCAGTCAAGGTGAGCAGTGGAGAGAATTGGCTGTTATTGCTCAGCTCTCAAGCACAACAATTTTTCAGCAGATTCATCGTGTCACAAGAGGGATTTGCCCAGTGTCAAGGATGATGTTTGAGATTGAGGCTTCAGGTGAGTTGAGGATGGTGCCTGGGAGAGGGAGGGTGATCAGGTATCCAGTTTAGGATTTCTTGGGAGCGGGTTTGCAAGCAGCAGGGTGAGAAAGGGTGTTTATTTGAGGGCCCCCCCACACAAAGCTGTTCAGAAGCCTAGCAGAGGCATTCCCATGGCTTACAGCATACAAGGTGATCCACTGCACTCAGAGGAATGCCATTTAACTTTGTCTTTCTGTAACCCAGGTGCCACTCCTAATGAAGGCCACAGCCTTGGAATCAGGATGAAGCTGGAGCCTGAAGGAGCCAGGCACACTCAGGAGAGGGCAAGTAGCTGACTTGCAGGGATTTGGCCCACATAACTCTGGACTCATACTTTGGTTTTGGTTTTCTTGATTGCAGCTGACCGAGAGGCTCACAGGCCATCACAGAGCCCTCCAAGGCAGACTCATTTCAGGTGCAGCGTGGATTCCCCTCACCGATCATCCAAAAGATAAGTCGGGGGCCACGGTCTGGAGATGGTGGAGTAGCAGATTGGGAGTTCTTGGGACAGGTTCAAAAATGAGCAGAGGGGAAAGCAATCTTCTCCAAAGGCCTCTTAGGACAGCTAAAGGGAGAGGCTCTACTTTTGATGGCAGCTTTCAGGCGGGCAGTGCAGAACAGCTCCGGTCTGTATCCTGTTGTCCGGTGTGCCGTGCTCCCTGGTGTGTCTTTGGGGTCCCTTTTGCCTTTTCCCCTCGAGGCCCTCACCACAAGCATGATGTGTCGTGTTTCATGTCCCCCCTGTTTGTCACTTTCTGTGTCACGGGTGTGTGCACACATTTTTTGCCGGAGCTGTTCTGCCCTGCCGCATGGCCTGCTGCAATAGGACAAGCCTTGGGGAGTTGAAATTTGTAATGTGGGCTGTACTTGGGCTCTAGATGTTGTTCCTAGATTGACATATGGTGTTTGCAGCTTGTGAGTTATCCTGGTGATGTTTGACATGTGTTCTAACTTTCTTTCAGGTGCAGATGCATTCCACGTGTGGCAGAGGGTCAGGGTCAGGAGGTGCCGGGCCTTCTTAGGAGCGCGGTGAGTAGCAGAGTGGTGGGGTTTTGGCCGATGCGGTGCCAAGTTCAGGCACTGATGTTTGGTTCTCTTTAATCTAGCTGTCTGAGAGACACCAGCCCGGTGCCAGCAGGACCTTCCCATCTGATGAGGTGGCCTTTCTTTGCACCTGACAGGGACCAGCATCCCCAGCTGTATGAGAGATAAGTAGAGGGCCGTGACCCACAGAGGGGCTGAAAGCACGGTGCTGGTTTGGGGATTACAGGGAGGGGGTTTTGAGTCCAGTTTGGAGGTGGGGGGGTGTTAATGAAGTGGCCCCTTAGGCCCCATAGAAGCCAAGTCTCACTTTTGATCACAGTGCTGAGGTGTGCAGCAGGGCAGAGCAGTCCCGGTGTGTCTCGTGTCACTTGTCTGTTGTGAATTGTGTGTTGTTTGTGTATCCCATGTCTTTTACCTTAGGGGTGCCTGTCATTAATCTTGGCATCATTGTTAGCATCTGTGATCTCTGCATTCCCTGGCCTGGCACCCAGGCCACAGAACTTTTGACTGGGGAGCTCAGACAGGCGTCAGACTCTCTTCTCTCTTTGGAAGCATCGCATCTGATGTCTTGTCAGGTCTTGGTCTGGGCTGTATGGACAGCTATGCCCCCACCTGGATCCATTTTGGTGGATTAGGACTTGGCGTAATATGAGGTTAGGTAGAGGATTCTGACCGTAGGATTCCTAGGCATCCATCTTTGCAGTTCTTAGAAGAAATCATTCAGTTATCATCTTCTTCCTTCGGGGTTCTCTGAGCCTCATCAGCTCACCATCAGTTTGAACTCGGTCATCTCCTTTTGCATTCTCTCAGTCCTTGCAGCCATTTTCCTTGCCTAGAATTTTCTGTCTGTGTTGTGTCCCCGTTGTCTGTCCTGTCCTGTCCATCCTGTGTCACGGCTGTCAGCACACATTTGTGCCCGAGCTGCTCTGCCCTGCCGCATAGCCTGGTGCAATAGGAGAGGGCCCGGGGATTTGTAATGTGCAGTGTGGGGTGTAGTTGGACTCCAGATGGGATTTGTAGATGGACACAGGATATCTGGAGCTCTTCAGTTATCATTGAACCGTCTGACTGTTGTCCTAACTTTTTTTTCAGATGCACCTCCTCAGATGACTGCAGTAGTTGTGTAGGTTCCTTCTTCTGAAAGGGAATAGGGCACAAGAATTCATCTTCCAGAGAATTTTTGCAAGTCCTGGCTTGTATTGTATCTGCCTATGGTGGCTTATGTTCTATGTACCTATACATCTGTCTTCTATTGGATTTTGGGTAGAAAATTTATCAGTCCAGAGAGGAGACAAGTCCTAGCTGTCAGATAGCCACTCGTTGACCCTTCCTGTCGTCTCACAGGTCCCCGAGGCTGCTGATTTCCCCAGGATCTGCCATTTTACCTCAAGGAGCGGCAGCCAGAAGATGTGTCACAGCACGTTCTTCAGCATCTCGAGTAAGGGCCGCAGTGAGCATTTAAGTGGAAAGATTGTGTGAGCGTGTGTGAGAGCACGTGGCTGTGTCTGTCTGTGTCTGCTCGTCTCTGCGTGTGTGAGTGCATGCTGACTGGATTTAACCTTGTGTGTGTGACTTTTGCTTTCCAGGTTTTGCGACTCCTTGTTAAATTTAGAATAAAAAATCCCCAGCCGGGTTGTATTGCATGAACTGACATGATATGTACCGATTTTGGCTTAAAACCCAGAAAACCAGACGAAGATGAGCAGGAAAAAACCAGAAAAAAACCACATGATGGACAAGAAAAAAACCCAGAAAAAGCCCAGGATGGGCAAGAAAGCAACGAGAAAAAAACCCCAGAAAATAATCCCAGATGGGCAAGAAAAAAACGTAGAAAAACCCCAGAAAATCACCCAAGATGGGCAAGAAAAAAACCCAGAAAAAAACCCCCAAAAAAAAACTCTGAGATGGGCAAGAAAAAAACCAGAAAAAAGTCTGAAGATGGGCAAGAAAAAACCCCCAAGATGGACAAGAAATAACCCAGAAAAAAATTCGAAGAAGGGCAAGAAAAGACCCAGAAAACACCCAGAAAAAAATCGCAACCCAAGTATAAATATAGAAATGTTTGTCAAGTATATGCAAATATATAAAGAAATGTTAAATTATTTGAAATATAAAATAACATAAATATAACATTTATACAGTATTACTTGTGTTATGGATCATATTGATTTTTATTTATTTCCTATAATACACTACAATATTTATATCAATTTTACATCTATCATATCTATCATTTGTTATATGTTATACCAGATTGATATACTCTAGGTTTTTTTAAGTAGTTTAAAATAAAGGGGATTTTTTTTTTTTATTTGGCAAAAGCAGGTGTTTTAGTATAAACATTATAAATACAAATAATATAAAGGTAGAAATCTAAGAATAGAAATAGATCATAAATAGCTGAAGGTTAATATAAAAATTAAAAATGTAAGAAAAAATAAGTTGTAGCAGTAGATATGGTACATAATTAGGAAAATAATTTATCTCTTATTTGAATAGGATACATGTTATACATAATGATTAATATAATACTTAAGTATAAACTGCAAATATAAATGTGAATATAGTCATGAGCGCTATAAATATAAAAATATTTCAATGTAGTTTAAAAGAATAGAGCTTTTTTGTATTTATTTAGTTAGGATGGGATTTGTATTTTAAATAGTGAAAGCATGATAGAAATGTAATTTTAGACATAGAAATATGCAATCAATGTGGAAAGATATTTATAAAAGCACAAAATATAAGTAAATATAAATAATAGAAATAGAATAATGTTATATAAATTACATGCTACATCAATGTCCACTATAGCTATGCATGTGAATATAAATACGAAAAATGGAAATAAAAAATTTATTTAAACATGGCTTTAAAGCAAGGGGCCTTGTTTGATTCTGGTGGGGTAAGAGGCAGGTTTTTGGCATTTATTTCAGAGCAGTTTTTGGCGGGGGTCGCCCCTGTTCTTTTTTGCCGCCTTCGCTGCCCGCAGCCCCGAGGCGCGCTGCGCCCCCGGCTGGGGCGGGCGGCAGTGCTGCCGCCTTGTGGGCAGAGCGCGGTACTGCAGCCCTGCACCGAGAGGCCGCCACCTTGGGAGTGGCGCGTCGCGGATGTCGCGGACTTTTGGTTGACCTTCTCAACAGGGCGGCGAAAAGGGCGGGGAAGTGGAGGACCGGGGTGGGTGTCAGTGGACTGCCTGCATGGAATACCGACCCCGGCGCGGCCCCGGTGGTATTTTCTGTGACGTTTCAAGTGTACCCGACACATGCTGTGGTCTCAGCGGCGCCGCGGGCGGGCGTATTTCGGCGGGTTTGTGACAGGCATGTGGGGAAACGCCTCGCTGTGCCGGGGTCCTCTGACAGCCGCTTTCCCGCCCTGAGGGAGCCGAGCCGGGCCGAATAGTTCCGAAGAGCCGAAGAGCCGAGTGTGGGCGAAAACAGCCGAGTTTCCCCGAAGAGCCGAGTGTGGCCGAAAATAGCCGAGTTTCACCGAAGAGCCGAGTGTGGCCGAACACAGCCGACTTGAGACGAAGAGCCGAGTGTAGCCGAACACAGCCGACTTGAGACGAAGAGCCGATGATAGCCGAGTGTAACCGATAGCCGACTGTAGCCGACATTGGCCGCATTTAGACAAAGAGCCGAATATGACCGACTTTAGCCCAACCGGGCCGAGTTCAGCCGAAGAGCCGGAAAAGCCGAATTTAGACGAAAAGCCGAACCGAAACGATTTTAGACCTAAGCCGAACCAAGCCTAATTTAGCCGAGTTTATTTAAACAGAACCGAACGACGCCGCAGCACTCTGCCTGCAGAGCGCCGGTGCAGACGGCAGGGGGCGGTGTATAAAGCGAGTATAAAATATCAACTGTATATAAGAAGGAATAAAAAGCTCTGTGTCATGTGCAGCAGTAGAAAATTTCAGGCTCCCAGGGAATAAATAGTTTTCTTTCAATCATTATAGTTTTGGGTTTTTTTTTACTCCCAGGTAGCCAGAAAGTTACTACTGCTGCTTTTTGATTCTAAAGCTAGGAAGGAAAACCAAGATTACAAATACAAGAAAAAGAAAGGGAAAGGGAAAGGGAAGGGGAAAAAAAGGAAAGGAAAGGAAAGGAAAGGAAAGGAAAGGAAAGGAAAGGAAAGGAAAGGAAAGAAAGCAGGAGAGCAGAAGGGAAGGGAAGGGAAAGGGGTGAAAACCAGCGTTAAAAAAAGAAAAAGAGTTGGAGGGGAAAAGAGAGGGCATTCGGGAGGAGCGGTCCTGCCTCAGGTCCTTCCCCGCCCTGGGGCGAAGGACCCGTTTGATGCCCGGGAGGGACTGCAGCTCCCGGTGGCGGGGGACGGAGCCGTGGCTGTCAGCCCGAGACTACAACTCCCGGCAGGCCCTGCTGCCGGCGCGGCGTGTGACGCAACGGCTATCGCGGCACATGAGTGGCTACCAGCCCGAGACTCCAACTCCCGGCAGGCCCTGCTGCCGGCGCGACGTGTGCCGCAACGGCCGACGCTGCCCGGCATTTTTCTCTAAATCGGCAGTAAATACAGCTGAGTAAAATTAGCTTGGTTTTCTTCCTTCTTTTTTAACTGAATTGTTTTTATTAAAAATACTATTTGAATATGTAGAAAAAGTGGGGATGTCCTGTACTATATCCTAGCTTTTCTTGTTTATAGGGTGCTCAGAAAACATGCGTCCCTTAGAGTCCCTCAGAAAGGTTCTCAGTGCGATCTCTACCAAGGTATGTATTTACTAATAAGTGATCCCTTTAGATATTTGCCTGTGTACCTTTTCCTGTAATTCAGAGCTTGCGTTCTGTGGGTTTTATGATAAACCTGTAAAATATGTAAGAATGCTTTTGCAAGTCTGAATCGTTGAAGGCAGCAGTAAGTGGATTTAGAGCCTGTTCTTGACCAGACAACGGGAAAAAGTGTGACTTTGATGCTGAACTTGTTTTTTTCATTTTTCATTTGACTTGTCTGGAATGATTTAGGAATAGAGAGAGCTAGAAAAAGAGAGAAATAGAATTGGTTATTGAGCACTCCTCAAATGCTCACCACGATTCAGTGTAGAGCCGAAGTGAAGGGTGATGGAACAGAGCTCTGTGCTTTAGAAGGAAATAAATTTAAACCTGACCTCCGCACAGAGTCTCACTAACTTCTTTTGTTTTAAAATACAAAATATGATTAGGAAGTGTTGGAAGTTAGTGTTTTGGGAAAGAAACGGCAGTTCCACAGAACATTCCATTTAACAGAGGCTCTAGGAAGGATTCATGTTGTAACTGCTGTCACTGCAATTAGTTGGTGGTTCAGCCTTGAAATGTGCACTTGCCCTTCTATAAAGCACTGTTTTGTTTGCCTTTCAGTGCTATGAGTCTTGATAAATTGGAGAAGAGCCCAAGAGAAATTTTTCATCCCTTGATATAAAAGGTAGGAAGTGACTTTTTTTGGTTTGGTTCTTTTTCTTTATTATTTCCTGGAAATAAAAGTAATTAAGTATAGGTACTACTGGTTTGTTTCTTCCAGTAGCAGATGATAACAATAGCAGTAGTAATAGTAAAAATAATAATAGAAATAATAATAATAGCAATGTAATACTACCTAAACTGTCTTTATCCATTGAACTGGCCATTTCAAATCAAAACTTCTAAACACAAATCAAACCATCATCCTCGTAGAATCTTTCACAGCAGTGGGCTATAGATCCTGGTTTTGTTGACAGGATTTATTGGTTCTGGAATAGCAAGAGGGAAGTACAAGCCTAACTACTTCTAGCTCACAGACCCATCCAGTGAATACTGCTTTGTGTTTTGGTGGGCTTGTGATGACTTTGAAATCAATTGCTCATTCCAGTAAAAAAAATTAATGTTTTTTTGAACCTGACAGCAGAAATAACTTTAGGCACCAACTTAATAATAACAGATCACCAATTTAAGTTCATAATTTTATGCTGTACTATCAAAGTTTAAAGGTAAATTTTTACTTATTAGGAGATGGTATAAAGTGTATGTTCCAATGTGTTGGATGTATGCAAAGGTACATACGTACCCGAAAGTCCTTAGAGGAAACAAATTTTTACGTCTGCTGTTTGATTGTTTATCATACAATATTTGGTTTTATTTCCCAGGGATCGGTGAATTTTAACTTTGGAGTCCTCTGTGCTAAGGATGCTCAGCCTACAGATGATGAAATGTTCAGTAATGGTGAGTTTTTCACCTTCTCTTTAATTGCTATGCTGATCTGAATAAGAAAAAAACAAAAGCAAGAGAAAAAAAAAGGATGGTTTATTATTTTTTACGCTGTTATGTTTGTTTCCTCAGTATTTGCTGCAGCTCTGCGAACCCAAGCTTTGGGTTCCTTCTGTCCCACTGGGAGTTGCCCAGTTTGGTTGCATCTGGTGAAATTCACCCTGAGACCTTACAGAGCTAGCTCAAACTACGTGAGAGCCATTTGCAGTTCTCTCCAGACACCTGGAGAATGGGTGATGTTTCTGAGGGTCTGGCAAGTATACTTGTATCAAAACTCAGTCTGTGAAATTTCTGGGGAAAACCCTTCTGTGTCCTGAAGGGTTCAAACTCTGGTGAGGATCCAGTTATCAGGTGCTCACCTGGATGGTTCCAGCTCTTAAAGTGAACACTTGTACTCTTACCCTGTAGTTTACATCTATTGTATTTTTGTTATTTTGCAAGATTTTACGGCTTTGCAAAATATTGTGCATTTCACTCTTTGGAACCTCTCAGATCGTTCTTTGGTGCAGCACCACCTCATGGGACACTTGGCTGCCGTCCTGAAGGGGTTGGTCGCTAGAATTGTAAATCCTGGAGAGTTTGTAAGTCTTCTGTCCCCAGGGAGGTACCATGCTTTGTTTACTTTTGTTCTGTTTGTTAGGCGTTGCTTCTCATTGGAAGTATGAATTTCAAACTACCCTGTTCTTATTTTAACTGTTTTCCTGGTTCTCTCCCTACGGCAGGGAAAGACTCTCGTATCCTTGTCGTCGGGCTCGGTGCTGTCCAAGAAGATGCAGAGACTAAAAAAATCATAAGAAGCAAAATATGACTGCAGGGAAAACAAGCTGGAGAGAACAAAAGGTGATATTGTTATCCTTACCCTGTATTAGAAACATCCGCTGTGCTTTGATGCTGGCAGCTGCCAGGGGCTTGTTAGCTCTTTGTAGGCAGGTGTAGGTGTTCACTTGTAGGTTTTTTCTCTGGACAAGTCAATTCAAACTTTGCTAAGCTTATATTTGCAAATTACTCTCTAGCACAGTCCAGCATGACATTTTTGAATGTTGTAAAAATACCATGTTACTTGGAAATTGCTAATGATGAGAAGCTTTAGGGAAAAATAAGATGTCAGGGTTGGGAGATGTGAGAAGAATTTTGAGGGGATGTTAGACTGAAATAAAGCACACTTGAAGCTGGACTGGCACGCTGGCAGATCCCCTATTAAACAGTAGTGCTGAGATTAGCCTGGGGGTTGCCCGTTGTTTCTGTAGAAATCAATGTTTTCTGGTCTTCAGAGGTAAGCTGCTTTGAAAAGCTGGAAGGCACAGCATAGTGACAATCCGTGTGCTTCGCATTAAAAATAGATTTCAGAAGGGTCCTAGGCTTTTGTCTTTTCCTAGAAGTCGATGTAATCCTATTGAGGAGTTTTTAATTCTGTGCTGCCATGTCATCGATCAGGGCCCTGTCATACTAATCATCATACAGATGCAAAACAAAAAATCAGACCCTGTCCCGACCACTTAGAGCCCAGAACACGATTTCCTCAGGCTGCCGTTTGTGTGCCATCGGTACTCACCATGGAAGCGAGCTGGGGATTGTTGCACCCGTTGGGAACAAACCGCTTCTCGTCACACAGAAATGGAATTGGGACGACGCCTCAGCCAGCCTCTCTCTCCTGAATCTGCAGCAGAGCAGTTCCAGTCCATGCGGGCAATCCAGTTCCTGACGATCTGAGCGCACGGAGCAGCGCTCAGCTGCTGTGGGGGGCTCAGGGAGGGCAGAGTGTGCATTGTCATCTTCCTGAACCTACAGACGCGAATCAAAGTGAGAAGCCACAGGGTGGAAATCAGTCGCATATATGCTAAATAAAACTTGCAGGTTTTTTTTAAGAATTGTTTTTGCTTGTTCTTTGTTGTGCTTCTGTGCTTAGAAAACCTCCCTTTACAATCAGTTCAATTCATCAATTGAACCTTTGTTTGCAGACTCTCACTGAGCAGAATTTGTTGCAGACTCAGTGCACGCTGTGCAGGCCTCCCGGGAGTGTGAGGAGCTCATGTGCGCTACTTTTTGCTTTAGGACGCTCTGAGGTATTTATTCCTTTTGGGATACATGATGAGAATTCCCAAGAGAGGTAGTTATAAGGTATGACATCGGGAAAAAGCCTGTGTGGTTGGAATGTTGTTGCTGTCAAAAGTTAATTTTTTCTTAGCCAGTAGTTAGCTTTTTGCTTTATTTTTGTGGTATCAATATTTTATTGTTTAAAAAATTCCTTCAAAATAACTTCAGTGGTCGCCCACCAGTACCTTGTTCAGATTTGCCTATTTGCTTGTAGCTGAAATGTTCACATCTTGTTTATCATTCTATTTAAGAAACTGCTGCCCAGCCAACTAATAACTGAATATCCATCTGTCTAGGACACGGGGAGAGGATTTAGGTAATGTCTTTATTTCCAGAAAAAAGTTCCAGTGTAGTTTCTAAATAGAGGAGAAGGGGGTGAAGACTCGGGGCTCTGATGCCGTTGGGGCACCCCAAGGTCCCCAGGAGAGGGGGCCCCACTGCGGTGCAGGAGCAGGTGTGTTCTCATGTAATATTGAACAAATTATAAATATAAATATGAAAATTATAAACATGAAAATATTTTTAAAATACTTAAATAAAGCGGGTTTTCTTTATTGGTCAATAGGCAGTGTTTTGATTGTAAAAATTATAAATGCAAATAATATAAAGGTAGAAATCTAAGTTTAGAAATATATAATAAATACATACAGATAAATATAAAAATTTAAAATATCAGAAAAAATTAGTTGTAGCAGTAGATATTATACATAATTTAAATAATAATTTAAATCTATTTTAAAATTTTATATATATAATATATCATTATTAATGTAATACATCCAAAGAAACGATAAATTAAAATATGAATGTATAATTATACAAAGTATAAATAAAAAATATTGCAGTATCCTTTAAAAGAAGGGTTTTTTTATTTATTTGGTTAGAGACGGGGTTTTTATTTGGAATAATGGAAGTATTATAGAAGTATAAAATTAAATATAGAAATATACAGTCAATATAGAAAGATATTTGTAAAAACACGAGCGAACGACGCCTCCTTCGGCCGAACCAAGGCGAGACCGGCGGAACCTGACGGCCTCGAGCGAACCGAGGCCAGGCTTGCGAGGCTGCCTGAACGGAGCCGAGCTCAGCCGAACCGAGCCCGCTGCTCTCGTGCGCGCTAATTAGCGCGAGTGCGGTCACAGCCCAATGACCTCCTGTGCCACGCCGCGCTCCCGATCGTGTCCGTGCGATGGCCGGGCCGCCCGCGGGACGCGGCAGCAGGAGAGCCCCGAGCCGGGCGAGTTTAACGTGAGGCGGCGCCGCTTGCCCGCCGTCAGGGAGCCGAGCCGAAGCGAGCTCAGCCGAACGCGGAGAGAGCGGCTCCGAGTTGGGCCGAAGCGAGCCGAGCCGCGCCGAGGGCAGAGAGCGGCTCCGAGTTCGGCCGAAGAGAGCCGAGGCGCGCCGAGCGCACTGATCGGCTCCGAGTTCGGCCGAAGCGAGCCGAGCCGCGCCGGGCGCACTGATCGGCTCCGAGTTCGGCCGAAGCGAGCCGAGCCGCGCCGGGCGCAGAGAGCGGCTCCGAGTTCGGCCGAAGCGAGCCGAGCCGCGCCGGGCGCACAGAGAGGCTCCGAGTTCGGCCGAAGCGAGCCGAGGCGCGCCGAGCGCAGAGAGCGGCTCCGAGTTCGGCCGAAGCGAGCCGAGCCGCGCCGGGCGCACTGATCGGCTCCGAGTTCGGCCGAAGCGAGCCGAGCCGCGCCGGGCGCACAGAGAGGCTCCGAGTTCGGCCGAAGCGAGCCGAGCCGCGCCGGGCGCAGAGAGCGGCTCCGAGTTCGGCCGAAGCGAGCCGAGCCGCGCCGGGCGCAGAGAGCGGCTCCGAGTTCGGCCGAAGCGAGCCGAGCCGCGCCGAGCGCAGAGAGCGGCTCCGAGTTCGGCCGAAGCGAGCCGAGCCGCGCCGAGCGCAGAGAGCGGCTCCGAGTTCGGCCGAAGCGAGCCGAGCCGCGCCGGGCGCACTGATCGGCTCCGAGTTCGGCAAAAGCGAGCCGAGCCGCGCCGGGCGCACAGAGAGCGGCTCCGAGTTCGGCCGAAGCGAGCCGAGCCGCGCCGAGCGCAGAGAGCGGCTCCGAGTTCGGCCGAAGCGAGCCGAGCCGCGCCGGGCGCACAGAGAGCGGCTCCGAGTTCGGCCGAAGCGAGCCGAGGCGCGCCGGGCGCAGAGAGCGGCTCCGAGTTCGGCCGAAGCGAGCCGAGCCGTGCCGAAGGGTCGAGTCCAGCCGAATGCAGATGACAATGGCCGAGTTTAGCCGATTAGAGCCGAGTTTAGCCGAGCAGCTGTGAGCCTTGCACGCTTGAGGTGAGCGTGCATCGTTGCCGGCCTGGGATTGAGTGAAATGCACTAAGGAAACCAGCTCTGGGGAGGGAGGCAGGGAAATCCTCTCTTAACGTTTACCAATTCGTCCGTCAAACTCATCACGGCAGGACAGAGTGAAGACTGAAAGTGTAAGAAGATGTGGAGGGAAACAGAGAATCTGGCAGGAGCATCGAACGCACAAGTGCACGAATTTTGCTTTTTGCTTGGATGTAAACTCAGAAGTTGTAAGGAATTTGGGAAGGAGAAGGGACATTTCAGAAGGAGAAGAAGTTGTTGTTGGAGTCTTGGCAAAAGCTTTAAAAAAAAAAAAAAAGTGGTTTCTTTTTTCTTCACTATTATATTCTTTGGTGGTATATGGTGTGCTGTTTTATTTCTTGGTGTTATTAGCTCTGTGTAAATTGTTTATTGAGTCAAGCTAACTTTGCATGGGTTGTTTTGTATTTGAGGTAGGATCAATTTCAAGAGGTTTCTTTCACAGACTTCTGATAGGTATTACTGGGATTTTGGTTTTGTTTACTGTATGCATAAACATAGAGATTTGGTAGGGCCAGCTGGGCTGCTGGAGTTTTGGGTGTGAATTTATTAGATGGCTTTTGGTAAACACAGAATAATTATGTAAGGTAACAGCAAATTACCCAATTACCCAATTGATCTAGCTATGTAACCTTACCACAAAGTTTTATATCTTGCCAGTTTTCTGTTCTTCTGCTCCAAGTAGTTGTTGCAAAAAAAGAAAGCACTGTTACTTTTCTGAAAAGTTTTCTTCTATAACAAGCCCTTTACTGCCCTTGAACGTGAGTCAGAGGAGCCAAACAGCTGTAGCTGCTCTGAGGGCTTGGTGGGATTCGCCCCCTCCCTTTTCCCGGGTGGCATGGGAACGAGAGGCGGGCACAATCAGGGGTATATTAACCCCAGCCGTGGCTGAGGGGCTTCATTCCCTCTCTGGGATGTGCTGGGGTAAGAGCTCTCCTCATTTCAGTGAAGAGGCTTTTTCAGCCCGTCTCAGCATCTTTTCAGCAGGTGTTTCTGGGCATCTAAAGCACAGAGGCTTGGAAGATTCTGTGAAGAAAACAGCATGGAATACAGGGAGTATTTAGGTTTGTGATTTTGGGTTTTGTGTTTAGGAGTGGTAAGGTGCTTTTGTAATTTTTAGTTTTGCTCTGGTTGTTTTTTTGGTTGGATTTCTTTTGGTGGAATTTTTGGTTTTTTTTGGTTTTCATTTTGGGGTTTTTAGTTGGTTTTTGTGGGGGTTTTGGATTTTTTGATGTTTTCTGTGGTTTTTTTGTTTCTGTGGGGAGTTAGGTGTTTTGGGATTTATTGTTTGTGTGGGTTTTGTTTGTTTGGTTTTTTTTCTTTGTTTGTTTTTGGGATTGGTTTTGTTGGGTTTTTTTTGTTTTGTTTTTTTTTTTAATTGAGGAGTGCAACTCCCTGAGATTCCAAGCTGTGTCAAGCACAACATTTTATTCAGCAGATTGATCATGTCACAAGAGGGATCCGCCCAAGGTCCAAGATGATGTTTGAGATTGAGGCTTCAGGTGAGTTGAGGATTGTGATTGGGAGAGGGAGGGTGAGCAGTTAGGAGTTCTTGGGAGGGAGTTTGCAGGCAGCAGGGTGAGAAAGGGTCTTTATTTGTTTATTTGAGGCCTCCCCCACACAAGGCTTCTCAGAAGCCTAGCAGAGGCATTCCCATGTCTTACAGCACACAAGGTCATCCACTGCACTCAGGGGAATGCCATTTAACTTTGCCTTTCTCTAACCCAGGTGCCACTCCTAATGAAGGCCTTGGAATCATGATGAAGCTGGAGCCTGAAGGAGCCAGGCACACTCAGGAGAGGGCAAGTAGCTGCCTTGGTGGGATTTGGCCCACATAACTCTGGACTCATACTTTGGTTTTGGTTTTCTTTATTGTAGCTCACCGAGAGGCTCACAGGCCATCACGAGGCCCTCCGAGGCAGACTCATTTCAGGTGCAGCGTGGATTCCCATCACCGATCATCCAAAAGATAAGTCGAGGGCCTTGGCCTGGAGATGAGAGAATAGTGGGTTGGGAGTTCTTGGGGCAGATTTGAAAATTGGCAGCCGGAAAACCAATCTTCTCCAAGGGCCTCTTAGGACAGCTAAAGGGAGAGGCTCTCCTTTTGATGGCAGCTTTCAGGCGGGCAGTGCAGAACAGCTCCGGTCTGTGTTGTGTTGTCCAGTGTTCTGTGTTCCCTAGTGTGTCTTTGGGGTCCCTTTTGCCTTCTCCCCTCGAGACCCTCACCACAAGCATGATGTGTCGTGTTTCATGTCCCCCCTGTTTGCCACGTTCTGTGTCACGGGTGTGTGCACGCATTTTTTGCCAGAGCTGTTCTGCCCTGCCGCATGGCCTCCTGCAGTAGGACGAACCATAGGGAGGGGGAATTTGTAATGTTGGCTGTACTTGGGCTCTAGATGTTGTTCCTAGATTGACATAAGATGTTTGCAGCTTGTGAGTAACCCTGGTGGTGTTTGACATATGTTCTAACTTTCTTTCAGGTGCAGATGCATTCCACGTGTGGCAGAGGGTCAGGGTTAGGAGGTGCCGGGCCTTCTTAGGAGCGCGGTGAGTAGCAGAGCGGTGGGGTTTTGGCCAATGCGGTGCCAAGATCAGGCCCTGATGTTTGGTTCTCTTTAATCTAGCTGTCTGAGAGACCCCAGCCCGGTGCCAGCAGGACCTTCCCAGCTGACGAGGTGGCCTTTCTTTGCACCTGACACAGACTGGCATCCCCAGATGTCTGAGAGATAAGTAGAGGGCTGCGACCCACAGTGGGGATGAAGGCATGGTGCTTGTTTGGGAATTCCTGGGAGGGGTTTTTGAGTCCAGTTTGGAGCGGGGGGTGTTCATTAAACGGCTCGTTAGGCCCCATGAAAGCCAAGTCTCACTTTTGATCACAGTGCTGAGGTGTGCAGGGCAGAGCAGTCCCCGTGTGCATCGTGTCACTTGTCTGTTGTGCATTGTGTGTTGTTTTGTGTATCTCCTGTCTTCTACCTTAGGCCTTTGAGGGCCCTGTCAGTACCCCTGGCATCACTGTTAGTATCTGTAATCTCTGCATTCCCTGGTCTGGCACCCGGGCCACAGAGCTTTTGACTCGCGAGCTCAGACAGGCATCAGACTCTCTTCTCTCTTTGGAAGCATCCAGTCAGACGTCTTTTCAGGTCTTGTTCTGAGCTGTATGGACAGCTGTGCCCCACCTGGATCCATTATGGTGGATTAGGACTTGTAATATTACGAGGTTAGGTAGAGGATTTTGACTGTAGGATTCCTAGGCATCCGTCTTTTTGCTGTTCTTGGAATTAATCATTCAGTAATCATCTTCTTCCTTCAGAGTTCTCTGAGCCTCATCAGCTCACCATCGGTCTCAGCTCGGTCATCTCCTTTTGCATCTTCTCAGTCCTTGCAGCCATTTTCCTTGCCAAGAGATTTCTGTCTGTGTCTTGTGCCTATTGTTTGTCACGTCCTGTCCTGTGTCACGGGTGTCTGCACACATTTGGGATGGGGCTGCTCTGCCGTGCTGCACAGCCTGGTGCGATAGGAGAAGTCTTGGAGACTTGGAGTTTGTAATGTGGGGTGTAGCTGGACTCTAGATGGGATTTGTAGATGGACACAGGACATCTGGAGCTCATCAGTTATCCTGCCACAGTGTGACTCTTGTCCTAACTTTTTTTTCAGATTCAGATGGATTAAATGTGTGCCAGAGGGCCCCATCCCGGGTGAGGGGATTGCCCCGAGCCGGTGAGGCCCCATTTGTCTCTGCAGCAGAAGTGTGTATGGTGAGTGTGTTACAGCTCTGTTCTTTGTCTTTCTTTTCAGGATGTCAATCTGGATGCCAGCAGTCAAGGTGAGCAGTGGAGAGAATTGGCTGTTATTGCTCAGCTCTCAAGCACAACAATTTTTCAGCAGATTCGTCGTGTCACAAGAGGGATCTGCCCAGTGTCAAGGATGATGTTTGAGATTGAGGCTTCAGGTGAGTTGAGGATGGTGCCTGGGAGAGGGAGGGTGATCAGGTATCCAGTTTAGGAGTTCTTAGGAGGGGGTTTGCAAGCAGCAGGTTGAGAAAGGGTGTTTATTTGAGGGCACCCCACACAAGGCTGAGAAGCCTAGCAGAGGCATTGCCATGTCTCAGAGCACACAAGGTGATCCACTGCACTCAGAGGAATGCCATTTAACTTTGTCTTTCTGTAACCCAGGTGCCACTGCTAATAAAGGCCACAGCCTTGGAATCAGGATGAAGCTGGAGCCTGAAGGAGCCAGGCACACTCAGGAGAGAGCAAGTAGCTGCCTTGGTGGGATTTGGCCCACATAACTCTGGACTCATACTTTGGTTTTGGTTTTCTTGATTGCAGCTGACCGAGAGGCTCACAGGCCATCACAGAGCCCTCCAAGGCAGACTCATTTCAGGTGCAGCGTGGATTCCCCTCACCGATCATCTAAAAGATAAGTCGGGGGCCGCGGTCTGGAGATGAGACGATGGGAGAGTATCAGGTTGGCAGTTCTTTGGCCAGATTTAAAAATTGGCAGTGGGGAAAGCAATCTTCTCCAAAGGCCTCTTAGGACAGCTAAAGGGAGAGGCTCTACTTTTGATGGCAGCTTTCAGGCGGGCAGTGCAGAACAGCTCCGGTCTGTATCCTGTTGTCCGGTGTGCCGTGTTCCCTAGTGTGTCTTTGGGGTCCCTTTTGCCTTCTCCCCTCGAGACCCTCACCACAAGCATGATGTGTCGTGTTTCATGTCCCCCTGTTTGTCACATTCTGTGTCACGGGTGTGTGCACAGATTTGTGCCAGAGCTGTTCTTCCCTGCCGCATGGCCTGCTGCAATAAGACGAACCATAGGGAGGGGGAATTTGTAATGTTGGCTGTACTTGGGCTCTAGATGCTATTCCTAGATTGACATAAGGTGTTTGCAGCTTGTGAGTTATCCTGGTGGTGTTTGACATATGTTCTAACTTTCTTTCAGGTGCAGATGCATTCCACGTGTGGCAGAGGGTCAGGGTCAGGAGGTGCCAGGCCTTCTTAGGAGCGCGGTGAGTAGCAGAGCGGTGGGGTTTTGGCCAATGCGGTGCCAAGATCAGGCACTGATGTTTGGTTCTCTTTACTCTAGCTGTCTCAGAGACACCAGCCCGGTGCCAGCAGGACCTTCCCGTTTGACAAGGTGAGCTTTCTTTGCACCCGAGACCCGCATCCCCAGCTGTATGAGAGATAAGTAGAGGGCTACGACCCACAGTGGGGATGAAGTCATGGTGCTGTTTCGGGAAATACGGGGTGGAGTTTTTGATTCAGCTTTGGCGGTGGGGGATGTTCATGAGGTGGCCCCTTAGGCCTCATAAAAGCCAAGTCTCACTTTTGATCACAGTGTTGAGGTGTGCAGGGCAGAGCAGTCCCGGTGTGTCTCGTGTCACTTGTCTGTTGTGCATTATGTGTTGTTTGTGTATCCCATGTCTTTTACCTTTGGAGGGCCCTGTCAGTACCCCTGGCATCATTGTTAGCATCTCTGATCTCTGCATTCCCTGGCCCGGCACCCAGGCCATATATGAGTTTCTGATAGCTGTCTGAGCTCCCCAGTCAAAAGTTACCTCTTTGGAAGCATCCAGTCAGATTTCTTGTCAGGTCTAGTTCTGAGCTGTATGGACAGCTATGCCCCACCTGGATCCATTGTGGTGGATTAGGACTTGTAATAATATGAGGTTAGGTACAGCATTCTGACCGTAGGATTCCTAGGCATCCATCTTTGCTGTTCTTGGAATTAATCATTCAGTTATCATCTTCGTCCCCCAGGGTTTTCTGAGCCTCATCAGCTCACCATCGGTCTCAGCTCACTCATCTCCTTTTGCATTCTCTCAGTCCTTGCAGCCATTTTCCTTGCCAAGAGATTTCTTTTCCTGTTGTGTCCCCTGTTGTTGTCTGTCCTGTCTGTCCTGTGTCACGGGTGTCAGCACACATTTGGGATGGGGCTGCTCTGCCGTGCTGCACAGCCTGGTGCGATAGGAGAAGTCTTGGAGACTTGGAATGTGTAATGTGGGGTGTAGTTGGACACTAGATGGGATCTGTGGATGGGCACAGGGCATCTGGAGCTCATCAGTTATCCTGCAACAGTGTGACTCTTGTCCTAACTTTTTTTTCAGATTCAGATGGATTAAATGTGTGCCAGAGGGCCCCATCCCGGGTGAGGGGATTGCCCCGAGCCGGTGAGGCCCCATTTGTCTCTGCAGCAGAAGTGTGTATGGTGAGTGTGTTACAGCTCTGTTCTTTGTCTTTCTTTTCAGGAAGTCAATCTGGATGCCAGCAGTCAAGGTGAGCAGTGGAGAGAATTGGCTGTTATTGCTCAGCTCTCAAGCACAACAATTTTTCAGCAGATTCGTCGTGTCACAAGAGGGATCTGCCCAGTGTCAAGGATGATGTTTGAGATTGAGGCTTCAGGTGAGTTGAGGATGGTGCCTGGGAGAGGGAGGGTGATCAGGTATCCAGTTTAGGATTTCTTGGGAGCGGGTTTGCAAGCAGCAGGGTGAGAAAGGGTGTTTATTTGAGGGCCCCCCCACACAAGGCTGTTCAGAAGCCTAGCAGAGGCATTCCCATGGCTTACAGCATACAAGGTGATCCACTGCACTCAGAGGAATGCCATTTAACTTTGTCTTTCTGTAACCCAGGTGCCACTCCTAATGAAGGCCACAGCCTTGGAATCAGGATGAAGCTGGAGCCTGAAGGAGCCAGGCACACTCAGGAGAGGGCAAGTAGCTGACTTGCAGGGATTTGGCCCACATAACTCTGGACTCATACTTTGGTTTTGGTTTTCTTGATTGCAGCTGACCGAGAGGCTCACAGGCCGTCACAGAGCCCTCCAAGGCAGACTCATTTCAGGTGCAGCGTGGATTCCCCTCACCGATCATCCAAAAGATAAGTCGGGGGCCGCGGTCTGGAGATGGCGGAGTAGCAGATTGGGAGTTCTTGGGACAGATTCAAAAATGAGCAGAGGGGAAAGCAATCTTCTCCAAGGGCCTCTTAGGACAGCTAAAGGGAGAGGCTCTACTTTTGATGGCAGCTTTCAGGCGGGCAGTGCAGAACAGCTCCGATCTGTGTCCTGTTGTCCGGTGTGCCGTGCTCCCTGGTGTGTCTTTGGGGTCCCTTTTGCCTTTTCCCCTCGAGGCCCTCACCACAAGCATGATGTGTCGTGTTTCATGTCCCCTCTGTTTGTCACTTTCTGTGTCACGGGTGTGTGCACACATTTTTTGCCGGAGCTGTTCTGCCCCGCCGCATGGCCTGCTGCAATAGGACGAGCCTTGGGGAGTTGAAATTTGTAATGTGGGCTGTACTTGGGCTCTAGATGTTGTTCCTAGATTGACATATGGTGTTTGCAGCTTGTGAGTTATCCTGGTGATGTTTGACATGTGTTCTAACTTTCTTTCAGGTGCAGACGCATTCCACGTGTGGCAGAGGGTCAGGGTCAGGAGGTGCCGGGCCTTCTTAGGAGCGCGGTGAGTAGCAGAGTGGTGGGGTTTTGGCCGATGCGGTGCCAAGTTCAGGCACTGATGTTTGGTTCTCTTTAATCTAGCTGTCTGAGAGACACCAGCCCGGTGCCAGCAGGACCTTCCCATCTGATGAGGTGGCCTTTCTTTGCACCTGACAGGGACCAGCATCCCCAGCTGTATGAGAGATAAGTAGAGGGCCGTGACCCACAGAGGGGCTGAAAGCACGGTGCTGGTTTGGGGATTACAGGGAGGGGGTTTTGAGTCCAGTTTGGAGGTGGGGGGGTGTTAATGAAGTGGCCCCTTAGGCCCCATAGAAGCCAAGTCTCACTTTTGATCACAGTGCTGAGGTGTGCAGCAGGGCAGAGCAGTCCCGGTGTGTCTCGTGTCACTTGTCTGTTGTGAATTGTGTGTTGTTTGTGTATCCCATGTCTTTTACCTTAGGGGTGCCTGTCATTAATCTTGGCATCATTGTTAGCATCTGTGATCTCTGTATTCCCTGGCCTGGCACCCAGGCCACAGAACTTTTGACTGGGGAGCTCAGACAGGCGTCAGACTCTCTTCTGTCTTTGGAAGCATCGCATCTGATGTCTTGTCAGGTCTTGGTCTGGGCTGTATGGACAGCTATGCCCCCACCTGGATCCATTTTGGTGGATTAGGATTTGGCGTAATATGAGGTTAGGTAGAGGATTCTGACCGTAGGATTCCTAGGCATCCATCTTTGCAGTTCTTAGAAGAAATCATTCAGTTATCATCTTCTTCCTTCGGGGTTCTCTGAGCCTCATCAGCTCACCATCAGTTTGAGCTCGGTCATCTCCTTTTGCATTCTCTCAGTCCTTGCAGCCATTTTCCTTGCCTAGAATTTTCTGTCTGTGTTGTGTCCCCGTTGTCTGTCCTGTCCTGTCCATCCTGTGTCACGGCTGTCAGCACACATTTGTGCCCGAGCTGCTCTGCCCTGCCGCATAGCCTGGTGCAATAGGAGAGGGCCCGGGGATTTGTAATGTGCAGTGTGGGGTGTAGTTGGACTCTAGATGGGATTTGTAGATGGACACAGGATATCTGGAGCTCTTCAGTTATCATTGAACCGTCTGACTGTTGTCCTAACTTTTTTTTCAGATGCACCTCCTCAGATGACTGCAGTAGTTGTGTAGGTTCCTTCTTCTGAAAGGGAATAGGGCGCTAGAATTCATCTTCCAGAGAATTTTTGCAAGTCCTGGCTTGTATTGTATCTGCCTATGGTGGCTTATGTTCTATGTACCTATACATCTGTCTTCTGTTGGATTTTGGGTAGAAAATTTATCAGTCCAGAGAGGAGACAAGTCCTAGCTGTCAGATAGCCACTCGTTGACCCTTCCTGTCGTCTCACAGGTCCCCGAGGCTGCTGATTTCCCCAGGATCTGCCATTTTACCTCAAGGAGCGGCAGCCAGAAGATGTGTCACAGCACGTTCTTCAGCATCTCGAGTAAGGGCCGCAGTGAGCATTTAAGTGGAAAGATTGTGTGAGCGTGTGTGAGAGCACGTGGCTGTGTCTGTCTGTGTCTGCTCGTTTCTGCGTGTGTGAGTGCATGCTGACTGGATTTAACCTTGTGTGTGTGACTTTTGCTTTCCAGGTTTTGCGACTCCTTGTTAAATTTAGAATAAAAAATCCCCAGCCGGGTTGTATTGCATGAACTGACATGATATGTACCGAGTTTGGCTTAAAACCCAGAAAACCAGACGAAGATGAGCAGGAAAAAACCAGAAAAAAACCACATGATGGACAAGAAAAAAACCCAGAAAAAGCCCAGGATGGGCAAGAAAGCAACGAGAAAAAAACCCCAGAAAATAATCCCAGATGGGCAAGAAAAAAACGTAGAAAAACCCCAGAAAATCACCCAAGATGGGCAAGAAAAAAACCCAGAAAAAACCCCCAAAAAAAACCTCTGAGATGGGCAAGAAAAAAACCAGAAAAAAGTCTGAAGATGGGCAAGAAAAAACCCAGAAAAAACCCCCAAGATGGACAAGAAATAACCCAGAAAAAAATTCGAAGAAGGGCAAGAAAAGACCCAGAAAACACCCAGAAAAAAATCGCAACCCAAGTATAAATATAGAAATGTTTGTCAAGTATATGCAAATATATAAAGAAATGTTAAATTATTTGAAATATAAAATAACATAAATATAACATTTATACAGTATTACTTGTGTTATGGATCATATTGATTTTTATTTATTTCCTATAATACACTACAATATTTATATCAATTTTACATCTATCATATCTATCATTTGTTATATGTTATACCAGATTGATATACTCTAGGTTTTTTTAAGTAGTTTAAAATAAAGGGGATTTTTTTTTTTTATTTGGCAAAAGCAGGTGTTTTAGTATAAACATTATAAATACAAATAATATAAAGGTAGAAATCTAAGAATAGAAATAGATCATAAATAGCTGAAGGTTAATATAAAAATTAAAAATGTAAGGAAAAATAAGTTGTAGCAGTAGATATGGTACATAATTAGGAAAATAATTTATCTCTTATTTGAATAGGATACATGTTATACATAATGATTAATATAATACTTAAGTATAAACTACAAATATAAATGTGAGTGTAGTCATGAGCGCTATAAATATAAAAATATTTCAATGTAGTTTAAAAGAATAGAGCTTTTTTGTATTTATTTAGTTAGGATGGGATTTGTATTTTAAATAGTGAAAGCATGATAGAAATGTAATTTTAGACATAGAAATATACAATCAATGTGGAAAGATATTTATAAAAGCACAAAATATAAGTAAATATAAATAATAGCAATAGAATAATGTTATATAAATTACATGCTACATCAATGTCCACTATAGCTATGCATGTGAATATAAATACGAAAAATGGAAATAAAAAATTTATTTAAACATGGCTTTAAAGCAAGGGGCCTTGTTTGATTCTGGTGGGATAAGAGGCAGGTTTTTGGCATTTATTTCAGAGCAGTTTTTGGCGGGGGTCGCCCCTGTTCTTTTTTGCCACCTTGCCTGCCCGCAGCCCCGAGGCGCGCTGCGCCCCCGGCTGGGGCGGGCGGCAGTGCTGCCGCCTTGTGGGCAGAGCGCGGTACTGCAGCTCTGTCGCTACCGGCAGCCGCGAGGCCGCCATCTTGGGAGTGGCGAGTCGCGGATGTCACGGACTTTTCCTTGACCTTCTTAACATGGCAGCGAGAAGGGCGGGGAAGTCGAGGGCCAGCGTCGGTCTAATCGGCTGCCTGCATGAAACACCGACGCCACGGCGGCCCCGATGGATTTTTATGTGGCATTTTAAGTGTATAAGACACGGCCTATGTGGTCAGCGGCGCCGTGGGCGAACATATTTAGGCGGGTTGCTGAGAGGCATCTGGGTAAAACCCTATTTCTTCCAAGGGTCCTCCTCGGCCGCCATTTTGGGAGGGGCGCGTCGCAAATGTCGCGGGCGTTCTTTGACCTTCTCAAGATGGCGGCGAAATGGGCGGGGAAATCGCACGCCCCCATAAATCTCCTCCCCCTGTGGCCACAGAGCGGGATCGCACCCCCCCGAGCCAGCGCCCTGCCCCTCGCCGCTGAGTGCCGGGGGCGGGGCAAGGACGCGGCTGCCGAGCGAGGGAAGGGCGCTGGAGCCAGCGGCGGTCGGCCCAGGGTCTGTAAATGGCGGGGGCGGGTGAAGGACATTCGGTCATGCAAAGGGATGCGATGGCCGAGGAGAACGGCCGCGGCGGGGGCGGCCGGGCGGGGCCGGTTTCGGCGGGCGGCGGAGGTGCGGTCGCAGCGCTCCGCGGGCCGGGGCAGCGGGCGGGGGCGGGCGAGCGGCGTCGGAACAGGGCGGCAGCTCCCGAGCCCGCGCCCGCCCCGCTCCAGGCGCTGGGAGCGACCGCGGGCCGGACAATCCCGGCGGGGCGGCCCCGGGGCGGCGGGCAGGCGGCGGAGCGGGGCCGTGGCGCTCCCCGCCCTCGCTGCCGCCAGCTTTGGAAGGTCGGGCCGGGCGGCCGCCCCGTCCGGCCGCCTCCCGGTCTCTGTAAACTCCTCTCTGGCTTCGTAGGTCCATGCTGGAGAGTGGGACAAAGGGCCCCGCTGGTTGCCGTGTCCTCGGGGGGCAGAGAGTTCTGACCTTGGCCGCATGGGCTGCCGAGTGTTGGAACAATGGGGATGCGCTTTTATGTATTTAGTGACATTTATGTATTTTTGTGTACATTTTATGTATTTAGTGACATTTAGAGATTTATTCCCCTGCTTCAGGTGAGCGTGCATCATTGCCGGTTTGGGATTGAGTGAAATGGCTGAGGAAACCAGCTCTGGGGGGGAGGCAGGGAAATCCTCTCTTTACCCATTCTTCCGACAAACTCATCACGGCAGGACAGCCTGAAGACTGAAAGTGTAAGAAGATGTGGAGGGAAACAGAGAATCTGGCAGGAGCATCGAACGCACAAGTGCACGAATTTTGCTTTTGGCTTGGATTTAAACTCAGAAGTTGTGAGGAATTTGGGAGTGAGAAGGGATATTTCAGAAGGAGAAGAAGAAAAAGAAGTTGTTGTTACAGTCTTGGCAAAAGCTTCTGTTCTAGCTAATAAAATAAGTTAGTTTAAATAAAAAAAAAAAAAAAAAAAAAAAAGTGGAGTATTTTTTTTCCTACACTATTATATTCATTGGTGGTATATGGTGTGTTGTTTTATTTCTTGGTATTATTAACTCTGTGTAAGTTGTTTTTTGGGTGAAGCTGACTTTCTGGATGGGTTGGTTTGTATTTGAGCTAGGATTAATTTCAAGAGGTTTCTTTCATAGACTTCTGATAGGTATTACTGGCATTTTGGTTTTGTTTAATTTATGTATAAACATACAGCTTTGGTAGGGCCAGCTGGGCTGCTGGAGTTTTGGGTGTGAATTTATTAGATGGCTTTTGTTAAATGCAGTTTTTCATTTTTGAAATGTTTTTCAATGTAGTGGTTTTAAGGTGGTTTTTAAGAATTCACTGTATTGTTTTATGTTGTTTGTAGTTGGTGTATGATAAGGGATGTGGTGTGACTTCTTGAACGCTATGGTTTTAGTGTTCCTAAGTTCCGATTTCTTTCTGGTTCGTTAGGTGTTTTTAGTTTTATTGTTGGGGAGAGGGGCATTTATATGGTGGGGTTTTATAGGCAATATTTTTTAAATTTAGTTAGTGATATTTTGTAGTATTTTAATAGTTTAGATTTTTTTTTATTTTTATGCTTTTAGTTAATTTGTAAAATTTTTTCAAATAACTTTTCCAGATTATCGGTTATTATTTGTGCATAAACGTAGAGCTTTTTTTTGTTAGTACTGTTTTGGGTCAGTTGTACAGTTTTGAGTCTAGTGAGTTGGTTAGATTTAATTTTTAATGGGTGTTTGTTTTTATTAGTAGTTGTGTCATTTTCAAGGTGTATTTGAGTTTGTGGGTGTTTGAGATATTGGTTTAGGAGGAAGTTTATGATGAGAATGTGTGGAGGCTTTGGGCTGCTTATAGTGGGATTTAAAATTTATTTACAGTTAGGTTTATTTGAGTTTTTATTAGGGTTCAATGTTGTGGGATGTTTGTTCCTTTAGTAATAGAAATAGGTTTTGTTTTGATGTGCTGCAATGGGATGAGCGCGGGCTGCGTACAGGTGCTGACAAAGGTACGGTATTGTTGTGGTTCTGATGTGTCGGGTTAATGAACTTACATGGTCTAACATATACATGAAAATAGAAATAAATATAAATTTAAAAATAAATATGAAATTAGAGTGGTAGACATAGATAACAGATACATACATAAAAGTATAATATATGGTATATAATTGTAACATTATATATAGAGTGGAGTATAATTTATATATATTAAGAAAGATATATAAACATAGAATGTAAATATAAAAAGGTTAAAATAAATTGGAGATTTTTTTCGGTTTTTTTAGGTTGTAGGCTGTTTTTTTAAATAAATAATATAAATAGAAATACTATAAAAGTAGAAATCCAGATATACAAATATATAATTTATATACCAATATCTATAAATATCTAATATTAATAAATATAAGTAAAAGAAATACATAATATAAAAATAATACATCTATTATTATAATAAAAGGTATTCTCTCTAATATATATCTATAAATATAATAAATAAAAATTTTAAAGGTAGATGTGAATAGAATTTTAACTATTGTTTAACTCAAGGGATGTCCTCTGTTTTTATAGAGGCAGGAGTTTTATTTTAAATACTATAAGTCTTATAAAAATGTGAATCGTAAGTTAGAAATATATAATAATTATATAAAGAGAAATTGCTAAACTATGAATATAAATTTAAATATAAACATAAGTAAGTAAAATGCAGATTTGTAATATAGAATATAAATAACATTATAGGGCACTATAAATTATAAATAGGAATAAAAATATAAAACTATGTAAATATATTCCAAAGGAAAGGAATTTTTTTGGCTTTTATTTAAGTAGAGGCAGATGTTATTTAAAATAAAACATAAGTGTTACAGAAGTAAAAATCTTGACAGGGGAATATATAATCAATATGTAAAAATAGGTATAAAATAGATAAATAAGTGCTTGGAGTAGATATAGAATAAAAATTTATTTATAAATTGACATTGATAAAGATAAATGTATAAGTAAGCAATATACATTTATATTTATAATGCATATTGTGAATGTAAATATGAAAACATAAGGATATATATATTTGAATATTTTTTAGAAGAAAGGGTTGGGGTTTTTTTTGGTTCTTACTGGGTTAGAGGATGCCTCCCAGACCCAAGCTGCCACCTCAGCCGACTCAAGCAATCTGCAACAAGGAATCTGGGGGGCTGAGTTTTGCTTACCTGGGGAAAGCGTCAGCACTAGTGTTCAGGAGCCTCTGGCCAAGAGGGGCCGGCCATCTGCCTGCTGAAATTCTGCATTGCGCAGGATGCCTCCCAGACCCAAGCTGCCAGCACCGCAGAGTCAGGCTGGTTTGAGGGTCCCCAAATGTGTCCAGCAATCTCCCATCAGGAACCTGGGGTGCTGAGTTTTCTTCTTCTGGGAAAGGGCTGGCATTGGTGTTCAGGAGGCCTCGCCTGGAGTGGCTGGCTGCCTGCTGATATTTCTGCATTGCCAAATGTGCCTCCCAGACCCAAACTGGCACCAGTGAAAACTCCAGCTGCTTTTGCCTCGGCACGTGTCTCCTGCTATCTCCCATCAGGAACCTGGGCTGCTGAGTCAGGCTTACCTTAGAAAAGGGCTGGTGTTCACGTTCAGGGCCCCGGGGGCCCTTCGTGGCCATCAGCCTGCTAAAATTCTGCATTGCGCAGGATGCCTCGCTGACCCAAGCTGCCACCACCGTAAAGTCAGTCTGGTTTTAGGGTCCCAAATGGCTCCAGAAATCGCAGCAAGGAACATGGGGGGCTGAGTGTTGCTTACCTGGTCCGCCCCCTCCTATGGGAGCTTCTTTTAATGGAAATAGACCAATTCCTTTATCCCATTCTTTTTTGATTTTTATCCTCTATAGCTTTCTTCCCGTACTTTTAGGAAGAAGCAGGAGAGGGCTTTCTTTTAACTGAACTTGTAGTGTTTCGAGAAGGTGATTCCTTTAGAAAGTTCCCCTGAGCAGCCGGAGCTGTGGTTACCAAGGGAACGGAGCTCAGGGCGGGACGGGGGAGCTGGGCACAGCTCAGGTTTCGGTCCTCCAGAGGCGGGATCTGCAGCGGGGATCGGCGGAGGGGCCGTTCCGGTGCAGACCGAGCTGGAGCGTGCATGGCTCCCGCGTGGCTCACGGCGGCTGATCCGGCAGAGACAAAGCCGGGACTGACGCCGGCTGCAGCGGAGGGAGCCGAGCAGAGTGAGAACAGACGGGACCCCGCTCCGTGCGGTGACCACGGTGCGCACGGCAGGACCCCCCCCCTCCGTCCCCCGGCACGGCCGGCGGAGCGGCCGCGGTCCAGGCGGTCAGACCGAGACAGCCCTAACCTCAGCCTAACCAGCCCCCCTAAAAACAGCCTTTTCCCCCAAGAGCAGCAGCACAACACAGCAACCCTAACAGCGAGACCAGACAGCAGCCTTCACACACCAGGTCAATGACAGAACCCTCAGAGACCAACAGACCCACTGCAAAAAGGTAGGGGTGACGTCTGTGGGCTAGACAGCAAGAGGTGGAATTCGGAGACGAGCACGTCTTTTTGAGTTTTTTTTGTCTAGGACTTTTAAAGGTATTTAGAAGATTTTGGAAGGGACTTTTCAGGGTATTGTTGGGGCTTTTTCCAACCCATTCTATGATTCTTTAGCATATTTTCAAGATTATGGTCAGGGTCAGAGGAAACACCCTCTGAAAAGGCAGAGTTTTAGGACTGCAGTGGAATGCTTTAGAAAGGGGCCAGCGGTGGCACAGTGGGTCGGGTCCCACCCTGCCAGTCCAAAGGTTGTAAGTTTTAGACCCAGTTAAGTTGTTGTGGTTAGGGTTAGATGGTCTCAGGTTTGGTCCGGGAGAATTTCTGCACAGAAAAACTCACCCCCTGAGTTTCCTGATGCCAGTTTGCACTAGGAGGTGCTTGCCACTGCCAGGGCAGCCCGAGTTCTCGGTGGGGGCATCTTTGCTCCTGGAGAAATCCTGTGCCGGCGTCTTCCCTGTAAAACCAAACTCACACCTGCTGCGTGTCCACGTCAGAGGCACGTGGCACTGCAAGGGCAGCGAGAATTCTTGGTGTCGGCAGCTGCGGGCTGTGAGAAATTGTTCTCTGCAGTTTTGGAGGCCGAATCGCAGTTTCAGCCATGGGCACACAGAGAGGAAAGGCTGTTAATTTCCTTCGAAAGGAAAGTCTGGCACCCCATGGTTTAAGGGGCAGAAGAAGGGCTGTGTAGGGGAAGGAGCTCCTCACAGGACCTTTCTTCACCTCCACCCCCAGTCCAAGGTCTAGCAGCGCCCCGTGTGACCAGCTGCTTTCAGAGGGTTACCCGGGCACAGGTGCACAGGGAGCTGCTCGGCCAGAGGGGCTAACAGGGGTATCCCAAGTGTCCCTCCATGAACTATGGTCAGAGCATCCAGCACGGACTAGGGAGCAGCCGGACCCACCCGGGCACAGAGCATCACTTTGGGAAAACGCCAAGGGAAGAGCCCTTTTGCCAAGGGGCAGCATCTGAGCAGACCAGGCAGCATGTGGGGTTCCAGGAGAGGGCTTGCAACTGTCCCCTTTTACTGTGTCAGTCCCTCTCCAAAGCCCCAGACCCTCCAGAGCACTCCCAGAAAGGAGAAGGGTTATTAGGAGAAAAAGGGTTTAGGGAAAAGGGGAAAAGCTTCCTTTTCCATTACTGTTTGTGTTCAAACTGGTAGGGACTTGGATTCCCCTGCAATTGTAATGGTCTCAGTTGAAAGAATCCCTGCCTTTTCTATGCTGTTAGGGGCGTTAATTGACAGTGAGTCCCCATTCTCTATTATTTGGCAGTTTAAAAAAAAGGGGAAAATCTTGACAATGTTTCTTATGGGTTTGAAGTAAGAGTAGCCACCCCCTTTTTGTTGTCCTGAGGCCCAAATTGAGGGAGAAGCCCAGCTATCCCTCCATCCTAAGGGTTTGAACTGAGGGAAAAATCCTTCTCTTTTCCTCACTGGAGAGATTTTAAAGTGTGGAAAGCCCCTCTTTTCCCAATACTTAAGGAGAGCAAATTAAATAGCAGAAACTAGGTATTTGTTATTGCATTACCTTCAGTAGAGATAACTGCCCCATTTCCTCTTTTTAAGGAGGTCACTTGAAGGAAGCTCTGCCTTTTCCAGCATTTTAAGGGTTTAAAACTACATTTCAGGGCACTTCTTTCTGTGCTGTAGGACCAAGTATCTCAGAGAAGGATGAGCCTGGCATGCACTTAACCCTAACACTGCCTGGGAGGCTTTTATCTTTCTTATTTTTACTTATAAGGTAGATGGCCAAAATTGGAGGTCCCAAGGCGACTTAGACTATTCATATCATTAGTATTCTTCTCCACCCAGTTTAATCACATGGGAAGTACTACTTAGTAGCCACTAGTTACGTAGTTACTAAGGAATAGTTACGTAAGTTAACAGCCAATTACCCAATTTATCTAGTTATGCTGCCTAAACAGAAAGTTTTATTTCTTACCAGTTTTCCTCACTTGTGCTCCAAGTAGTTGTTGTAAAAAAGAAAGCGCTGTTATTTTTCTGAAGAGTTTTTTTCTATAACAAGCCCTTCACTCCCCTTCAATTCAAGTCTGAGGGGCGAAACAGCGGCAGCTGCTCTGAGGGCTTTTATACCCGGTGGGAGTCGCCCCCTCCCTTTTCCCAGGTGCCATGGGAACGAGAGGCGGGCACAATCAGGGGTATATTAACCCCAGCCTTGGCTGAGGGGCTTCATTCCCTCTCTGGGATGTGCTGGGGTAAGAGCTCTCCTCTCATTTCAGTGAAGAGGCTCTTTCAGCTTATCTCAGCTTCTTTTCAGCGGGTGTTTCTGGGCATCTAAAGAACTGAAGCTTTGAAGATTCTGTGAAGTAAACAGCGTGGAATAGAAGGCGCATTTAGGTTCACGATTTTGGGTTTTGTGTTTAGGGGTGGTAAAGTGCATTTGTAATTTCTGGTTTAGGTATTGTTTTGTTTTGTACTTTTTTTTAGAAGGAGTGCAGCTTCCAGAGATTCCTGGTTGTGTCAAGTACCATGCTTTTTTCAGCAGAGTCGTCATGTCACAAGAGGGATCTGCCCAGTGTCAAGGATGATGTTTGAGACAGAGGCTTCAGGTGAGTTGAGGATTGTGATTAGGAGAGGGAGGGTGAGCAGGTATACGGTTAGGAATTATTGTGGGTGGGGGGAGTTTGAAGGTAGCAGGGTGGAAAAGGATGTTTATTTGAGGACCCCCCCTAAGGCTTCTCAGAAGCCTAGCAGAGGTATTCCCATGTCCTACAGCACACAAGGTTATCTACTGCACTCATAGGAATGCTATTCAATTTTGCCTTTCTCTAACCCAGGTGCCACTCCTAATAAAGGCCACAGCCTTGTAATCAGGGTGAAGCTGGAGCCTGAAGGCGCCAGGCACACTCAGGAGAGGGCAAGTAGCTGCCTTGGTGGGATTTGGCCCACATAACTCTGGACTCATACTTTGGTTTTGGTTTTTTTCATTGTAGCTGACCCAGAAGCTAACAGGCCACCACGAGGCCCGTCCAAGGCAGACTCATTTCAGGTGCAATGTGGATCCACATCACCAATCAAACAAAAGATAAGTTGGGGGCTATAGCTTGGAGATGGGATGATGAGAGAGTAGCAGGTTGGGAGTTCTTAGGCCAGATTTAAAAATTACCAGATGGAAAAGCAATCTTCTGCAAGGGCCTCTTAGGATAGCTAAAGGGAGAGGCTTTACTTTTGATGGCAGCTTTTAGGCGGGCAGTGCAGAACAGCTCCGGTCTGTGTCACGTTGTCCGGTGTGCCGCGTTCCCTAGTGTGTCTTTGGGGTCCCTTTTCCCTTCCCCCCTCAATCCCCTCACCACAAGCATGATGTGTCGTGTTTCACGTCCCCCTGTTTGTCACGTTCTGTGTCACAGGTGTCTGCACATATTTGTGCCGGAGCTGTTCTGCCCTGCCGCGTGGCATGCTGCAGTAGGACAAGCCTAGGAAGTTGGAATTTGTAATGTGGGGTGTACTTGGGCTGTAGATGCTATTCCTAGGTTGGCATAAGGTGTTTGCAGCTTGCGAGTTGCCCTGGAGGTGTTTGACATATGTTCTAACTTTCTTTCAGGTGCAGATGCCTTGCATCCCTGGCCGAGGGTCAGGGTTAGGAGTAGGAGGTGCCGGGCCTTCTTAGGAGCACTGTGAGTAGCACACTGGTGGGGTTTTGGGTGATGTGGTGCCAAGATCAGGCACTGATGTTTAGTTTTCTCTATAATACAGCTGTCTGAGAGACACCAGCCCGGTGCCAGCAGGACCTTCCCAGCTGACGAGGTGGCCTTTCTTTGCACCTGAGACCAGCATCCCCTGATGTCTGAGAGATAAGTAGAGGGCCATGACCCACAGGGGGGATGAAAGCAGAGTGCCGGTTTGGGAATTACCGGGAGGGGTTTTGGAGTCCCCTTGGAGCTGGGGGTGTCCATGAAGTGGCCCCTTAGGCCCCGTAAAAGCCAAGTCTCACTTTTGATCACAGTGCTGAGGTGTGCAGGAGGGCAGAGCAGTCCCGGTGTGTATCGTGTCACTTGTCTATTGTGCATTATGTGTTGCTTGTGTATCTCATGTCTTTTTCCTTAGCCCTTTGAGGGTCCTGTCAGAAACCCTGGCATCATTGGTAGCATCTGTCATCTCTGCATTCCTTGGCCTGGCACCCAGGCCATAGATGCAATTCTGATACCTGTCTGAGCTCCCCAGTCAAAAGTTCTCTGTTTGGAAGCATCCAGTCAGTTGTCTTTTCAGGTCTTGTTCTCAGCTGTATGGACAGCTATGCCCCACCAGGATCCATTATGGTGGATTAGGACTTTGTAATAATACGAAGTTAGGTAGAGGCTTCTGATTGTAGGATTCCTAGGCATCCATCTTTGCAGTTCTTGGAAGAAAGAATTCAGTTTAGCATCCTCTTCCTCCAGGGTTCTCTGAGCCTCATCAGCTCACCATCGGTTTCAGCTCCATCATCTTGTTTTGCATTCTCTCAGTCCTTGCAGCTGTTTTCCTTGCTAAGAGATTTCTGTCTGTGTCTTGTGTCCTTTGTTTGTCACGTCTGGTCTGTCCTGTGTCACGGGTGTCTGCACACTTTTGGGATGGGGCTGCTCTGCCCTGCCGCATGGCCTGGTACGATAGTAGAAGTCTTGGAGACTTGGTATGTGTAATGTGGGGTGTACCTGGACTCTAGATGGGATTTGTAGATGGACATAGGATCTCTGGAGCTCTTCAGTTATCATGCAACTTTTTGACTCTTGTCCTAATTTTTTTTTTTCAGGTTCAGATGGCTTAAATCTGTGCCAGAGGGCCCCATCCCAGGTGAGGGGATTCCCCCAAGGAGGTAAGGCCCCATTTGTCTCTGCAGCAGAAGTGTGTATGGTGACTCTGTTACAGCTCTGTGTTTTGTCTTTCTTTTTAGGAAGTCAATCTGGATACCAGCAGCCAAGGTGAGCAGCAGAGAGAAGTAGTTGGTAGTGCTCAGCTCTTAGGTATAATGATTTTTCAGGAGATTCATCGTGTCACAAGAGGGATCTGCCCAGTGTCAAGGATGATGTTTGAGATTGAGGCCTCAGGTGAGTTGAGGATTGTGACTGGGAGAGGGAGAGAGAGCAGGTATCCAGTTTAGGAGTTCTTGGGAGGGGGTTTGCAGGCAGCAGGGTGAGAAAGGGTGTTTATTTGAGGGCCCCCCACACACAAGGCTTCTCAGAAGCCTAACATAGGCGTTCCCATGTCTTACAGCATACAAGGTCCTCCACTGCACTCACAGGAATGCCGTTTAACTTTGCCTTTCTCTAAGCCAGGTGCCACCACTAATGAAGGCCACCGCCTGGGAATCGGGATGAAGCTGGAGCCTGAAGGAGCCAGGCACACTCAGGAGAGGGCAAGTAGCTGCCTGGCAGGTATCTGGCCCACATAGTTCTTCGCCCACGCGGTGCTAAGATCAGGCACTGATGTTTGGTTCTCTTAATTATAGGTGTCTGAGAGACACCAGTGCGGTGCCAGCAGGACCTTCCCCGCTGACGAGGTGGCCTTTCTTTGCACCTGACAGGGACCAGCATCCCCTGATGTCTGAGAGATAAGTAGAGGGCTGCGACCTGGGGAGGGGATGACAGTGGGGTGCTGGTTTGGGAATTACCGGGAGGGGTTTTTGAGTCCAGTTTGGAGGTGTGGGGCGTTCATTAAACGGCTTCTTTGGCCCCATGAAAGCCAAGTCTCACATTTGGTCACAGTGCTGAAGTGCGCAGGGCAGAGCAGTCTCGGTGTGTCTCGGGTCACTTGTCTGTTGTGCATTATGTGTTGTTTTTGTATGCCATGTCTTTTACTTTAGGCAGGCCTGTCGGAAGCCTTGGCATCATTGGTAGCGTCTGTGATCTGTGCATTCCTTGGGCTGGCACGCAGGCCATAGGACTTCTGACTGGGGAGCTCAGACAGGCATCAGACTCTCTTCTCTCTTTGGAAGCATTCCATGTGGTCTCTTTTTAGGTCTTGTTCTGAGCTGTATGGACAGCTATGCCCCACCTGGATCCATTGTGGTGGATTAGGACTTGTAACAATATGAGGTTAGGTAGAGGATTCTGACCATAAGATTTCTAGGCATCCCTCTTTGCTGTTCTTGCAATAAATCATTGAGTTAGCTGCTTCTTCTTCCAGGGTTCTCTGAGTATCAGCAGCTGACCTTCAGTTTCAAGTCAGTCATCTCCTTTTGCATTTTCTCAGTCCTTGCAGCCATTTTCCTTGCCAAGAGATTTTTGTCTGTGGGTTGTACCCTTTGTTTGTCACGTCCTGTCTGTGCCGTGTCACGGGTGTCAGCACACATTTGGGCCGGAGCTGCTCTGCCCTGTTGCATAGCCTGGTGCGATAGGACAAGTCCTGAGGGCTTGGGATGTGTAATGTGGGGTGTAGTTTGATCCTAGATGGGATTTGTAGATGGACACAGGATGTCTGGAGCTCATCAGTTATCCTGCAGCAGTTTGACTCTTGTCCTAACTTTTTTCAGATTCAGATGGATTAAATCAGTGCCTGAGGGCCCCATCCAGGGTGAGGGGATTCCCACAAGCAGGTGAGGCATCATTTGTCTCAGCAGCGGAAGTGTTCCGATGACTCTGTTACAGCTCTGTTCTTTGTTTTTCTTTTTAGGAAGTCAATCTGGATACCAGCAGTCAAGGTGAGCAGTAGAGAGAAGTAGTTGTTATTGTTCAGCTCTCAATTGTTGATGCAGTTCTAAGTTTCCATTCTCATTGGTGTGCTTTAGGCAATCTACTCGGAGCATGCCAAGCCCCTGTCGCCATCCGGCCGATGCACTGGGTTTCCCGCAGATGCGAGTCCTGCGCATGTGTTACGGGACCCGGCGATGAAGCCCTGAACTCCTCTATTTAATGGCGCTATCTGCGTGGCCTTCGGCAACTGCCGAGATGTTTTGGTGAGCGGTGGAAGTAGGGAGGAGGAGCGAGGGTTCGCTCAGGTTTCAGCTGTGCCAAATCACCTTATTCTCTCTTAATCCAGGTGTCCCCTGTGACTATGGCCTCGGTCTCTGAGCGTGCGCGAAGCGCGAAGCCTGAGCCGCCGGGCATTCCTAGGAGCACGGTGAGTAGCAGACTGGTGGGGTTTTGGGCAATGGGGTGCCACGGTCAGGCAGTGACGTTTTGTTTTCTTTAATACATGTCTGAGAGACACCAGCCCGGTGCCAGCAGGACCTTCCCAGCCAACGAGGTGGCTTTTTATTGCACCTGACAGGGACCAGCATACCCCGATGTCTCAGATAAGTAGAGGGATGTGACCCGCAGAGGGGATGAAAGCAGGGTGCCGGTTTGGGAATTACCGGGAGGGATTTTTGAGTCCGCTTTGTAGGTGGGGGGTGTTCATGAAGTGGCCCCTTAGGCCCCATAAAAGCCAACTCACTTTTGATCACGGTGCTGAGGTGTGCACGGCAGAGCAGTCCCGGTGTGTCTCGGGTCACTTGTCTGTTGTGCCTCGTGTGTTGTTTGTGTATCTCATGTCTTGTACCTTAGCCCTTTGAGGGTCCTGTCAGAAACCCTGGCGTCATTCTTTGCATCTGTGATCTCTGCATTCCCTGGTCTGGCACGCAGGCCATAGAACTTCTGATCTGGGAGCTCAGACAGGCATCAGACTCTCTTCCCTCTTTGGAAGCATCCCATCTGATGTCTTTTTAGGTCTTGTTGTGAGCTGTGCGGACAGCTGTGCCCCACCTGGATCCATTGTGGTGGATTAGGACTTGTGATTATATGAGGTTAGGTAGAGGATTCTGACTGTAGGATTCTTAGGCATCCATCTGTGCTGTTCTTGGAAGAAAGAATTCAGTTTGCATCTTCTTCTTCCAGGGCTCTCTGAGCCTCATCAGCTCACCATTGCTGTCAGCTCGGTCATCTCCTTTTGCATTCTCTCAGTCCTTGCAGCCATTTTCCTTGCCAAGAGATTTCTGTCCGTGTGTTGTGCCCATTGTTTGTCCTGTCCCGTCTGTCCTGTGTCACGGGTGTCCGCACACATTGGTAGCGGAGCTGCTCTGCCCTGTTGCCTAGCCTGGTGGAATAGGACCAATCCTGGGGACTTGGAATTTGTAATGTTGGGTGTAGTTGGACTCTAGATGATATTCCTAGGTTGATAGAAGGTTTTTGCAGCTTTTGAGTTATACTGCTGGTGTTTGACCTATGTTCTTACTTTCTTTCAGGTGCAGGTGCATCGCATCCATGGCTGCGCACCCTATCGTGTGTGAGGGGGTTCCCGAAATCAGGTCAGTCACCATTTGTCTGTGCAGGGTGTGTGGCAAGTGTGACCCTGTTACAGGTCTGTTCTTTGTCTTTATTTTTAGGAAGCATAGCTGGATCTCAGCAGTCAAGTTCAAGAAGGCAAGGTGAGCAGTGGCCAGTAGCCTTCATTGTTGCTGAGGTCTCAGTTCCTGGGGCAAGTCTAAGTCTCCATTCTGGTTTTTGTGTCTTAGTCAAGCCACTCTGAGCACATCAAGCTGCCATCCCCCACCAGAAGACGGACCGGTTTCGCTGCCCTCGTCAGCCCTGTCTTCCGGGTAGCTGTCGGGAACCGCCGAGGAATTGCGGTGAGTCGGGCGAGTAGGGATGAGGAGCGAGGGTCCACTCAGTTTTCAGCAATCCCACATCATCTCCTGTCCTCTTCATGCAGGTGTACTCTGTGATGCTGGCATCGGTGTCTGAGCATGGCTGACGCGTGTGACTCCAGGAGATCGGCCATTGTTAGGAGAACGGTGAGTAGCAGGCTTGTGGGTTTTGGCCGATGCGGTGCCAAGATCAGGCACCGATGTTTGGTTTTCTTTAATCTAGCTGTCTGAGAGACAACAGCCCGGTGGCAGCAGGAACTCCCCAGCCGGTGAGGCGGCCTTCCTTCGCACCCGATACGGACCAGCATCACCAGATGTCTGAGAGATAAGTAGAGGGCTATGAACCACAGAGGGGATGAAAGTGGGGTGCTAGGTCAGACTCCCAGGGTGGGGGGTTTGAATTGGCTCTGGAGATGAGGGTAGGCAAGATGTGGCCCCTTAGGCTTCATAAAAGCAAAGTCTCAGTTTTGGTTACGGTGCTGAGCCGGGCAGCAGGGCAGAGCAGTCCCGGTGTGTCTCGTGTCACTTGTCTTTTGTGTGTTGTGTGTTATGTGGATATGTCATGTCTGTGATCTTAGCCGTCTGAGGGGCCTCTCAGAAACCTTTCCTAGCATCCGTGATCTCAGCGTTCTTTGCCCTGGCACCCGTGCCACGGAACTCTTGACCCGGGAGCCCAGACAGGCATCAGAATTGCATCTCTTTTTAGAAGCATCCCGTCAGATGTCTTTTCGGGTCTTGTTGTCAGCTGTATGGACAACTGCACCCTGTAAGGTTCCATTATGGCTGATTAGGACTTGTGAGAATGTGAGCTCAGGTAGAGCATTGTGACTCTAGGGCTCCTGGGCATTGATCTTTGCAGTTCTTGGACCGAATCATTGAGTTTAGCATCTTCTTTTTCCAGGGATCTCTGAGCCTGATCAGCTCACCATCAGTCTCACCTTGGTCATCTCATTTTGCATCCTCTCAGTCCTTGCAGTCATTTTCCTTGCCTAGAGGTTTCTGTGTGTGTTTTGTCCCCGTTGTTTGTCACGTCCTGTCACGGGTGTCTGCACAGATTTGTGCTGGAGCTGCTCTGCCCTGCCCCGCCCCATAGCCTGGCGCAATCGGAGGCATCTCGGGGGCTTGTAATTGGTAATGTGGGGTGTAGTTGGACCCTAGATGGGATTTGTAGATGGGCACGAGATGACTGGAGCCCATAAGTTATCCTGCAGCCCTTTGACTTTTGTCCTAACTCTCTTTCAGATGCAGAAGGATAAAATCCAGGGCAGAGCCCCCCATCCCGGGTGAGGGGATTCCCCCAAGCAGGTCAGTCACTGTTTTCCTTGGTAGAGGAAGCATAAATGATGGCTGTCACAGCTCTGTTGCCTTTCCTTTTAGGAAGTCAAGGCAGAGAGCTGCAGTCCAGGCCAGTGGGCAAGGTGAGCATTGCGTAGCGTGCACAAGCAGTTTTATTGCTGAGGTCTCAGTTTCTGGTGCAGCTCTAACTCTCCTCTTTTTTTTTTTTTTTTTTTTTTTTTTTTTTTTTTTTTTTTTTTGTTATTTTAGGTGGTCCACTTGTGATCTATCCTGGCCGAGCATGCTCATGCCAGGTGGGTGCAAGCTTAAGGTATCGGTGTGGCATACTTGTCCCAGTAGGGAGGTTGTGTTTTCACAGTATCTCAGCATGCTTTTTTGCTTTGTTTCTTTGCAGGTGCTGTCGCTGCCCTAAGCATGACCAAGGAACAGAGGAGGGCAGGTGAGTCGGTGTTTAGGCAGGCTGACTCATAGGGGAGCGTTATGCAGCAGCATGCTAAGCGGGTACATTTTCTTTTTGCAGGTATCTTCTGGGCAGCCTCCGGAGTCAAATCAAGTTTTGAGGTGAGCTGGGGCAGGGGTGTGGAGGAGTCCAGGGGAT